>NC_141466.1:17518041-17973041 GCF_009769465.1 Tauraco erythrolophus
TTTTTATGATCTGAAGGAGACAATAGATAAAGATCCTAGCGAAAATAGCTGTGGACATGTGTAGCACAGGGTAAAATGTTAGCAACTCGTATCCTCATGTTGACCTTTGTCCTTTCATGCCAGAATGCTTGTGCTACTTGAAAGCAGCATATTGAGAAATAAATCACTCCTTATTAACCCCACCCTCACAAAACAAATAAGGCAGTTGTAGTACAGCGGCACTGTCCTGAAATAGAAGAAAAAGCCCTTGTTATACACATGGCTAGGAATGCATTCTGGAGATTTTAAAAGGCCTGGTTTAGGCAATCCAGACCCCTCCCCTCCCAAGTCCCTAAGATCAAGAGTGTTCTGGAACAGCCCTAATCAAATAGCAAGCCAAATAACCTAATATGGAATGGTGATCTATTTGAGTGTTTTGGATCCATCATTTGGAATGCCCTAGTGAAGGAGTAATTCCCTTAAAACCATACGGATCCTTATAAAAAAGCATTACAAAGATTATGCTCTTTTAACTATGTAGACTTTTATCAGGCAAACTTTTCCCTTCTGCTTAGCAGCAAAAAAACTGTGCTCTGTGTAATGTAGCTGGGGGTTACATAGGTAAATTGGATCCAAGTATTGTGAATTTTGACATCACTGTCTCCAAGTTTTGATTACCTGGAGAATGCAGATTCTTTCATGTTGTTCCTAAATTTTCTATTAAATAAGTGAGGCAATTACACTGGAAGCCTATTGAACAGACAGCTTCTTAAAGTAGGCCTTAATAAAAGTAGTTGTATGTTTTTAAACTACTTCTGAAGCACTCCTTGGCAGATACACACTGAGAGGTGCTCTGTTTTCCTCCAATTTCTTCAATCTGGACCTCCTGAAAGGAGGTACCTGAGTCTTAAATTTTAAAAAAGCAAAAAAAATTTAATTTTCTTCCCTCACAACCACAGTTGGTCAAAGGCTAATGCTGCTTCTTGCACAAGTCATTTTGGCTTTGGAGCTGTGATTAAATCATGACTTCTTTGAGGCTTGCTCTTCTCAAAGTCAGAAACTATGTGGGGTTGAATTCTCTCAGGAAGAAGATAAAAGGCTAAAGTTTCTTGCATCTTGGGTGAGTTTCATAACTGCTGATCCATAAAAGGAGAAATACCATGTAAGTGTCCTCATGAGATGCAGAAGGCTTAAGGCTCTCGAATTAGGCAAGCAGAGGAACACCAAGCAAGCTCCCAGATCCTTCCAAGCACCTTCCCTGAACGTGCTCCACAAATTTGAATTCCAAAATTCACTGTGCTTCTGCAGTGTGGTGTTTTCAAGATTAGGTAGTATGTTAGCATTGACTTGGAAGATCACAGTATGCTTACATTCCTACATTGATATGATTTTAATTCTACAGTGTACAGGATAGCAACAGAGTGTATGACAAGACACTTCATTCCATATATTTGTGCCTCCACCTCCCTCCCCTGCCCACTATATGCTCTCTCATCACAGGGCTTCCTAGATGAAGTTCCTGTGGTTGTGATGTTTTAACAATGCAGAGAATGGATAGGTGCTCATGGTGTTCTCCAGCATCTTCAGGTCTTGCATATAAAGCAAGTGTGATGGCTGTGCTGCATTTCAGAAAGTAAATCTGCCTAGAAGTTGAGAAGGGGTAGGACTGGAAACATGCAAATTCTTGAAGGGTCTGTGATTCAAGAAAATGTTTAGAATATGTCAGCATTGCATCCTGGAGTGGGGATGAGGACATTTCTGAGCTGTCTTTGGAACTAGGTGTGATATAATTATGTTGGATGGTGTTCCACTGAGTTAAGTTCTGCTGAATGATGAGACTTGTTCAGTGCAGAACCATGTGAACATGACTGATTTGTATTTAGCTGAAGAAACACTGTCTCCATGCAGTACTGTAGCTGCACATCTCTCTTGGCACTCCATTGCACAGCTGATATGATCTTTCGGTTCATGTTTCAGACTAGAAGGATAGGTCTTAACTGCTGAACATGCTTGAACAGACACATTTCAAAATTCATGTCTGAAAAGCATTGCAGTAGTTCTGTTGATAAAGTCCATAATCCTCCTTTTATCATCCCAGGAATGGCCATGCAGAAGAAAACAACTTTTTTTTTTTTTTTTTTTTAAGATTCTAAACCTCGTGTTGGATCAAGACAGAACAACTGGTTAATTAAATTATCTGTGCCAATCTGACGCTCAGGTTAAATCCACCCAAAGGGTACATGTATTATTTTAGCATACAAGACGTTCTGCATTAACTGATCACACTGTTTCTAGGTAACTATCCATAAAAAAAGGGACAAATCATTCAAAATTAGGTAGCGGGGTAATACAGAAACTACAGCAAAACTTCTTTTAAAGGTCAACCACCGTCGATAAGGAAGTGCCTCATTCTGGAAGCGGTGGTAAAAGCAAACTGAACAGAAGTCATTGGGGAAAATTCTTGGCTGATGTATATAAGTGCAGCTATACTGACTTCAGGCCTATTGAATCCTTGCTGTTAATATACAGCATTCACAAAAGAAGAAAATGTATTGGCATATTTGCTTGCTAAAGAGTTATTTACTAGCTACATTCAAATATACAAGCCTTTGCCACTTTCCACTTTGCTAGCAGAGTTTAGATGCATTCTTTTCCATAGAAGATAGCAAAGTTGTATTGTTCAATATTTTCCATAATCAGAGAATTTTCTGCCATATACCTGTTTCGAAGTTGGGTGGAATGTGTTTTTTTTTTTTTCTTCCCCCTAAAGCATTGTGCACTAATTCTGTTCCACCAGTTAGCAGATGCATTTGATTCTAGATATCAGTTCTGGTCTCCTAGAGCTCAGGATTATCCTATTAAGACTTTTATTCCATGTGAAAATTGTGTGGATGTCTGAGCTCACTTGATATTGACTTCAGTGAATGTCTGTGCTTACTGGTTCTTTGAAAGACTACTGTAGGCCAGGGTTTTAAAGGCCTAGATAAAAGCTTTAATTATCTTGTCAATCCATCCACCAATGGTCTGGTTTAGCAGAATGTACAATAAGCTGCATTTTTCTGGTCTGATTGAGATATCTCCCCCCTCCTTTTTTTTTTTTTTTTTTTTTTTTTCTTTTTAAGTCCATAGCAGATCATTACTTTTTTTTTGGGTGGGTGGGGGGAAATGCTTTTTCTCAACACAAGATTGCATTTGGATGCAAATATCTTTTGAGATGCTCTCATGGGACTGACAGTTTTTCCAAGAAACGCTCAGTACCTGAAATGGCTTATATGTTCAGATAACATTTTCCTGTTGTACCAAAACAAAGCCTTGAGGGTGCATGTGTGTGTGTTGGTCATGAAGAGTACCTGACATTTATCTTCCGTCTGTTTTACACGCAAGCTTTATCTAGGTAGGTCCTGAAGAAATACTCATCAGTCTAGAGAACAAGTATACTCTCAGTTTTAATGATCCATATAGAGTTTTAGGCTAATGGCTAACATGGAAATCACTGTATCTGCGGACAGCATTATTCTTTCCATTACTGGTGCTGCTGGTGGATTCCCTTCTCACTCTGGGAGTCTTTGCAAATAACTCAAGGCTTTGACGTGCCAAAGTCCTACTTCTAGCCTTTCCCTCCGTTTGCAAAATGTGTTTCTCCCTCTTCAAAACCAATTTATGTTAGTAAATCTTAAGGTTCTGGCACAATCCTGAAAAACGTCACTTTCGTCCTTATTTTTTTTTCTTCTTTGGCTGGAGTTTGTAATTCTTTAAACTTTTGGTATTCAGTGCTTTGCCAATCTATCTGAGGCTCTTTGTTGTTCTCTGCCAAACAAAACACAATATCCTTCTTTATAGCCTGGCAACTTAGCACATGCAGTATATTACCTTCTGCAGCCTTGCATGGGAAATGAGGTTCTGTTTGGTTTTGGAAGACCCAAAGTTCTCTGTAACTTCACACACACATATATATATACCTGTCCTGATAATCATGCCTTGATATTACTGAAACGGCACATCCTAGATCAAGTTCATTCATTGAGCTTGAAATTAGAGAGTTAGTAGAGAAGTTACACAGTTCTTTATCAATTAATCTGTATCAGCAGGAGAAAGTTTGTTTCTATGAAATTTTCAGGCAGGGGCCTTAAAATGATAGCTTTACTTTTTGGACCAACTGAGCATCTTCACAATTTTGTTTCTTTCTGTTGTTACAGTGTTTGTTCTTGAAAGGAAAAGCATTAGTTCTGTGAAACTGTTTGGCATATTAAAACGTGTGACTTGTGTGTGTTCTTTATGCGATGCTTTCTGCTTGATATTTGATTTATTTGCAGTGTATCACATGCTGCAATTGTAGCTTTCCAGTATCTGTGTTTATAATCTTTACTGAAGCAGCAGAGCCCAGAATTCTGTTCTCTTTCATTTTCCTTTGTAAAATCAAAAACGTTTTGCAGTCTCGTCCTGCTTCGGAACCAATTCTTTCCAGGCTTTCCACAATCTCAGCAAGCCTTCTGCTTGCTGTTTCAAGTGGACCAGTTAGACATGCAACAAATTACAGATTTCAGACCTCTATATACAGCAGAGCTGGTCCCTTTTTCTCATAGCAGATACCATGACCTGGAAGACTTATCCAGTCTCCCAGTCCTCACTTTAGCTCTTAGGCTTGTCAACTGTTTCCAGATTTTTTTAATTTTTTTTTTTAAATCCTGGTTCTAGCTATAAAGTAGGTCATTCAGAGTTAGAATAGGATTACGTTTTTCAGATCTTATTCCCAAAATATGTCACTTAGAATTGACTGAAACCATTTTGAGCCCTTCCAAAAGCTAAAACTATGCAGAATAGTCAAATATTTCATTTTAAAATATTTCCATTTATTTTTTTTAAATCTTCCTAGCAAGCTAACTACCTTTAAGTAAATTTTGAATCTAGAAGTAAACTTGAATTAGTAGTGCGAATTGCCTTTATAACTTCCTGTTGTCAAAAAAAACGCAGTTTCCTTTGAATGTTTTTTAAGGTTGGCAAAAAAAAAAAAAAAAAACAGCCCCAAAACCAAAACCTTGAGAAAACCCACAGCAGCGAATGTTCACTTTGATTAGCAAATGAAAAAGCAAACTGATCAATTGATCAAACTGATCCATTTTCAGCACAGCTGTGCTGCCAGTTCTGGTGCTGGAGGCTGTAGTCTTGCCTCCCCTTTCCCTACAGCACTGGGGTCACTCCTGATTCTGTTGTCTTAGTCAAGATTTGAACACGAGGCGTATGGAGATCTAGATAAGGGTAAGCACAATGCAATATTATGGGCAAGGTGTGAGTATATGGGTAGTGAGTATATGGGAATGACTACACAGCTGCACCTGGGTTCCAGGTTGCTGTCTTTATTAACTGCATACAAATATACTACCCTCCAGATATTGTTGAGCTGGCCTGTCTCTCGTGTGAAAGGCAGAGACATGAATAAATATTACATAGTTTCTATATACTATGTAATCTATTGATTCGACAGCTGAAAATCTGTGCCGGTATATGTAAGAGGATCTTTCCTTGAAGAGGGAAAGGAGTGTTTTTATGGATAGCTGCATACTTTTACAGTTACATTTGTAATTATCCACCTTGAAGAAAAAGATATGAATCTCAGAGGAAGGGCAAAACTTATGTGAAATTAGCTCCGTGGGATAATCCTGAATAGTCTTCTGAGATCTGCTTAAAGTGTGTTCATTTATCCTAATGATAACTTATTGGATGAACTTAGTATTTCCAAGTGTAATGGGACTTTGGGTTTTATAGTGTTGAAATAAATCATATTGCTTTTCTAGCAAAAGACAGGAGAAGAGGCTGAAAGTAAATGCCATCCTGTTCTTGAACATTAAAAAGCATGTCTGGAAAACAGTGACTACAGAAAAAATACTCTGTTCGTTGTTATATTTTTCAAAGGAGTGTAATAGTACAGTTGTACTTCTAGAAGTATGCTGACTTGCTGGGATGAGAGGGTAAAAGACACTAAGAGTAAAGAATGTTTCATTAATGCACGTATCCAAAATGGCATGGGCAGCGACCTGAACACTCATTTTTATTTGAAAATGCCAGCAGAGCGTCACCCTACCAAGAAACTAAAATACTTCAACTGCTTCTAGGAAGTAGCAAGAAAGGTAGATTTGAGCAGATGCCAGGAGGTGTGTAAATAATGACTATGATTACAGTTGTCTTCTTGAATAATTAAGGCCAAATGAAAACCATACTCTCATGATCTGTTCTGAACGTTTAGCCCCTGAATGTGTTGTGGTGCAACCCTGTCATTTCAGGCACCCATGATGGCCACAATCTTCTTCACGGTACATGCTGTGAAGGTCAAGGTACTGGAGATGACCTTCATTAGCAAACCGTACATCTCCTCACAAAGTCCCAAAACGTTTCATGCTGCTGCTGCAGGTGCAGAGGCAGATATTCCGGGGTGATCTTATAGCAGCTTTCCAGTACCTAAAGAGGGCCTACAGGAAAGCTGGAGAGGGACTTTTTACAAGGGCGTGTAGTGAAAGGACAAGGGGCAATGGATTCAAACTGAAAGAGGGCAGATTTCGATTAGATATAAGGAAGAAATTTTTCACATTGAGGGTGCTGAGGCAGTGGAACAGGTTGCCCAGAGAAGTTGTGGATGCCCCATCCCTGGAAGTGTTCAAGGCCAGGTTGGATGAGGCTTTGGGCAACCTGGTGTAGTGGAGGATTTCTCTGCCCATGGCAGGGGGGTTGGAACTAGATGATGTTTAAGGTCCCTTCCAACCCTAACCATTCTATGATTCTATGAGGCTTGATGTTGTTGTCCTGCTTTTTTGAGATCAGATGTGATGAAACTAGTTCTGGATCTTTCAGTTTCAAGCTGGCTCATGATCTTTCATTTTCAAGCTGTGGATGTCAATAAACCCTCCTGATCAAGGGTTTATTCTCTCCTTCCTGGTGTAGAAACATCCTAAGTATACTGATTATATTACTGTCTTCCCTTGGACATGCAGACAGATCAGTAACATTATTCTTGGAAAAGTCATACATGTGTTATGTCCCAGTTGCTGGAATATTGTTATTTGAAAAAGCAGTAACTTTCTGAACTTGATCTGTTTCTGTCCCTTGAAATAACAACAAAGTTGTACATAAGTTCTCTCTCCTACACTGATGTGAGAGAACACATGGGAAAATCACAGGGACATGTTTCTCATTAATTAAAAAAGCCCCAAACTCCAGAAAACAATAAATTAATAAAAACCAAATAACAATGTGGTAGTCCTTTACAAACATATCACATGGGTAAAATCTGAAGGGTAAAAATTGAACTTCTTACAAAACATCATTATTTTCAACCTGACCTATCCCTGGAAGAGGAGACTTATACTAACCACATGCAGAATTTTGGTAAAATACTGAACGCATTTATTTCCTGTTTAACCTGTTTGCTCTCCCACCTAGGCCAGCTTTCTGCAAATTTAGATTTCTAAACTGTCTCACTGTGGAGTCACGAGTGGTGCCAAAGTCAATGTGAGTCTTCCAGAAAGACCTCCAGGCTTGGCTGGGAGACATGACAAATCAGACAGCCACCTTCTCTTTGACTATTTCTTCTGGTGGTCAACAGCCCTACCTGAAGGAGAATTGTGTCATAATTCGCCCATCCAGCCCACCCCATGGCCATTGATCTACACTGTGATGCAAATTAGGGGGGATGTAAGAGAAGCAAGATTTTATGTGTAAAGATCCCCAAAAGAGACATATAAAAAAAGATGAAAAACGTGGCTGCATGGCACTTTCTAGTTCCCTCCCCTATGTTTTTTTTCCTTCCCTCAGGACAGAGTCTGGCACGGTGACTACGAACGCCTGACAGCGTGTTCTGCAGGAATACAGCTAATTGCTTAGACATGAGTAGCCTCATTTTTGAAGCTGAGCAGGGAACACTTCTAGGTCCACGTGCATTAATATGGCTGCACGTATTTCTGCAAGACAGGAAGCTGAGATGAGCATTTGCAAAAACGACCATTCTGCTTCTACGCATATAAACAGTTGGTTTAAGTCTCCTAATGACTAAATTTCTTCCAGAAAAAATCCTAGCTGCCCCATTTCTGCTGGAAACCAAGTTGCTGAGCATTCAGCAGTGCTGAGTAGCTTAATGATAACTGTAAATGTATACCTTAGATAAGGCATTACTCTATCTGGCTTCAAGTTTCTAGGGGTGCTGAGAGTAAAACTATTCCCATGCAAAGGAGTGAGAAATGAGTGGCATCTTATATTCATCCTGCCAATATTTAGATGTTTCAAGTCTTTAGATTTGGCATGGTGAAGACTGAAGTCAGCTCTCCTGTTAGAACTGGAGTATATTTATTTTCTACTTTTGATGCTACTCTACTAAACACAGAGCACTAAGTAGTTTTTGGAATAAGGCTGAAACCTAAGCTGTCCTGGTAAGTTCAGTAACCATTAAGCTCTCTCTGAGCTACTGAAATTCACCCATGCATCTAGGCACATAGTTTGGACTGTCTCATCTGCTAAACAGGGACTGTAATGGTTAGGCATTTGCAATGAGAAGGCTGGTCATTTAATGTCTACATGTGCTGAATTTAAAAGAAGGTTTTCACATCTCGTAATTGCTAAAGCAACAATCAGATTATCTATAGAGCATAAAACAAGAGTACATGAATGACAATAAATGGAGAGTTACAGATAAATTGGTATTAAAATTAATAAGCCCAATTCATTTCTTATACTGATTAAAATCTAGGAAAACAACATCAAAATCCAGTAACTATTTGATGTCATAATGTGCTAGGGCACATAACTGCAAGGAAATTGAACCATTACCATTAACTGGCTGTCAAACTGACCCAAAAGTGTGATGGAATTAATTCATTATTTTCTTTTCAAAATCATTAAATGTAATAGATTATCACAGTTCTCCCCCTCAGGGACCAGAATGCCATCCTCAGTCTTTATGGAATAACACTGAGCTTGGAGAAAAGCTTACAGCTTCGATAGGTCTTTAAAACATCCCAGGAGTGTACAACATTCACACTTTAAAGAGCTTGTCACAGTTCTCCTTTTACTTATGTAAACAGAAACAAACATTTAAACTGTAGGCACACACTCTGTTGTAGGCAGATCCCAACAGAGGATTTATTTTTATTGCTTCTTTCTTTTTTTTTTTTTTCCCCCACATAAAGGCTGTCTACATGTAGGTGACAGGAAACGTTCCCTACCTCTACAAAGACATGAGAGAAGGATTTCAAAGATTTCAGTAACTGTGAAGTTTTACTTACTTTGGCCTTTCAAACTGTGTGTGCCCCTGATTTAGCTGAAAGTGAAGAAGTCTGAGGCAGGCTACAGTTTCCTCTATTAAAGTGTCCTCGTTCTGTTTTCATGTGGGAATAGAGGAAGGTCGTGTTACCCTGAAATATGCCCTTCTGGATCAAAGCCCTGTTGCTTTTAAGCCCTGGGAACTGCATATTGCAGTTGACCAGCCTCCAAAGTGCCAAGGCTTTTTCCTTTAATCCTAGCCATACCCACACCCCAGCCAAAGCCTGTCTTATAAATTGAAGATACTCCCTTGTTCAAGAATCACCATCAGCACAAGAGGCTTGGAAAATGCCTGTTTCCTATGAAAAACTGCAGTTACGTATGTTGCAGCCCATTTTTACACCTTCCTGCTTTTAATTTCACGAGGAGATGGATACTGCTCATCACAGTAACATCTGCAGAAGGTCCTGGTGCCTGCCACCCTTGTTCCCCAGGTGTCCCCCAGCATGCCCTTGCTGGGCAGCAGCAGCCCCTTCTGCAAAGCAACGTGAGTTCGTGGAGCTGGGTTTCTCCTCAGCAGAGTGTCGGGAGCTCAAAGGGAGAACTCAAGGTGACTAAGCTGATGTTGGCTTTCTAAAGTACTCTCCTTACTGAAACAAAAACCTGATTGAGTATGTTTTCTTTTCACCCCAAGAGCTCTGCCCACTGGCACAGCCCATTCCATTCCCTGGTACAGGTGAGACCCCATATGCTGGGACCTGCCAGGTGACCCTAGGTGCTCTCAGACATGCTGGGCAGCCCGGTCAAAGGTGTTTTTTAGGCTGTGGACAAGGCAGCCGGGTGGTCAGGAGGCCCCAGAGCACACTGGGCTCAGCCCTGCTTGTGCTGGCACTCTTAGCTGTGGCGATGCTATAATCTGAGTGCTGGCGTAGAGAGGTCAGTTCATAAAACACACAGCAGAGTTTTTGACTTTTACAGGAGTGTTTTGGTGTGGTTTGACCAGACTGGAAGCTTCTGGTTCAGTTCAGCAGTACAGTATGGAGAAGCTAACCATAAAAGGGTTAAAGGTAAACAACCTGTTCCTTTCTAACTCTCACGTTCTTCCAGTTTCCTCTAGTGCTGTATCTACACGAGAAAAAAACAAACCCAAAGATTGCAACTAGCCTTGTGAGCTCACAGCATTCTCGTGATGGAACCTAAGTGTCCCCAAGGCTGTTACAGGATCCTTTGCTTGGAGGATGGTGCACTGTCACTCCACACAGTGGCCCTGGGAGCTGCTCTGTGCTGTTTGCAACTTTAGGCTTGTTTTGGTTTGAGATAATCAAGTTTACCAGGTGGGCAGCACCAGTGCATGCATAATCCAGCGAAGAAAATCTTCTGTGGAATACAGTCGCTACGGGGGGTTCCTGTGGATGCATTGTTTTCCAGAGTGGTTCACTTAATGAAATTCTCTCATGCAGCTGTAGCTATCAGAGTAAATGATAGTTCCTGTACTGTGTAGTGACAAGGCCTTGAGCTAACAAACATTAACTCTATGAAATACAATTTCGTTCCATTCAGTTTTGCTATAGGAGCATTTAGTGACCTGTAAAGCCCAGAAACATTCTTTTAGTTTGAGGTAATACAGTTTCTTCGCAATGCGTAAGTTGAAAGCCCTGTAATGACAGAATCATAAATTATGAGCACCAGGAAACACTCAAAATATTCACAAATTAATGTATGTACAAACATGAAAGAAATAGTAATGATCATTCAATCACAAGAGCTTGGGTTTCAGGGTAAAAATGTCCATGTCAGTGCAGAAGAAGGCTTGGAAATCCAAACAGCTGAGGTGGACAGAGGTATAAGAAATTAATTTAGCCAAACCTGGCTATGTTGGAAGGCAAGGTACTTCCCTCTGATGATGTTCATTTTGCTGAGAAAAACGGCTCCAAAAATTCCAGAGCTTTAAATTCCTTCCACCATGAGAGAAAGCAGTAGGTGTTTCACTGCTGAGGACAAACCGCATCTGCAGGCAAGGGTGGAGAGACTGAAGGAAAACACCACATTGCTACATTTGCCTTGTTTAATGGACTAGCAGGAAGCTGAAGGTCTTTATTATTCCCATAATAAGCAATAGAAAAAACACGGTGTTATGGATGACATTCTAGTCATCCATATACGTGTGTGTGTGTGTGTGTACACACACGCTGTTCTCTCAACACAATCCAATTGGAAATTATTATTTCAGCCAGGACTGTGTTGTTGTAAGAAAGCCTTTTAGGTGGACAATTTTACAGTTCAATTTCCTATTAGCTCAGTAAAAGAACTGAGAGAGAAAGTACAAAACAGAAAAAAGAAAGCTGAAATGGAATAAGCCCATCGACCTAGTTCTTCTCAGCAGCACCCAGATTGAGAAGAAAATCACTTACTGATTGACAGTTTAACAGGTATGAACCTTCCTAATATTGTCAGCACTGGCATTTTATCCGAGCACATAACCATAGTCATAGCAGTGAAGCTGGAACTCAAGGAATACAATATTTCTTGCAAATGGTGTGAAACTGTGTTTATACTTGGTGTGAGGCTAGTAGGTCTGTGCCACTAGGATTGATATTTGTGCCTGTATTTACCTATTTAAATGAACAATACGGTTTTAATGTTTATGAAACGACAGTTTCTGTTCTCCACCGAGAAAACTAGGAGGTATTTGAAAGAAAACAATAGATATAAAACCATATCATGCCATCAGTATACCTGCGTTCTACTTTGAACAGGCTGTGCTCGACATCAGCTATTTTGAACTGCTTCAGCTTATTTCATAAAGCTGATACTCTGCTCCATAGGTTTGCACGTGAGCACCCATCCCCCAGGCAGCCTGAGAACAGGATCGTCCACCCATCTAACTCCCGTACAGAGATCACAGCTGGAAGTAACATCTTACAGCCCCCTGTTCCAGTGAGCTGCCTGTCTGTGTTGAGGGAGGAGGAGCACGTTTCTCAGACAGACGTATTTCCCCTGGCAGTTAGACTGACCACATACCATATAGAATCATAGAATGGTTTGGGTTGGAAGGGACCTTAAACATCATCTAGTTCCAGCCAACCCCTCTGCCATGGCCAGGGACACCTTCCACTAGATCAGGTTGCTCAAAGTCTCATCCAACCTGGCCTTGAACACTTCCAGGGATGGGGCATCCACAACTTCTCTGGGAAACCTGTTCCAGTGCCTCACCACCCTCAATGTAAAAAAATTCTTCCTTATATCTAATCTAAACCTGCCCTCTATCAGTTTAAAGCCATTGCCCCTCGTCTTATCACTATATACCCTTGTAAAAAGTCCCTCCCTATCTTTCTTGTAGGCCTCCTTCAGGTACTGGAAGGCTGCTATAAGATCTCACATAAGCTACTGAAGAGCCCTTACTTAGTTAAGAGCTTTGAGTGGTTTGCTGGAGGGATAGGATAGGATCTAACTATCCTGAGTGTAGGAAGGTATCATACCCCATTCCTACCTCCCTGATCTTCCCTAGTCATCTAGGCTTTCACTTTTTAATGTGTGTAAAGCAGTATGCTAAACTTGATTCGGAGGGTGTATCTTCAGAGGGTAACATATAAAGACCAGAAGCCAAAATAAAAGAACAGGGCATCTCCTAAACCTCCCATCGAAGCCAAAGAACCTCCTCCAGGCCCACCAACAGCAGCCCTCATGAAAATACAAACCCAGAACTAAACAATGATCACACTTATGTTTTGTGCTTGAAAAAACAATTAGATAAGTGATACTTCTAAGAAAGTAAACTTCTTTTATAAATGCTTGCTAGAGACCTAAACACTTTCTGAAATACAGCAGCTTGCAGCTGGAGAAAGAGAATGACACAACATTTATGTGTAATCATTAAGAATTATGTTAAACAGCTTGATGGGGAGAAAGTGCAGTTTTCCTGGGGAAAAATTTCTAAAGAAAGAACTTGCAACTTTTGGAAACAAGACCCAGTGTACCGGATGTCTCTGATAAGACTGAGTAATTTCAAATGTTTCTTACTATTGCTATGACTTGTTCAGCTTCATGGGGTTCAGCAAAAGCCAGCATTTTTGCACAGATAGACTTCCACACAGCTGTTAGTATCTCCATTACGAACTTGATCACAAATTCACTGAAATCAAGAAAACTCCTCATTTTCCAGTGGGACTGAGCTGGATGGAATATTTTATGTAACTGGAAACAATGACCAAGAACAAAGCAAAGGATTACTGAGGATTTCTTAGGAACAAACTGCAAGACACCATACAGGATTGACTCTTCATCATTAAGAAGATTCAGCATCTCTTAGAAATCCAGGATGCAATTTTTTTTTAACTTGCTATAACATTAACTACTCCAAGTTCTTGTACCAATCCTATGTTATTACCCAGCCCAGTCCACGGAGTGATGCTATCATGTTCCCTTTTAGCTTCATTTCCCTTGCAAGGGACAGAGGAAAGAGGACAGAGATAGCAACAGAAACTAAATAACATAAAAGGCTAATATTAGTAAATATATTTGTTTCCTGTCGATCTCAATACAAACTGGAGAGAGGTGATAAGAAGAACCACTGCTCCTGTCTCCAGCTGGGGCCCTTGCTTCCAGGCATATGGAGGGAAAGAGAAAATGTCTCCATGGGTACAGCAGAGACAAGACAACTGACAGTTGCTTCTTCTTATGATGCACTTCATTGTAAACTGAAGTTATTTTCTTTTACTAAGCACATTGCCCTAACATTTCTTTTCTGGTAGCTACAGTCAAAGACTCCAGGCAGACTCATTTCAGACCCTACAGATCTTATCAATGAATCCTGTAAGGAACTAGAGAAAACTTCATTTGACTGAGCCCCTGTTTGCTGACAGCTCACTGTGTTTGTTTCCTCTGTGTATCAACTGAAACACTGCTCTCTGGAAAAAACACAGGACGGACAGTCATTTGGAGAGATGTATCTGTCCCTATGCCTTTAAGACGATTAAGTTTAGTCCTTGGATTGCTCAGCTACAACTGTTCTTTGGGGGAGAAAAAAAAATAAAAGAAAACTTCGGGGAAAAAGGTTCCTTGAAAAAGAAAACTTATTCGAGAAAGGATTTTATTCTGCATTTAGTACAGAGCAGACTCTGAGCATCAGTTATTAAAATAGTCCAAGTGTAGTCTGGTCAAGTCAAAAATAAAGATGGGTTATGTACATATTTCAAATACATAGTCATATTACACGGCATATCCTTTCAAAGAAAAAGACCGTCAGGCTGTGATGAATAGATCAGCTGCATTAGATTTTCTGTTACCAAAATGTAGCAGTGAAATAGTTAACAAGTCTGGCTTTTACATTGTCATGAGCAGACTTCATTGCTAACGTCCCACTGAGATGAATGAAGGCAGCTTATGTCTAGTGTTATTGTTTCCATGTGTTTGGCTCCAGACTCAAGCCAGCATTCCCCTCAGTTTATACTTGAAAGGTTATCTTCACAACCAGAAGAGACAGAAACTTTCTGTAAATATATGTATGTGTAAAGAGAAGGGCAAATATAGGTTAACTCCACTTATTCAGTTCCAGCTTTCCTGAATTAATGTTTCGATAGTTACAGTGAAAAGAATTTTGTTTACAGAAGCTTGTGATTATCTGAGTGGCTGAGATGTCCCTTACAGTACATTTGCTCTGCTTTAAATATACAGGGCAATCTGATCAATACTAACATAATTTTATCTCATGGTTGATAATTTTTAGTCTTTTAGGCTAGGCAATGAAGTACCAACTAACAAAGAACACAGCAAAGTATGCAACAAGGAACTGCAAATGGAAGAAACAAAGTCTGAGTGTAATTTTGAAAGGGAAAGGCAAACAATCTGCATTGAGCTAATTTAAAATATACTGCTTGTAACAATAGTGTTCCAGAAGGAAAACGTGTGTGAAGAGTGGAAGTATTTCAATTGACTTGAGTGTCGCCATGTGATTCTCTCCAAAGCCTGGGTTTGTTTCTCTTTATCCATCAGCAATCTACCACTGAAGTTTCTACAGGAAAGGGTACACGTTGTTGTGCATTACCTGTGCTTCCCTGGAGACAAGAAGGATTCATAAGCAACTCACGCAGATTGTTATTTTTACTCTACCTTGAAAATTATTCTTCTTCTCTGAATGACAGGATTCAAATAAAGGATAATTATTGAAGTATTTCTCTTAGGGAACAATAAAAGTGCTAAACAGAGTGTCTCCAGCAATATCTATTTTTGTTTTTTGCTGAATCCAGAATTCTTCTGATACAGAGTCTCATATACACACACCCTAGCTATTACACTGTGTGGTTCTTATTTTCTGTAATAGCTCAGGATTTTTCGTCTTTAGAACACGAGATTTTTATTTTATTTAAAAACTCATCTATGAGGATATCATTCCACAGACTATTTTATTAGACACGTGGCAAGAAAGGATGTAATACATTGACAAAGGTGACATAGGAATGGGATTGCAGTGCCTCTCTATATGAGGTAAGGAGCCTCATATAGAGAGCCATTAAAGTCGTATTCAGGTGGCCTCAAGTCCAGCCTTGTCCTCAGCCTGCAGCTCCTTGTCAGCAAGAGGCCTCTGAGAGCTTAGCACTACCTTGAGGAAACATGGACTTAGGTGGAATTTAGGCTGTCTGAATATGGTCTCCAGGATCTCAGAGGATCAAGCCCACAAAAGCCAGTCTGCAGACTGGGATGCAGACCTGTAAACTGATAGGAAATGGGAAAGAGGGGGTTATGCCTTAAGCTTGGCCCTTTTCAGGTACAGATCCAGAATAGAACTTTAACACTTCTGTTCTGTGGGAGATCCTTCTTTAGGCACCTTAGTACAAAGCTAAGGTCAAGATATCATTATTCTTGTGCCCAACAGCAAAAGCATAGGTTCCCTGAGGGGCTCTATTGCCCTCCCAAATTAGTTACTCAAGTCAGTTAGGGCCAGGTAGATAATTTGAGAATTACAACTATTGCTGTAGGCACCAAATATTCACAAAGGAAGGACTAAATATATTCAATATACAAAACATAGAATCATAGAATCATAGAATGGTTAGGGCTGGAAGGGACCTTCAAAGGTCATCTAGTCCAACCCCCCTGCAAGGAACAGGGATATCTCCAACTAGATCAGGTTGCTCAGGGCCTCGTCCAACCTGGCCTTGAACGTCTCCAGGGATGGAGCATCCACCACCTCTCTGGGCAACCTGTTCCAGTGTTCTACAACTCTCATGGTAAAAAATTTTTTCCTAATATCCAATCTGAATCTACCTCCCTCTATTTTAAAACCATTACCCCTTGTCCTATCACAACAGGCCCTCCTGAACAGCCTCTCCCCATCTTTCTTGTAGGCCCCCTTGAGGTACTGGAAGACCGCTATAAGGTCACCCCGGAGCCTCCTCTTCTCCAGGCTGAAGAGCCCCAACTCTTTCAGCCTGTCCTCATAGGAAAGGTGCTCCAGCCCTCTTATCATCTTCGTGGCCCTCCTCTGGACCCTCTCCAACTGGTCCATGTCCTTCTTATGTTGGGGGCTCCAGAACTGGACGCAGTACTCCAAGTGAGGTCTCACGAGGGCAGAGTAGAGGGGAAGAATCACCTCTCTCGACCTACTGGCCACGCTCCTCTTGATGCAGCCCAGGACGCGGTTGGCCTTCTGGGCCGCAAGAGCACATTGCCGGCTCATATTGAGCTTCTCGTCCACCAGTACTCCCAAGTCCTTCTCCTCAGGGCTGCTCTCGATCCATTCTCCGCCCAGTCTGTATTTGTGCCTGGGATTGCCACGACCCAGATGTAGGACCTTGCATTTGGCCTGGTTGTACTTCATGAGGTTGGTACGGGCCCACCTCTCCAGCCTGTCGAGGTCCCTCTGGATGGCATCCCTCCCTTCCAGCGTGTCGACAGCACCACACAGCTTGGTGTCATCGGCGAACTTGCTGAGGATGCACTCCATGCCACTGTCCACGTCACCGACAAAGATGTTGAAGAGGGCCAGGCCCAACACGGATCCCTGAGGGACGCCACTCGTGACCGGTCTCCACTTGGACATTGAGCCGTTGACCACTACTCTCTGAGTGCGGCCATTGAGCCAATTCCTTATCCACCGAGTGGTCCATCCATCAAACCCATGCCTCTCTAGTTTAGAGAGAAGAATGTCGTGCGGGACAGTGTCAAAAGCTTTGCACAAGTCCAGGTAGATGATATCCATTGGTCGACCCTTGTCCACCGATGCTGTCACCCCATCATAAAAGGCCACCAAGTTGGTCAGGCACGATCTGCCTTTGGTGAAGCCATGTTGGCTGTTACCCACCACCTCCTTGCTCTCCATGTGCCTTAGCATGGTTCCCAGGAGAATCTGCTCCATGACCTTGCCAGGCACAGAGGTGAGGCTGACCGGCCTGTAGTTGCCCGGGTCCTCCTTGTTCCCCTTTTTAAAAATGGGGGTTATGTTCCCTCTCTTCCAGTCATCGGGGACCTCGCCAGACCGCCACGACTTCTCGAATACAATAGCCAGTGGCTTGGCAACTTCATCCGCCAGTTCCTTCAGGACCCGCGGATGGATCTCATCAGGTCCCATGGACTTGTGCACCTTCAAGTTCCTCAGATGTTCCCGAACCTGCTCTTCAAGTACAGTGGGTGGTGGTTCATCCTCACAGTCCCTGCTAGTTCTTTCCACAGCTTGGGCAGTAAGACAAGAGGCTTTATCAGTGAAAACTGAGGCGAAAAAGTCATTGAGTACCTCAGCCTTCTCTATGTCCCGGGTAACCAGAACACCAGTATCCTTCCGGAGGGGGCCTATGTTCTCCTTGGACTTCCTTTTGTCCCCTACATACCTATAGAAGCTTTTCTTATTGCTTTTTATATCCCTTGCCAAATTCAATTCCTTCAGGGCTTTAGCCTTCCTTACTTGATCCCTGGTCACTCGTACAGCTTCTCTGTATTCCTCCCAGGCTACCTGTCTCCGCTTCCACCCTCTATAGGCTAACCTCTTCATTTTCAGTTGGTCCAGGAGCTCCTTGCTCATCCACGCGGGCTTCCTGGTCTTTTTGCCCGACTCGTTCTTCATCGGGATGCACCTCTGCTGAGCTTGGAGGAGGTGCTCCTTGAATGTGGACCAACTTTCCTGGGCCCCTCGTCCCTCCAGGGCCGCCTCCCACGGCACTTTGCCCATCAGGTCCTTGAAGAGGCCGAAGTCCGCCTTCCTGAAGTCTAGGGCACAGAGCTTGCTGTATAGTTTCATCTTTGAATTTTCATCTTTGAATATAGTTTCATCTTTATATTTTTCATCTTTGTCGGTGACGTGGACAGTGGCATGGAGTGCACCCTCAGCAAGTTCGCCGATGACACCAAGCTGTGTGGTGCCGTTGACACACTGGAAGGGAGGGATGCCATCCAAAGGGACCTTGACAGGCTGGAGAGGTGGGCCCGTACCAACCTCATGAAGTTTAACCAGGCCAAATGCAAGGTCCTACATCTGGGTCGTGGCAATCCCAGGCATAAATACAGACTGGGTGGTGATTGGATCGAGAGCAGCCCTGAGGAGAAGGACTTGGGAGTACTGGTGGACGAGAAGCTCAATATGAGCCGGCAATGTGCTCTTGCGGCCCAGAAGGCCAACCGCGTCCTGGGCTGCATCAAGAGGAGTGTGGCCAGCAGGTCGAGGGAGGTGATTCTCCCCCTCTACTCTGTCCTTGTGAGACCTCACTTGGAGTACTGCGTCCAGTTCTGGAGCCCCCAACATAAGAAGGACATGGACCAGTTGGAGAGGGTCCAGAGGAGGGCCACGAAGATGATAAGAGGGCTGGAGCACCTTTCCTATGAGGACAGGCTGAGCGAGTTGGGGCTGTTCAGCCTGGAGAAGAGGAGGCTCCGGGGTGACCTTATAGCGGTCTTCCAGTACCTCAAGGGGGCCTACAGGAAAGATGGGGAGAGGCTGTTCAGGAGGGCCAGTTGTGATAGGACAAGGGGTAATGGTTTTAAAATAGAGGGAGGTAGGTTCAGGTTGGATATTAGGAAAAAATTTTTTACTATGAGAGTTGTAGAACGCTGGAACAGGTTGCCCAGAGAGGTGGTGGATGCTCCATCCCTGGAGACGTTCAAGGCCAGGTTGGACAAGGCCCTGAGCAACCTGATCTAGTTGGAGATATCCCTGTTCCTTGCAGGGGGGTTGGACTAGATGACCTTCGAAGGTCCCTTCCAGCCCTAACCATTCTATGATTCTATGATTCCTTGCTGCCCCATGGATCTTGAACTCCACCGTGTCGTGGTCACTGCAGCCAAGGCTATCCTTAAGTGTCACATCGCCCACCAGTCCCTCTCTGTTGGTGAGCACAAGGTCGAGCATGGCACCCCTCCTTGTCGGCTCCTCTATCACCTGCAGGAGGAAGTTGTCATCCACGCATTCCAGGAACCTCCTGGACTGCCTGTGCCCTGCCGTATTGTCTCTCCAACAGATGTCAGGGTGGTTGAAGTCCCCCATGAGGACCAGGGCTTGTGACCGCGAGGCTGCTTCTATCTGGCTATAAGGCGCCTCATCTGCTCTGTCCTCCTGGCCAGGTGGCCTGTAACAGACCCCTACCGTAACATCCCCTATCCGTCCCCGTCCTCTAATCTTGACCCATAAGCTCTCTGTCAGCTCCTCCTCCAACCCCAGGCAAAGCTCCACGCACTCCAGCGGTTGCTGACGTAGAGAGCGACACCCCCTCCTCGTCTCCCCTTCCTGTCCTTTCTAAAAAGCTTATACCCCTCCATGTTGACACTCCAGTCATAGGAGTCGTCCCACCACGTCTCCGTGATGCCAATAAGGTCGTAGCCCTGCTCATGTGCACGCATCTCCAGCTCATCCTGTTTATTTCCCATGCTGCGTGCGTTGGTGTACATACACTTCAGCTGGGCCTCCGACAAAGCCGACTCACTGGCTGGAGCGACAGGGGTTCTCTTGGACGGCAGTGTAAGTTCGTTTGAACATACCTGTGATCCTTCCTCAGCTTCTGGACCCTCGGTGCTGGCACTGGTGCCATGCTGACAGCGGTATAAATCTGACTTCTTGGCTGGAGTGGCTGAAATTCCCTTCTTCTGTTCTACAGGTACTTCCAGCATCTCTTTACCGTTCTTGATATTCCCCCCCTCCCCCTTCAAATCTAGTTTAAAGCTCTGCCAATGAGCCCTGCTAGCTTTTGAGCTAAGACCCTGGTTCCCCTCTGAGAAAGGCAGGTCCCATCCGGTGCCATCAGACCTGGTTCAGCAAAAGCCTCCCCATGATCAAAGAAACCAAATTTCCGTCGATGGCACCAGCCTCTGAGCCATCTGTTAATCAAATCTGATTTTCTATTCCTTTCTATGTTCTTTCCTGCCACTAAAGGGACTGAAGAAAACACTACCTGGGCTCCTGACCCTTCGACCAGTCGCCCCAGTGCCCTGAAGTCCCTTTTGATGTCCTTTGGACTTCTCTCTGTTAGCTCATCAGTTCCAACCTGCATGACCAGTAATGGATAATACTCAGAGGGCAGTACCAGAGCAGGGAGTTTCCTGCATTAAAATATAAGGCCCATGAAAAGTGTAGGGGGGGTGGTCTTGTAAAATTATCTTTTTCATGGATTTCTAGTTTCTATGACTGAATTTGCTAAACAGAAAAAGACAAGGTAAATTTTTTAATGTACAAATATGCTAATAAGCTTTTGCTAAAGGAAGCCTTTGACCACCTCAGAATCAAAAGCAGCAGGCCCATTTCCCATCCAGCCCAAAGTGACATGAGTGCTATGCTGATCTACACCAGAATGCAAGAACCTGTCATACAAAGAGCTGTTTCTCTATTCAGCTTAATCTCATAGAATTATACTAACAGTAACCAACATAGCTACTCAGGTCCATTAGCAATGTTAGTCCTTTGGTGTTAGTATGACGGGCTTTAGCAATAGCTGTTCAGTAAAACTCAAAGCTGTGCACAACTCATATTCAAAACTTCACCAGTTCAACACTATAGCCAGTTCAAAAATGACATTTTCTGAGAGTCATTGCGCAAAGTTTGAAAGGTCTTGCAGAAAGCCTGCGAGGTCTGAGCAATAGATGTAGATGAGGTGTTCCAGGGAGGACAAGCCAAAAAGCAATGGGGATGGGATGACCTGGAAAGGTCCATCATTTCTATTGTTCTTATAGTGGCATATTGCTTGAACAACATTAATTGCTTCTTAATTAAGGTTTATTTTGATGGAAGAAGTAGGAGTGAACATGATTGTTGGGGGTGTTTTAAGAGATACTGAAAGAACAGGCTACAATCAGATTCCTATCATTAGTTAATGACAACAGAACAGAAATAATGAGGTTAAAGCAGCAGCAGAGAAAAATTAGCCTAAATGGAGAACTCTTCATCTGTAGAGTTACACAGTGATGGATTTGTCAAGCAAGTTGTGCAAGCATTTTCATCAAAAATATAGAGGCTTAGATTAGATACCTTTCCAATGAAGATGGTTCCCAGGATAATAGGTGCAAGACGTGGGCCAGACTAAATGCCCTCCTTCTTTCAGCTAGGTCTCAATCCATTCTTCTTTATGAACATCGTCTTCCTGTCCTTGAATGACTCCAGAAAAACTACAAAAATTCTTTGGGCTATTTTATGACCCAGATTTTACTCCTTTGTTTCCGTGACCATCCCCTCTCAATCCTCTGGGACCACAAACTCTGTCTCCCCTGGATGCAGAAATTTAATAAGAACCAAATTTTGGTCTTGGTTGCATCTATTCAGCCCCAGTCTCATAAATAGTGTTAATATGAGTGAAATGGTAATTAGAAAACACACCTAAGGTTAAGTGTGAGGGGAATCTTTCAGTCTCTCTGACGCTCTTAGGGCTCAGGTTCTCCTTTATGGCTACATACCAAACAATATTATGTTCCTAACGAGAAGGCAGTAATCTTCTCTGTGACAGAGGCTTGGAGCTCTTTTGGCTGCTGGGTGGGGAATGCAGTGGCTTGGCAGCACAGAGCAGCAACAGTTTCAGCCTGTATCATCCTCATGAGTTCAGCGAATATCAGCAAATTTAGTCCTTCAGTTCCCAAATTTGAAAAGAACTATTTCAGCAGAAGCAAGATCACAACAGAAGTGCATGCAGGAATTAAAACAATATCTGGAGGGAAGAGAAGGGATTATGAGCAGGTGACAGTGCCTGGATATGTGAGAGTCTCTCTTAGGCTTTTGCTTGCATTTCCATCTGATATGAACATTGAATACCATAATTATTTTGACCCTGCACAGGGCTCACCTGAGAGGTGAGGCACAGTCACTGAAATCAAGGGAAATAAGGTGCTCCTTAGCATGACCTCCTGAGGGACACCCACATCTACGAAGCAAACTGTAACTAAAGTCAGAAAATCAGGTCGCCCAGCCTCAGTGGAGCAAGGAAGGGTGGACCACCCATCGTGGCTTACACAGACATAGGCTTTCCTTGTGTACAGCACAACTGCAAAGGCAGGATCTGTTATGTCTTGAGGTGTTAGTTAGGCAGTGGAAGCCAATGAGAACATTTGCATCATACTAGCATTGCACAGCAAACACTATGGGGAGCTCTCCCTCTCCCTCTCCCTCTCCCTCTCCCTCTCCCTCTCCCTCTCCCTCTCCCTCTCCCTCTCCCTCTCCCTCTCCCTCTCCCTCTCCCTCTCTCTCTCCCTCTCCCTCTCTCTCTCCTTTCTTCAGCGTTATGTTAAAGCCACCAGTGTAACAGCTGCAGAGGACACACACAAAGGACAACCTCAAGCCATCGCTGCAGGCAGATGCTCACCCCACCCAACATGTTGCATTCACAAAGCTAACAGCAAGAAACCAGCCCAGCAAATGCTCCATCATGGGGAAAGGAGACCTCTTCCAGCTTTCAGGGAGGGAACAGACAACAGGGAGGTCACGTCACACCCATGTGTGATGGTAGGCTCTGCAGAAACACCCAAAACCCAGTTCCAGATCCCCTTGAGCCTGGAAAATCACTATAAGTAAGTTACATCTGTATTTTTGTTTTCTTTAGGCATACAAATTCTAGGGTATCATACCTGGTCTTTAAAATGTATCTCAGAGACACCTCCATGTGAGAAGGCTTGCCCAGGGACCACAGGCACTTGGTACCAGCTGTACTACATTCCTATCAGTTCTTACGTTATAGATGAACATCCATACGGTACCTTATTTTTTAGGTCTTCTTAACTCTTATGAAGACTTTAAACAGTTGTCATAAAAGTCTAGTCTTCTTCCTCCTGGAAAAGCAGATTTAATTTGTGGCTGTTTCCCTTCAGTTTGGAGCACAAAGATAGGATCCTGTCAACAGCTGGAAAGAAATACTTAAACTTTTAATTACCTTTCCCGTCTCTGACCAAATGGCTACTTAAAAAACAGCTGCAAAGGAGGCAGTCCTGTGATAGCACGCTGCTTTGGGGAGTCTCCAGGTCAAGCAAAATTGTAAACTAATGAAGAGAAACCTATTAACAAGCTGGGAAATTAGAAAATAGGAATATATGGTCAGTTTTCTGCTTTTTAGTAAGCTCCTGGTTTGAAATCTGTACTGTAACTACAGTATTTCCAGAAAAAAATGGAAAGTTTGTTTAGGTAGAATTTAAGATGTCTAGTTTACTATTTGAGATTTATGAATATTTGTGTTCAGTTTTCCTGGACAAATCACAGCTATGAAGAGTAGTGTTCCTGACATTCAGGATTCAGGCAGGCAACGTGTGTGGGGTGTCTCTGTGGACTGAAGTCCCTGTGCTTGTGCTATGTAGAGAAAGTATGCGTGGTTTTGTATGCAAAATTCTGGCTAAAAATACAGGATTGCCTACCTGGCAGAGAGTATGCGTCTGTAATTCTCCTTTCTGGCTGTCAGCAGAAGGGCAGATGGCGATGTTATTGGCATCCTTTGTTATTTTATGTGCTTTGAGGAAGGAACGGGAGGGATCCAAGCGATTGGGAGGACCAGTCCCTTCTCTCTGTCTATCCTCACCATGCAAGTCCTTGATAGTGCTGGGGAGAAGGGGAGGCAGGGGAGGTAAGTCTTCAGGGACCAAAGAGGAGCTTGATCCCATGGGACTTTGGAGGAGGGCAAGAAGCAGTGGGGACTTTGTATGTGATGCATATGGTGAGGCAGGAAGAACTTCCTTCCCTACAGGCATGTTTCTTCGTTAGGAAAATAAACATTACAGAGGTCTTGCACAGTCATTAACAAAAGGTTAAACTTAAAGCCTGTTGTGTCATTAATGTAACAGGTAGGCTAAACATTAAAAGGAGAGCGCTTTGGGAGGAAGGAAAGGGCTCTGTGTGTCCCTCAAGATGTTCATGTACACTACTAACAAGATACTAGTTCGAACCGAAATGTTTCCAGTTGTTACGCTTCAGCCGCCATTCTTTAAAGCCATTTGCCCTTACAAGGAAAACAGCCTGGGAGAGAATTTTGAGACTGCCTGATTAATTTTCTACACTGTTTCACAAAAAAAAAAAAAAAAAAAAAAAAATCTGCAATTCCATTATTTGTATGGAGAAAGACTTTGAGCGTTGACAACTGTCAGAGTCTTCCCCTGTTGAAAATCACTGGAGATTTTTTTCCCTGTAGGCTGAACTGGAAGAGACCTGCTAACGTGACTTACACAAAATGGAGCAGTTAAAGTAAAACGGATGTCTCTGGGCTCTCCCTTGTTTTGGGCCACCAGAGCCAAGTTCTGAGTGATGCTGGCTGCTGCGGTAGTGCTTTGAAGTGGCTGGCTGCAGCCCCCACCCGCCTTCACCACGCATGAGGGTGTGGTGTGGAAGGAGCAAGAGGAACCCACCCTGACCCGAGGATGGGTCTGCCAATGGCCAAGACAGCTTGATGTTGGGCAGTGACATAAATCTTCTATAATGCACCCCTAACATCTGGCCCATGACATCTTTTTCTGGTTCAGCCGTTGTCTTTTATCATGAGAAAGTACTAAAAACAGATCCAAAGCCCCCATGTATAAGTGAGGCTGTAGCAGTTGTTTCTTTTCTTTTTTTTTTTTTTATTATTTGAGAAAATGTTTATAGCTCTCTTTAGATTTTGCTGCTCATGAAATTATAAGTCTGCTCTTCAAAGTAGAGGAATGCAGCTTTCTGGTGCTGGGACCTGTCATATCTCCTGTAGGAAGGTAGACAGTTTGACTGCTCCAAGTTATATAATTGCAACAGCCAAAGAAAGGATTCACTTCTTTTTCCTTTCTAGGGCACGCAATATGGAGATACAGACAAGTTGTCTTTGCATAATCCCTCAAAACTGTATTTCCATGCTGTCCTTACTAGCTAATCCCATTTCTCCATTGAATGTTCGTACAGCGTAGGCACGGTAAGACCAGCACAGATCTTGCCTTGTTTGCTGTCTTTCCTGCAGAGTGCTTTGCATGTTGCCTCCAGAAAGTCCAAGCTCTTTAGACGTTACATGGGCCTACAATTGATTTCTCCAGGCCACTTGGAAGGACAAGCTGAGCATGACCTTGGTCTCTAGCAGGAGCAGGGAGCAGGGAGGGGGGATATAACAGGGATATTTTGGGGGTAGAGCACCACAGCTTTGTTATGAGCAGAGATCATCCCTCTGGAGCCTCCCAGCATATCCCCTCTGCAGCTGGCAGGCAGCTGCAGTGGTGGGACTGGCCATAGCTCTGCAGGCACTGGTGGGAGAGGCTGCAGCTTTCTGAATGCTGGCAGCACACACCCCTAGCCAGGGGCAGATGAACTGGTAGCTATAGGGAGCAAAGGAACTCATAGGGATGGAGGTCAGAAGAAGGGTGTTGTAGGACCACTGTGGGATGTAAACTCTTCCTGGGCTTTTTGGTTTGGGTTGCTTTCATCTCTAGGGGCAGAGTGCCCTGTCTGTGTTTTCATAGCCTGTAATAACAGATGCTTTTTAATGAACGCAGGGACAGACAGCCTATTGTCTGGGTTTGTGCCTCAGAACTGCGTGGTGGGAAGGGCTATTGGCACTTGCTTTTGTTTACTTTGTTTCTAAGGACATGTGGTCTGTAGCAGGATGGAGTCTTTTCTGTCTTTCAGGTGTTTTTATGGGCCAGGCCAGAACATAGCCTGTTTGCGTTATGTTTGTTTTTCTCAAGCCACTGCCTGAGAAGGACCTCTACATACGTTTAATCTGAACGGACTCTGATGGTATCCAAATGGCCCCAACATACAAGCATGGCCTATCTGAAAATATTTTCTGGTTGTGAATGTTGCAATGTAGGCTGAGCCTAGTTAGAAAGCCTGGCTTGTGTGTACACATTTTCTCTTCTTTTAGTGTCCCAGTGGGGCAGAGAGTCCCTGGAAGTCTATCAAGCATGGACTGACTTTCAGAGCTTTCTGTTGCCAGCAGCCTCTCTGTGTGAGGCCAATAAAATTTGTTTGCACTTGACAACAATAGAGTATTTTTGCGCTTCACAGTGTGTCTCCTTGGGACTAACTGCTGTTTGGGAGGGCCCTTAGGCCTATCTCTCCCCTTTATCCCATGCAGGATGAAGATACCACCCTTTCTTGTCCTGTCTCTAGAAGCTGGTGACTGCTACCAATGCTGGAGTGGGCTTACAGACTGGCTGGAGGGGAGTTGCTTCCAAGCACAGACCTAGGATGGGTCAAAGGAGGGATAAAAGCTGGGGAAGCGGAACTTGGTTCTGAATTCAAAGAACTCATGGGTGACGGGTGTTCTTTGAAGAGGCGTTGAGACGTGGTAGAAGCGTGGGGCAGCTAGCTGTTCTTCTCATGGGGCTAGAAGCAGGTCATCCAATGTAATCCCCTCTTGTCCATCCCTTTCCCCAGCCTCTGCCACCCATGGAGAGTGGCCAAAGGAAGAAGGCTGATCACTTACAGGGGAGGAAGGGTGTAGGCGAACTTCCAGGGGGAAGTGAAGCCCAACTCAGAACACAGCCACGTGTTCCATCTATTCTGCTAAATGACGCTTGGGAACCTGTTTTTCTGAGCAGTGGGATGGGAAGATGACATGTCCTCCTGCAGCATGCGTCTCTCTCTTCTATTCCCCTCCCTGCTAGAGATTTTAAACAAGGCGGCAAGCAGTGTCTCTCTTTGAAACATGCCAGTGTGAGACACCAGCATACGACTGGTGTGCGTGTCAGCACAGGGGTGGCCCATATTGACCAGGGAGGTGTCCAAGCACGTCGCACAGCCTTGCTGGATCAGAGAGGAGTGCTCTGTTCTGCAAGGCTGTAGCTCACTTTGGCACTGGGCCACGCAGAGGTCTTTTACCTTCTGAAACTGTCAGCCCCAGGCTGGTCACCTCATGTCTGGAGGGCAGTGCAGATGCTGGAAAAAAATGGGATAAACTGGAAAGTAGGTAGGGGATGTGCATAGGACTGATGGCATCAAGCAAATGAAGAAGGGGTAGCACCTTCCTCAAGGGTGCCGTAACAAGCTGTGAGACAGATGTTCTGTATGGGATGACCCAAATTCTGTGCAGCAGGGACTCGCTCATGGCAGCCTAAGGCACCCCACGGGTTTGTGAGAAAAGCTCCTTCATGGAGCTGTGACACCCTTGCTGGCACAGCAATCCGCAGAGTGGCTGGGCAGACCCCACCATGAAGGAGAGGCTAGCGTGGCACTCCTGGATGGCTAACCCGAGTGCTTGCTGATCGTAGCTCTGCCCTCACTCCCAGCATCTTCAAAACCTAACACAGACGCCTTTTGTTGTGCTGTGCAGGTCAGTTCTAAATCCCTAACAAAATAAAATACTGTTTCTGAGAAGGATGGTTATTACAGATCTCACGATCCAGAAAAGTTTTCTAGTAGCTCTGATCTACATTGCCTGAATTATTTTGTAATTCTAAGAAAATGACAGTATCTCTATTTCAAAAATGGTCAGAGAGGGTTATATTTAACACAGTTGCTTAAAACACTACATAATATATTTTACTACTGTGTAATAAAAAACAACAACAAACCAAACAAATAATGTGAACAGTTATCATTTCCTCAAGCTTAGCAGCTGGATCTTTTTATAAAAATCTTAAGAGCTTGAATCGCCTAGTTCTTGTAAGGGACAATTAAACTTCATGATCTACACTTCAAAAAACGATCTGTGATTTTGAGAATTTTCATTTAATGTTTTCCCTACTTGAAGTACATCAGAAAAGTGCTTTATTTTTCAAACTGATAGTGTTTGGTTGTTCTTGAAAAGCAAAATGAAAACATCTCAAGCAGACAGAGCCAGTTATTTCCATATAAACAGCTGACATCATAGAGCATTGGGGCAAAGGCTGTTCTTACATATGCGTTCACCTGATGGTTTGAATATGTATAACTGATTACAAAAGGTGCCTCATTGAGTTTTTAAACAGGAGAACATAAATTTTGGAGAAGAAATGAGTATTTAAGTTAAAAGGGAACTAAAATCAGATGCTTCCTAATATGTACAATAGCATGATATGACATTTCCATTCTAGCTGTTTCACTTCCATATAGATAATTTGTACAGTCAGTTTGGTAAAAATTAGAAGCTTTAATGAAGTTTTCTGGGCTCATTTATAATCTGATTTTTTTTTCCTAAGATTTCAAATTTCTGACAATATAGAAAACCTGAAGGTATAAAGGAGAAAAAGCAGTAGAAACCATCTTAAGACTCATGTTTTTCATTGCACAAAAGACACATTTCTTTCAGAAAGCAGTTCATATACTTGTTCAGTTTTGGAAAGGATTATTTATTTGAAAGGGATACAGAGCAGCTTTGGCTGCCTGTTTCTGATAAATCAACTTTTCTGCTAGTTGACTGACTCCTTTGGAGCTTTGAAATATGTTTGCTTAGGTGAACAAGATAATGAAAAGGAACCAGTCTGGCTATTAATTGTATCATTAGTTGTATTTAAGTCAGTATTTACCACACTGCAGTGCTGTACATGAGAATTAGTTGTTGCTCCTGCAGCATGCAAAAGCTCCATATACCAGCACTGAAGTCAATTAGATAGTCTCTATGAGGCGAGCATGGAGAATTCAGTCTTTGACAGGGTGTGCTGGTTTTGGCTCAGATAGAGTTAATTTTCTTCATAGTAGCTACTATGAGGTTGTGTTTGGATTTGTGCCGAAAATAGTGTTGATAACACAGGGGTGTTTTCATTATTGCTGAGCAGTGCTCACACAGAGCCAGGGCCTCTTCTGCTTCTCACCCCACCCCACCAGCAAGCAGGCTGGGGGAGCACATGGAGTTGGGAGGGGACACAGCTGAGACAGCTGACCCCAACTGACCAAAGGGATATTCCACACCATATGATGTCATGCTCAGCACTGTAAAAGCTGGGGTAAGAAGAAGGATCCTCTCTTCCAATTCTCTCCCCCATCCCACCGTGGGTGGAGAGGGCGAGTGGCTGTGCGGGGCTTTGTTGCCAGCTGGGGTTAAACCACGACACAGGGGACAAAACTGAAGGCTTACTGTTTACTTCAGGCAGCCATAGTAAAGGCTGAATAAAGCACAGCAAGATAAAATCAATTAGCAGTCGAGGCCTGCACACAAAATATTTTCACGCTAGGGATTTAGCGCGATGTTCTCTGTATAAATATCATGCTTCATTCCATTCTTTAATACTGTTAAACAATGGGTGTTCCTTAACAAGGGACGTCCTCATACACGGTATTTTATGCGTCTTGGTAAGTACGGGCAGCATTCCCTCTTGACAGCTATAGATCAAATTACAAGCAAGCCACAGAGAACTATGTTTCTGCAGAGGGAACTCTCAGTCTCCCGCTGGGCTCCTGTGAAAGGTGGCCAAAAGCCAGCTAACTTTGCTCCCCAACTGCAAGGAGCCAGGCTGCGTTACACTGCTGGCAGCACTCAGCGTCCCCGGAGAGGCTTTTCTGAGGAGGGTCCAAGCACAGCCACCACCCAGGGCTGCACGGTCTGGACTGCAGCTGGGGGAAGCTGGAGCTGCAACTCTCGGCTGGGGTGGTGGCCAGGAGAAGACGCATGGAGGGCAGCTGGAGCCTCGCCTCTTTTAGCCACCGAGGCTGCTCCCATGGGACATGTTGGTGTGGGTGTGGGTGCCACCACATCCATGCCTGTCTGCTGGCGATCGTCCCCACGGGCTGGAGGAACGGGTGGCACGGGCGCTGGCTACAGTGTGATCCTCGCAGTTACACCGGCGAGCTGCACCGGCCTTCTCGCTCCCCGTTCGCCCCTGCCTGAGAGCATCCAGACTGATGTAAGAGTACATCCTTCCGACAGCCTCTTCTTGCACAGGAGGAGAGTAACTTGTGCTGCAAAAATTTGCTTCACACAGCAACGGCTGTGCTCTTGCCGTGGATTGTGTGACGACCTGTTTGGTGAAATCGCCAGCATGGCGGTGTACGGCGTGCAGAGCGAATTTATAAATTAAACCTTTATTTGACAAATGACAAAGAGATTGAGGTATTATATAAGGCCATGACTTCAATGGGGGTGGGGGGTGAGGGATGACTTTACCAATTTCTATTCTGACAGTTACCGTTTAAGATTACCATTTCCATTGTTCACCAAAATGTTTGCAGCCATGCTTAATATTGGTTTTCAAAGTCGCAGCTGATGTTCATTTGTGCTCTATGCCAATACTCATCTCCTGCAAGACATATGGGGATTTTGTGTGTGTATATATATATATATACATATATACATATACTGTAAAAGTGGTGTTTCTTTAAAGGCCTGATGGAACATCTCAAATTCTAGTAATGAGCTTGGCAAGGCTGCCCTTTAAAAGATTCATGAGTGACCAGGGAGGATTTTTGTGGGTCTTTGTTTTTGTTTTTTTTTAATTTCTTAACAAAGTATCCAAGACGGCTGCAGCTCTATTAAAAAATCCATCCTAATGACTGTTTAGGTAGAGTTCAGTGCCAACTTTCATTTTAGCTTCAACTTAGCACCTCTCATTAATTTCTTACATACTTCTGGGACTGAGGATTTCCATATTTGGTTTTACTCTTGAATTATGTCAGAAAAGTTTGAACAAAACAGTTTTAGTTAAATGAATGTGTAAAAAAAATATCTTCCATATGTTGTTATCGAAATCTTCTGCATCTGTTTAAGTCAAAAATGGCAAGCCAGAAATCTTTATGTTGGCTTACAATATAGCTGCTTCAAGAAAACACTCTCTGGCTGAAGAAAATTGGTTAAGTAGTTTTAAATCAACTTGTCATTTTTCTGCATACTATGTAGATCTCTTTAATTTTTACCCTCTCCATTTTCTTAATTTAGTTTTAAATCCTTGTTTAAAATGAGCTTGCCAGGGATTCATTTACTAAGAATATCTTTAATGACATCTCGGTCGTGGATACATTTGTCAAGAACTCCAGCTGTTAAGGCCAATTGACTCGAAAAAGCCAGAGTGGATGCCACTGCTTCAGCATATGAGAGATGAAAAGGTTTAGAGTGTATCGTCAGCTCTCTTCCCCAGTTCATACTAGTTAAAGTATCAGACTTGATGACCTTACTTGAGTCAGTACAGTGACATAATTTTGCATGTGTACAGACTGTTTCTTGACCTTTTAATCTAAAACAGAGAAATAACATCAGAAAACTAGACTAAATAGAAAAGTTGAAAAATACTCACTTAAAAGGCAGAAAATTACAAAGGCTGTTGCTAAGGCTTCACACTCTCTTTATATTCTTATAAAGCTTACAAACCGCTTTGACAAAAGCCCATGTTTAGAAAAAGAATAAGCCTTTAAACTCAAGTACTTAAATCCAGGAAAAAGTAAGCTTTAAAGTAGCTCATTCTCTGGTCCACTAAGTATCAAATAATTTGGAGCCCAACAGGATGGCCTCAGTGAGAGAGATATTAAACTCTCCTTTTACTGCTCCTTGTCTCCTGCAAGAGTGAATACGTTGGGAGCAGGAGGGACAGGGACTTTTCTGTGACATGGATATTCAGACCTCTTCAGCCAGGCGCATTAGCTCGCCAGCAGTTCCCAAGAGTATTCTAACTCTCAGCTATTGTAAAAATTAGTACTTAAAAACATACGTAGAAAGTCCCCCACATCCTTCCTTTCTCCTCTTTGCTGTCTTTCCCACTGGCTAAACAGGGTCAGCTGGGAACAGGGCATTGAAAATGTCTTTCCCAGGTAGCTAACTTTCTCCAGACATTATAAAGGGAGCCTAGACATCAAATCCGTGTCTGAAGTGTAGGAGTTATGTTATTCCCCCTTATATAGGGAGAATTACAGCACAGAGCAATTAAAAATAAAATTTCCAAACAGTCTACTACTTCTGCGTTCCTCATTCTCATGTAGAAAACCTTAAATACCAAAGGGCGGACTGTTCCCATTTTGTTAGGCTAGACTGGTAAATACTCAGCTAATCTGAAAAAAAAACCTCACCACAAAACACCTCTAAAATAGTGGACTGATCATTTGCCCAAGGTCGTACAGCAAACCAGTGGCAAAGACAGCGGCACAGAACATTTCCTTAGGACTCCTACTCAGTGCTTTGAGCACACAGCAGTCCTTTCTCTTCTTCATTACTACTTTGCTACATGAATTATAGGGGTGTAAGATGTAAGAGATGTCAACCTCATTCTGTTCCGTTTCAAGGAACACTGCCTGACTGCTTTATTCGCTGATCTACTGCATAAATAACCACATCTAGGATGATTATAGGCATATGAGGGGTAGGTACTACTGAAATCCATGTGCCGGCTAAGGCAGGCATGTTACAAAAAATCCTTCATGTTTACGGTGACATTATTAAAGTTTCCATGAAAACTGTCGCTGTAAAAAGAAGCCAGGTAAAGTTTTAATGTGTAACTTTATTTTTGATAGTTTCTGAACCTTGGCTTTGTATTTTGTTTGCGTTTCCTTGTTTCAAGAGGAAATTAGGCTCATGACAAAAATCTGAAAGTCACGTTTCTTACATGTTGTTTTAGTGGATAAAGGAGAAATTTTGATACTTTAGAAAGAAAGAAAGAAAGAAAGAAAGAAAGAAAGAAAGAAAGAAAGAGGAATAAAAGGTTTGCTCTGAAGTGGTGAGACTGACGGCCGTCTGAGATCAGGGAATCTATCCCCACCTTGATTGGGCCGTGGTGATTACTGCTCATGGAGCGACGGAAATCCAGCACGCTCCCTGTTGGCACTTGGGTGATTAATGAGACGACGTGCACAGGAGCAGGTGGCTGACTTTCCCTTGAAATAAGACCAGTTACACTCATAAGAGAGTGTTTAATACATATACATCAGGAGAAAATATCAAATGGAGTAGTGCCTGTCCTGGGTAGACATAACATATAATGAATGAAATTGTGATGGAGCACCTAACACAATGTTCCCTGAAATCCACAATCTGTTCAAATGTGGTCAATACAGCAAGGCAAACAAGATACATCACTGCTGTTGTTTGTAGACTATATATGTTTGTATACGTGTATATATATATGCAACATATTATATATATAGTGTGTGTATATATACGTACATATGTGCGCATGTATAAAAGAGGTTATAGACTATGAAAACATAGAATTGGTTTTGGTGGCTGAAGATCCATGCAAAAGGGAGAACTCAGTGAAGAATGATGAGCATTTCTCTTTTCTGATTAATCTGTGCTATCGGTCAGCATGTTGCAGATGTGCTTGCCATTGCATACAGCTGCACTCTACAACACTGTTTAGATAGATGACACATTTGCTGCAGGTCTATCACAGATTATAATATATAGCTATACTTGCAGATATGTAAATCACTACATTTAGCAGATGGTCTTTCTACCGTTGGTCACCACAGACACTTAATGCAAGTGGTTTAATGCCAAATGCTAAAAGACTGGGACACTCCTACTGGAAAAGCAGCTACTCTCCACGAAACCAGAATTGCAATACTTCAGTGTTGTTTTTCTTGCAACCCTTTTCTATACAGGCTGTAGATTTTGATGGTGATCTCCTTCTTGCTGTGAATGTATACTACCTAATTCAATAGGGTCTGCCCCTTAGACTGAATAGTTAACATATAATGGAATATTATATCATTGTTTTATAAAATAAATGTTAAAACCAATTGATTTCTTTCCAAAATCTGTTTCTGCTTAGAGACATTACTGATAACTGCATTAAGAATAATATGTGGCTCCGTTAGTGCATGTGTATTTTTATTTAGTTGGATGTTTATACATATGTATCTCATGAGGTAAATTCTGGACAACTGTTATTGTACCCTCCCTTTCCTGTACACCAGAAACTTTTACTGAAACACAAGATAAAGTTTTCCCTGATCTCTTAAGACCTTTTGGAAATCACTACATCAAATTAAAATTCTAAAGCAAAGATACATAGGTAGGGAAAGGATCTGGAAATATACTTGGGATCACCAATGGCATTAAGGTAGGATAAAGACAGACTGTCCCTTTCAGATTATCTGTTCTAACCTCAAACCTCCACAGGAAATAAGGTTTTCCACAACTTTCCTGTTGTGTAATCTGTTAGACCATTGAATTATGCTTGTAGTTAGACATCCTTTCCTAAAATTTAAGCAATATCCTCTTTCTTACAAAATATACTAATTATTTTTGGTCGCGCCTCCGGCCGACACAGAGAACGAGATTTCTCTCTATTAAAAGAGTTGGGGCTGTTCAGCCTGGAGAAGAGGAGGCTCCGGGGTGACCTTATAGCGGTCTTCCAGTACCTCAAGGGGGCCTACAGGAAAGATGGGGAGAGGCTGTTCAGGAGGGCCAGTTATGATAGGACAAGGGGTAATGGTTTTAAAATAGAGGGAGGTAGGTTCAGGTTGGATATTAGGAAAAAATTTTTTACTATGAGAGTGGTAGAACACTGGAACAGGTTGCCCAGAGAGGTGGTGGATGCTCCATCCCTGGAGACGTTCAAGGCCAGGTTGGACAAGGCCCTGAGCAACCTGATCTAGTTGGAGATATCCCTGTTCCTTGCGGGGGGGTTGGACTAGATGACCTTTGAAGGTCCCTTCCAGCCCTAACCATTCTATGATTCTATGAAAACCTCTCACGTGTTGAAAAAATCAAACCAAACTCCTAGCCCTCCAAATCTCTCCTTACCTAGAGTACACAGACCCATCTCTTTTCTTTGTAGAGCCTGTGTGTTCCCTTCCTGTGCAATTTCAATATTGCCTAAGATTGTTCTTAAAGTGCACCTTTCTTAAAAGATGCACAAAACGACCCTGTTGAGCCCTTGCCTCTGCACTTGTAAGAGGACTTCTGCTTGACTGATACTGTCTGTGAGTCACCTCCACCCCCGGCTCCCTTTCTGTTGCCTGGGCAGTCCCCATTTTCTGTATGGCAGGAAACCATTGACTGTTATACCTTGAGGTTATTATTTTCAGCTGACTTTGCTCAGTACCCATTTTCCTAGTTCTTACCTCCCTGGTCATGCTCATGAGAATGCTGCACAGGACAGCATCGAAAATACGAGTGAAGTCAAGGTCCATCATAGCTCCTGACTCCCGCTGAACTACTAGGCTGGATATACTGTCAGAATAGAAAATTACATTGACTTGACATGTTTTATTCTTGTGAAGCTGATTTTGACTATTTCTTACTATTTTATTCCCCTATGAATGCATTTGCTCTAGTGTATTTTCAGTTATCCTAGTTGGCTGTTTTGTCTGTAATTCCCCTCATCCTTGCTTCGTACTGTTGTGGTTCCACATAACACCCATGTCTCGTTGTCCTTCTCCCAGTCCCTTCCTTTTTTTTTTTTTTTCTTTTTTTTGCTCTCCAATCACTTCTCACTCCTCTTTTTCCCCAGCTCTTTTTGAAAACTGTATCTAAAAATCAGTACTGTATTCGCCTTTCTCCAGTTGTCCAGATCATCCCATTTGTTTTTGTTGTCAAAAGCTCTCACTAATGGCTCAGAAGTTGTTCGGCTGATTTCCTAGTGCTGTATGGAATCCTTTGACTACTACTTTTTTTAATTATTAACTTACTCTTTCCTCCTCTTGGCATGTTGTAGACAGAGTTTTCCAAGTTTAACACTCTTGGTAGCAACAAGTGCTAGATGTCTCAGTGGTTACATTGGCTATAACAATTTTAGGGAAATTCCCTCCCATAGCTCTCTCATGCTGCTAGCAATACAGACACTATAAATATAGCCAAACCACAAGCATTTTTACCACTTTAGCTGATTTATGCAACATGATGGTGAAAATGTCATCAGGCAATCCCTGCACTTCCATTCCTGTCTACATTAGAGGAAAAGTTCGAGAAGTTTTTAAACTTGTGATTTTCGGGTAAGTGCCTCTGATAAATTTGGCACAGCGTGCTAGAAATGATAGTAAATACAATCAATTTTACAAAACAGTGAGGCCACTTTCTTTCAATGCTACGTGAAAATAAACATGAAAAATTTCTAAGTAACGTGTGTTTTCTTCTATTTCATGCGCAATGTACATGTGCATTTCAGCTCATCAGGCTGCTGGTTCATGAGGATTCACAGCATTTCAGATGAAGGGTCTGAACCAATTTCACAGTAGTTTCATTCTCTTGTTTTTCTACAGCAAGTCAGCTGGAATACTTACATTTTGTTCTGATATATTTAGTTTTAAAAATACAATTTGGACTGAGGAAACTTCTTATTAGTAGTCTTAGGAATCACGAATAATAACTGGAAAATTCAGGGTGTTAAGGCGCCTTCTTAATAGAAAAGAAAATCCACAAAGAATCTTAATTTCTGTACTTTAATATGCCAATATTTAATAAAGATATATTTTTATAAAGAATGAATACCACTAGCCAGCCTCAAAAGAAAAATCATATATCTACATGCAAATATTCTCCCTAAACTAGTCACCTCCCTTCCCTCCTTCCCAAAAAGCCAGACGACTCCCAGGGTAGGAATTGCTGCCAGTGCACAAACAGCCACCTGAAGGAGTGGCAAGTATTTTAGTTTCAGTACATGAAAATGGCCTCAAAGTGTCACTAGAGAGCTACCGATAATTTGGCTCTAGCTACATGTTAAGGTTTTGGGGCTTCGTGGTCTTTTCACTCAAGAGCCACTTCTAATTTAATCCTTCTTATTGCTTAAAATGCCCATCATGATGTACGGCGATGAAAATACCCTGGCCGCTTGCACCAGGATAGCAAGTCTTTCGGTAGCACAGTTCAACTTTTATGAAGGCAAAGAGCATGAAGTGAGAGAAGAAACTTGCAAATAACAGAGACCTTTTAAAAAAAAAAAAAAAAGGAAGTTGATAATGAATTCCCTCCCCCCTCATAATCTTGACCAAGACAAACAGAAATGTGATTTTAACAATGGTAGGAAGTGAAAGAGCTTAACCTTTTCTGCATTTAGCCTGGAAGCTTTTCCAGAGCAGGGACTGTCTCTTGCATATGTTTACACAGTGCCCAGCACAAGCAAGGCTCATATTTAATCTGGGCCTTTTGAATCTGTATCACAATATAAATATTTCCTAATAGTAGTTCTTACGGGAACGAACCTTTGTTTGTGCTGCTGTTCAGAAGCGGTCCCCGGCCGCGCTCCTCCTTCGGGATTTCTTCCCACTGCGCACGTCACTGTCGTCTACTATTCGATTGCCTTTAATGCTGCAGATTCATGTGAAAGGAAGCCTGCAGCAAGATCATGGAAAATGTGAAAACGCCCAGTCTCACTTGCAAAGGTGCATGTCTTACATGTACGTTGCTTCACTCAAATGCCAGGGGGAATATCTTGTGTTCTGCTCCCTTTTAGTGTCATTTGAACTCTTGTAGCTCTCCTGAAGAGTTATGCTACTCACGTTCCTCCTTTTATCTTTGTCACAAAAGACAAAGAGTGTACTATTTCTCCTAAAATCCTCAAGAACAACTTAGCACTTCCATCTTCTGCAAATCTACAGAACAGCCACACAGAACGTTTCCAGTGACTGCTTCTTGCAATTACACCTGGTATGTCTACCATGAAGCGTTTGGGAGGAGACAAACTTCAGAAGTACTATTTTGTTTCTACTTCTATATATCTGCAGATTATTAAACTAATGACTATCATAACATGTATGCAATAACAACAAGATGCAAATCAAAGCCCTAAAGCCTCTTTAGATTAGATTAGATTAGATTTGCACTGGGATTTAAATAGAGAACAGTCGGCTTTGAATGTCTTTTCTATGTTTATTAAAGTTGATGGTCTTACGCTAACATCACTGGAAAGATATTTTCCCCTTCTTTCTTGCCTTTGGCCCAATTTATAATAACATCAGAAGCTTCACGATCTTGAAATGACAAGCTTTCGTATAGGCAACACAAAAGCAAAAAATTCACCAGATAACACAGCATTCAGTGGATAACAATGATCACCAAAACCTATCGTTTTTACACTGAAAATAGCAAACTTTTCTGATGATGAGGGGGGGGACTCGATGATGTTTGAGGTCCCTTCCAACCATTCTGTGTTATGATTTATCCACGGCAGCTTTTAAAATCATTTCTGCATCATCACTACAATATATAGGCTTGTCAACTATTAGACTCCATGGGGTCATGGCAGGTGAAAAGCCGGGCCCCATCAACCTCCAGGCTCTAAACACTCGCAAATAAAATAACGAGGGTAGGTTTCCACCGGCATCTCATTGTTGTCATTTGTGACAGCAACATGTGAAAGTGCTCCTGTCCGTTTTGCCAATGTGCTCCTTGGTGTCTTTAGCCTCTTAACGCAGTCATTTTTCTTGTCCTTTTATTGCGCACACTCCATTTCAGGTTGCTGGTGGATGCTGCATGGAAGAATCCAACCTATTTCTCTTATCGTTAGCAACATTTATGGGAGAATTTTAGAAGCGCTTTGCCTTGGTTAACTTCCCTCTCACAGATCTCAGTGACAGATGAATGAGGCCAAAATGAGTCCTTTGCAAAATTCCTTATCTGATTTAGTACACATATGCATTGTTTCTCCATGTGAGCACTAATTCATAAAATAAGATGTTAAACAACAGAATAAAATATTAAAACAGAATTCACACATACCTGTATAGAACATCCAGGGAAATAGATTCAGAGAAATTCTGGAGTTACTCTGTCTCCACTGTTTTAAGTTTTCTTCCTGGATATTTATTAGAAATCAAATACATATGTAAGATATGCAAAAACAGAACTGGGGGGAGGAGGGGGGGAAATCATGTTCCTTCTTGTATTCTGTGTATCAATCTATGATTTCTGTCATTTTGTTTGATTACCGAGATGGAAGATACTTGCTGGCCAGCTTCCTCAGAGGTGCTGTATCTGGCAAGCTTGCTTTAACAGGCTCCTGAATGGTGATGTAGGGCTTGTGACTGGCCTAGTGATTCATTCCTGAAAAACATTACCTTCATCAATTTTGGATTTGGTTTCCCTGTTTTTTTTCGAAAGGGGCTTGGCTTTGCACTCCAGCGGAGACAAGTGTCTCTTGTAATTAAATTATATTTTTTAAAGACAGACGAAGGTTACTTTACACCTATGACAGTCTTTCTCCAGAGGGTTAGAAAAAAAAAAACCAACAGTTTCTTCCTGTAAAGTTTGGTGTGGTTTTTTTTTTTTTTCATCTCGCTCTCCTTTTGTAAAGGCCCTGCCTGTGCAAGTCTTCACTTACTGGTCCAGAAAGGTTCTTTTCCAGTGAGGAGCCTATTAGTAACAGCTCCACAATGGGTTTTGTTTCCTTTGAACTGCAGGTCACCCTTGTAAGCATGGTTTTTGTGTTATCAAATTAATTTAAAATATTCAGGTGGGTCTACATACCAGGTTTCAGTGAGATAACTACTCCAATATAGGCTAGCAAGTCACTTCTTGCAGCTGTTAGAGCTACTCAGCAAGTACGATTTCCCTAACCAATTGATTCACAGGTATTTTATTTCCTTTCTCTTTTTTAGAAACTAAGCTGTGAACTTCAGGAGATAGTCTAGTTTGGACTGTACCTAAAAATAAATCTCTAGTCACTGTAGTCCCAGCTAAGAGCAACTGTCAAATACTTCATTACCAACACTATCAGCTGCGGTGCTGGAAAGGACCTCAGAAGGTAGCATTGCTTGGCTCAAAATAATTTCTCTCCAGCACACTTCTAGTGCAGGTTATCACATACGTGGTCACAAGAATTACCCTAAGGATCCCAAGTCCTGGAACATTTACCTCCTTGGTGATAGCAATGCGTATACCACCAGCAATGCTTCCCCATATTGCTGTTCTGAACTCGGAATTGTGCCCGGCACCAAAAAAAAAAAACCCAAACCCGAAAATCCCTCTTAATTGAAAAACAGCTTTGCCACTTTACCTAAATTCATAATCACTTTGAGAACTAATATTCCATATATCTTGTTCGGGTCTTTCTAACTGCAAGTATTAATGTCCTGTTTCATCTAGTATCTTGGTAGTCCCGTTCTGGACAATCATGTCTTCCTATAACAAAGACTGAGGGCAAAGACGTATAAATAATACTTGCAACTTTCCTCGAGATTTCAAAATGTTCTAAAAGCATTAACTGAAGTTTTATGTCACCTCTACCAGATAACATTATCTACATAAAATAGGGGCATTCTGAATCCAAGTCTCTTGCTTTCACATGGAAAGTGTACTCAATAATAGAGCCCAAATTTACACATTCCTAACTTTACGTCTTTACTTCATTCACAGGGCAACGCTTTGGTCACTCATCTGTTTAGCCATAATCATCATTTTGACCCCGTTTCTGGCCCTCCTGATCTTCCCAATAGGCAATGTTCCCACTTTGGAGCAATCTCAATCTCACCAGTTGTCTAAGTAAACGCATCACAAAACACGCTGCTATAGCTCCCCTCCCTAACTCCTCAAACGAGCAACGGGCCTGAAAAGCTCACCCCCACGCTGGCCCTCCCAGGGGCACGCTAATACAGACTTCCAGTAACCTTGCACCGCACCGCAGCGCCGCCTCCTGCATCCCTTTGCTGAAGGGGAGGCTGCCTGGCCTGCTCTCCTCTGCCCAGTTGGACCTGGTTGCAATCGCAACAGTTCCCATTCATTGCCAATTAGCTGAGGTCCCCGGAATTGTAAAGAGGACAAATTAACCTCACTGTCCAGTAGATTATAAACACGACGTACTATTTTCACTTGCTGCATATTTCAGGAAGGGCAGGACCTGCTTTATTCTATCCCAGTGACGTAAGCAGGGTAGAAAAATTTGCCATAACCTAGGAGTGGGACGCTTTCGACTAAGCTACATTATTATGGAAAACACATTTTACCTCACTCTCTTAAAACCTAGCAGGCAAACACTGAAATGAGACGAGTATCACTGACAATGACCTTTTACCACTCTTCTACTATAGAATTAGCACAAAGACCTGAATTCACAGGGCTGATTTTGCAGGAAACCATTAACTGGTATTACAGCTTCAGACTAGAATGCATACACATATTATTCTAGATTTTTTTTTAAAAAAAGCAATAGAAAAGGACTCGTAACTTAGAAAAACCCCAATCAATCAACACAGATGAAAACCTTTGACCTTTATCTAATCATCCACAAGTGAAGTTCAAGAGGTAGCTGTTTCAAACAGTATTAGATAACAAAAAACATTCCTAAAACACAGACAACATCCTCCCTCACAGAACAAACACTCACATATGCAACATTTGCTTCAAATGCAGCCAACAAGAGTTTTTAGGTACGTCAGAAGTTGATACATGGACACTTGATTTGTATAGAGTGCTTGTGTACACAAGCAGGAAAGTGAACATGCTCCAGCCCAAGCTAAAGCTGAGGCTCCGCTTCCCTCTCCCAGCTTGCCTTTCCCTTTTTTTGCCTCGCTTCCTTGCCTGAAGGCAAAGTCTCTACAATTCCACATTGATAACTATGAGGACCAGATACAGAGCTCGAGTACTTGAGGTCAGACATTGTGATTTGGAGAGTCTGAAATTAAGTTTAGATACAACTAAGATAGAAATTTGAAAGGACTTTTGTACAAGCAAGTTTTGACCTTGAACAAGGAAGATTCTTGCCTCACTTTAAGTAAATAAACATTTAAAAAGTAAATCTCTAGAGCCCCTAGTCGGGCAAAATTAGATTCCAGTGTAAGTTTTACCTAAATAGATGACATTGTTTCAGCACAACAGAAGTAATCTTGTTTATAGCAAGAATAACGTTATGCTTAAAAAGAACCACAGCAACCCACAAGATAGGAAAATCAGCTTGAAATCACACATTTTAAAGTCACATGCATTCAAATTATGGGAGAATTTGTTGAAATTACAATACTTATTATGATTAGTATCTTCACTGAGGCGTAACGGCAATCAAGGCAATAAAAAAAAAAAGGCATAAAGCTCTCTTGGTAAGAAGATTAACCATCTCACCAGTTACTAACGCCGAGCCCCTTCGTTGTCTTTGTACATAAATAAGGACATTTTACAATTGCACGGGAGTGACCCAGTCTCTCAGGGATGGAGGGAGGAGAGATGCTCTTGTGCAATTCTTTGGCAAGAGGAAGCAGCTCAAAATTCCTCCATTTCCACTACTCCAAACCTCTTCTGATTCCCACCTTCTTAAACTGCACGGTTGAAAACCGGTATCATTGAATCTCACCTGACTGCTGGGACCAGAAGACTAGACCACACAGCTGGTCTTCTTCAGACATAGTTTTGAAGTTCTGCCATTATTAAGATTTCAAGCCAAGCCAGACCAAGCCATGGAATGACAAAGCCCTAGGCTAGGAGCTCAGCTGCTGGGGCAGGAGCGATTCTGCACCACCAGAAACTAGAAGCACTTCAGAAACCACCACCAGCTGAGCAAGGAACGAACACAAAAGTTTGAGGAGAGCAGGTTGGGAAAAATCTGGAACTTTACTAGCAGTTACTTTGTTCATATGTACACACACAGTTTGACAAAAAAAAAAAAAAGGAAAGAAGAAATTCAGACTTCTCTTTAAGAATCCTTGGATTTAAATATATATATATTTATTAAAAAGAGACATTGATTCTATGGCCAAGACATCATGCGTCTCAAAACAGGTTTTTACAGCCATGTTATAAAAACCCCTTAGCAAAGCAGTTATGCACTAGACTTCAAACACATGTACTCCAAGAATGACACTGGTGTGGAGGATCTTGTTTTACATCCATTTATTTTTGTCCCTCAGCAATTATAGCATAGTTTCAATACATTTCTAAAGCTATAGAGAAATACCAGGGCAACTAGAGTACATACAAGCCAAAGTTAAAATGGTAGACAGCTGAATTTAAAAAAAAAAAAAAAAGAAAAAAGAAAACAAACAAAGAAACAAAAAAGTACGCATTCAGCAGGAAATCTAGTATACTTCATTCAGTTTAGGCTTTGTTCTTTAGGGAACAAGGTGCTAACGTGCCATTTTCTCATAAAATGAATCATAATTGCTTCCAAAGAGTTTCTGCTGAAAATTTAGGTGGAAGCAAATAAGTGTAACACTAAACTTTCTCCTATAAACTTAGAAGCAACACTTTCTTGAATCAATTTCCACCCTCCAAATACCACTGCTGCTTTTCTTGCATGAACCCACTGTTTTATTAAGGCATAATATGCCCTGAGCAATATGCTGGAAATTAGCCAAAGAGCCTAACAATTAAAGGCAAGCACCAAGTGTTTATTTTTATAGACAAATTCTGAAATCTATTTTGTAACTCACCTGTACTTGGGAGTAGCACTTGAGAAAAAAAAAAAAGAAGAAAATATTGCTTTTAATTACTTTGAGCAGAATGGCAGTGTTAATTCCCCTTTTCTCCCTCCAGGCTAAAGTTTCCAAGCTAATCGTCTAGGTACCAAAGTAGGAACAGCATACCAAGACGTTAAGTGGGAAGCCTGTTCAAGAATTCAATTTTTAAGCAACTCAGTGTAAAAATTTCAGTGCTCCACCCTAAGCAATTCAAATTAAATCTTATTTTCCTCAAGAGACAAGACTCTCATATGTTGGATACCTCTGGTCTTAAAAGCAAGATGGAGCCTGGACAGGAGAATCGTACACTGTACATGCTCAGACTGCCTTCCAGTCTTCTCTTTAGAGCGAGAAAAGCCTATAAATTACCTGGTGCACTGCCCAATTTCTCTAAAAGATGCACAGCATTAGAGAGTCCAGGATCTAGGAAGGTATTTTTCAAAGCTAGTGCTAAAAGCACACATGACTTTATACAAATTTAGGCAATGCTGGCTAGTCCCTTTAAGCTACCAGAGTATCCATAAAAGAAAGACAACCAAATTATACATTTTATTCACATTTATTTTTCGCTTTTAGTGTGCTCACAGAAAATTAGAACACCTTAAGCAGGAGTTTAATAGCAATTTTTGTAAGCAAAGTTACATTCCATCTCTAAGTCAAATTGGTCAAAGCTTCTCCAGTATTTACAAAAACATGATAGACAAGATGCTACACAAAAAAAAAAAAACCCATTGCATCTGAAGTTTTCCTTTATTTTCAAAGACAACTGGAAAAGAAAGCATTGTCTGCTGTAATCAAAAACATACCACAGTATAAACAGTAACCATTCCACTTATCACAGCTTGGTTGAGTTTAAAATTTGTGTTTAAAAGGTCCAAGATGACTGCAGTTTTACAAAAATGGGCAGGGTGGAAAGAGTTGCAAACTTCATGTGCTTCTGGATATCAAGATTTGTTTTTTTTTATACAATAGTCACAGTTAAAAACACCCTGCTGGTAATACATAATTACACTTTATTAAGGTCATAAACCAGCAATAAACAATAAAGCCTATACAACTTGTATTTCTACTTAATCACTGACTGATACAGCTAACATGAGATAAGTGAAAAGTTCCTATGGTTTAAATGAATTCCTAAGACTATGATCTCTTTATCTGGGTATTGATTTTTTTTTTTCCTTTTTCCTTTCCTTCTTAATCAAGACGTGTAGTGTTGTAAACCTTATAGAACATCTGCCTCACAAAATACATCGTAATAACTTTCTTTTAAAAAAAAGACTAACCCCTTACATCATTTCTGGCGGGGCACGCTCCCGGCAAGGGCTGCGCGCCCCGGGTTCCCCACTGCGGCCCCTGTCACTTCATTTGATATCCCTTATTGACCCACCCATCTCCTTCATATATGGGCATGTCCATAGACCGATCGGGAAAAGTTTTACAATATGAAGAGAGTTGCAAAGTATGAAAACAAACAAACAAAAAAAAAAAACAAAACAAAAACTAAAAAAACCCGAACCAACCAAAACAAAACATTAATACTGATGAAAAAAAAAAAAAAAAACCCAAAATATAGAGGGTGGGAGAGGAGGGCGGAGGGGGGCCCCCCTCCGCCCGTTGGAATGGCGGCAACACACAACGATTTGAGATGGGAGCTGCGGGGGGAGAGAAAAAAAAGAAACGAGACATCTTTTAAATCAATCCCTGGTTGTAGACAAGTTCTCCGAGACCAGTACCTGGCACCACTCCAACAAACAAACTGGGGGGAAGAAAAGTCCGTCGGCGAGGGGCGGCGGCGGCGCTTACTCCGCCGACTCGGCGGCGGGTCCCTCCGCACTGCTCTCGGAGGGCGGCTCCTGCCGCGCCGGCGCCGGCTCCTCCGCGGGGGACGCCTCCTGATCGCCGCTGCCCGCCTCGCTCGTGGCGGCGCCGGCGCCCGCCGCCTCCTCCGCCGCCTTCCCCTTCCCCTCCGCCGCCTGCTGCTGCGGGGGCTGCTGCTGCTCCTCCGCCGCCGCCGCCGGGGCCTCTTCTCCCGCCGCCTTCTCGGGAGCGGCCTCGTCCGATTTGGCCTCCTGCGAGTCCCCCGCCTCCTCCTTCGCCGCCTCGGCGCTGCCGGCGGCGGCCGTGCAGGCCTCCTCGGCGGCGGCCTTGCCCTCCTCGCTGCCCGCCGCCTCGGGGGCCGCCGCCTCCTCCTTCCCGCCCTCCGCCGCGGCGGCGGCGCCGCCCTCGCTCTCGGCCCCCTCGCCGGCCTCTTTCTTGTTCTTCTTGAAGGAGAAGCCGCTGAGCTTAAAGGACTTCTTGAAGGAAAAGCGCTTCTTTTTTTTTTTCGGGGTCTCGCTGCTGGACGAGGGGGTCGCGCCCTCCTCAGTCTTGGGGGAGGACTCGCCCTCCGCCGGGGAGGCCGGCTCGGTGCTCTCCGCCTCGGCCGCCTCCTTCTCGGAGGCGGGCTCCGACGAGGCCGCCTCCTCCTTGCCCGTCTCCTCGGCGGGCGCGCTGCCGTTGGCCTGCACCTCCTCCTTGCCCGCCTCTGCCGCCGCGGGGGAGGCGTCGCCGTTCACCTTCACGTGGCCGTTCTCCTGCAAGACAGCGACGGGCGTTACCGGCGGTGCCGGAGGCGGGGGTGGTGGGACGGGGAACGGACGCGGGGCGCCGCCACCCTCCCCGCCCGGCGCCCGTTCTCCGCTTCCGCCGTTGAAACCCCCGGGCCCTCCGCCGCCCCTCGCCGGGCCGCGGCGGGCGCCCCCAGCGGCGGCCGGAAAAGGCGGCGGCCGCCAGAGGGCGCCGCGGCTCCACGCAGCGGCCGCGGCGCCACGCACCCCCGCCCCCGGCGCGCCCCGTCCAGCCGCGGCGGCGGCGCGGGGCGGGGAAGGCTAACAAAGCTCGCCCGGCCCCGGCCCCCCGCCTGCCCGCCGCTGCCCCTCTCCGCCCGGGCGGTGCGGCGAGGCGCCCACGCCCCCCCTCCCCTCCTCACCCACCCCCCCCGCGCCGCATTTGCATCTTTCAGGCGCCCGGAGCGCGGCTGGCTGCCCCGGGCGGCAGCTGCGGGGGCGGCGGGGGGTGCCCGCCCGAAACGCCGGTGCTGCTGCTGCGGGGGGCAGCGGGGGCACGGCCAGCCCAGCACTCGGCTCACATGTGTGTGTGGGGGGGTGGTGTGAGGTGACAGAAAGCCATGCCCCGCACGGCTGCCGAGCCCCCGGCGGGGCTGCCGCGGGCGGACGGGGCGAGCGGCGGAGCCCCGGCCCCGCGCTCCCGCCCGAGGGGGCTGCCCGCCGCCGCGCTCCCGCCGAGCCCCCCCCCAGAGCTCGGCGGCTCCGGCCCCCGCTACCACAAGCCATCCTGCTACCACGAGAGGCGTTTCGCGCTAGTCACCGAGCGTCTTCGGGAGAAGGAGGTTAAGCGGGCAGAAAAGCCAAGCGGTGCAAGATCCTTCCGTTTACGAGCCATTGGGACACCCCACCATAATACGCGAGAGATTTAAAACAAAAAAAAAAAAAAAAGGAAAAAAGATGTGCCCCCTCCCTCCCACGCAGGAAAGATAAAGGTACGAATCATTCAAAGCCGAGCCCGTTTAAAAAAAAAAAATAAAGAAATTATCCCTTTGCCTCGAGTTGCAAAGATAAAAGGATCGACCGTATTCTCCATTGAATATGCCACTGGGGCATCAAAGGAAGAAGAATTAAACAGGATGCGAGATAGAGTCCGTCGAAGTTGGCTTAAAAAAAGGAGTAGGTTTAATATTTTTTTTTAATATTTTTTTTTTTACCTGTCCATTCGCCTTGGATGGAGATGCAGCCACTGCTTCCCCAGGTTTCTCGGCGGAGGCTTCGCCCTTTGCAGCGGTCTTGGAGAACTGGGCACCCATGCTGTCTTATTCAACAAAGAAACTCAACAGATCCAAAAGGAGGGGAAACAAAGAGCGTTGGGTTGGTATAAATACTGGGCGACCAGCAGCAGCAGCAACACACACACACACCAGAGGGGAAAAAAAAGAGAAGAGAGAACAGAACCGATTATAATGCACTCCTTTTAAAAAATTTAAAGTTGAAGAGATCAAAAAGCAGCAGCACAGGAGGGAGGGGAAAAAAAGGGAGGAAAAAGTCGAACAAAAAAAAAAAAAGGAGCCCAAGTTTAGTAAAAAGAAGTAATAAAAAATCCCAGATTTGTAGCCGTACTGTAGACAAGGAGAAAATGGAGAAATCTCCCTGGTTGCTAATAAGATGCGGAGTCCAACGCCCAAGTGCACAGATGAATGGGCTTCCCGAGCGGTGACGGCAGCCCTCCGCCCGGCGCCGGCCAATCGCCGCCGCGCCACACAAAGGGGGGCGGGGCCTGGCCGCCCGGCGAACAATGGAGCCGCGATGGCAGCGGTTTGAAATCGGCCCCCGGCCGATAATGAATGTGCCGCTCCGGCGCGGCGCGGGCGGGCGCGCGGAGCTCCGCGCCGGGCAGCGAACAAAACACCCCGATCAAGCGGGGCGGGCGGGCGGGCAGGGACAATGGCGCGAGGGGCGTGCGGGCGAGGGCGAGTGCGGGTCCGTCCCGTCACGGCCCCGCCGCCCGCCCCCACCCGCTGCCGCCGGGAGAGAGCAACAGATAGTGTGTGCGAGCCCGGGGCGGGGGGAGAGGGAAGGAGGGGATTTGCTGCCTTCACCCCCCCCCCCCCCCCCCCGGCCCCCCCCCCCCCCTTGGCTTTTTTTTTCTTTTCTTCCCTGGGTTTAATTGGTCGCGATTGTTAAATCGCCCCCAATTTGGAAGGTATTTGAACCACGTAGATCGGGTTTCGCCAAACGAGATCACGAGTCGAAATTAGTAGGTCTGTAGGCCAGATGTTGCAAACGCTAAAGCAGCGGCGGCAGGAGCCGCTGCCGAAGCAGAAACGGACCCCTCCCCCATAGTGATATTGGCTCGGAATAAAATATTTTGCGATTAGCCTACGGCTCTAATTAAATTCTGCTGTCTGATTATTCCTGATTTGTGTTTTTAAAGTATTTTCTGAGGCGGTGACCCATTTCAAGATTACATCTCCATGCTCCCAAGCAGCGGGGCGAAGCGACGTTACCGGGGACACATCGGCGCTTCCCCGAACCCCCGCCCCGAACGTGTATTTTCGTTGAATTTAAACCCTCGAAGAAGACGTAACCCGAAACTAATGCACGCGAATTAACGGGGATCTCGAGCGCTTTAGCAGCGATGGGGTGGGTGAAATATCACGGATCTGATCGATTTCCTTTCTCGGGGGAGGGGGCGGCGAGCGCGGGGAGCCGCTCGGCTCCCTCCGCGGAGGGTTGCAGGAAAGGCTGGCCCAGGCCCCCCCCTCCACACACCCCCTCCTCTTTTAAGGAGCAGAAACGAGCGTCAGAACGATCGTTTCCCCAACTCGGGTAATCTCCTACAAACGGCTCTTGTTTATAAACAAGGATGTTAAAATTACTCCGATAATGAAGGGCTGCGGAGCGGGGAGGCTCGGCCCAGCCGCCCACCTTCCTCTCCCCGCGGATTACCCGAGGCTGGCGGGGTCGGTGGGCTTTGTGCAGCCGCCGTCGCCTTTCGGTAACCCCGGCGAGGGCAGCCGGTTATTTACAACCGCTCAAGGGAATATTTCGTTTCTTGGGGGCAAAAGGACCGTTTGGCTGGGTTTTTCGGGGGCGACGGAGCCTCTGCCTACCCGCCCCCCTCCCCGCATTTCACGCACAGCTCCCCCGCCGCCGAGCGCCGCCGCTGCCCGCCGCTCCCTTTGTCTCGGCCGCCGCCGCCCGCCCCGCCGAGCCCGGCGCAGCGGCCTCCCGCTCCCCCGCGGGGCTGCTCCCCCCGCGGCCGCGCACCCCGCGCCGGCAACACCGGCGCACCCCCCGGGACCGGCGCGGGAGGCGACCGCTGGCACAGCCGGGGTGAACGCCCACGGCGGGGCGCGGGTGCCGGGGGTGCCGCCGCCGCGCCCCGGGACTCCCTCGGAGGGGCCGCGCCGCCGGGCCGTTTCCCTGGCGACGGCCGGGGGGCGGCGGGGGCTCCTCGGCGGGGCCCGGAGCGGGGCGGGGGCGGCCCTGCCCGCCCCGGCGTCACCTGCGGCCGCCGGCCCCGCCGCTGCGGGGATGGGCTGGGCTCGGTGGCGACGGGTGGGGACGGGGCCGGGGGCGCCGCGGCGGCCGCTCCTGGGGGCCGCGGTGGCGGGAGCCGCTTTCTGGGGGTCCCTCGCCTGCCGCCCCCCCTCCGGGCGTGCGTGGGGGAGTGGCGTACGGCAGAGGGCACCGGCGGCAGAAGGGGATGGAGAGAGCTGCGGAGGGCTCACCGTGCAGCGTGAGGGCAGCGCGACCGTGGGGCACGGACAGCCGGACAGCCTCCTTCTTCGTGATCCTCCTCCGCTTCCTAAGAGGACTCCACGCGTAGTGTTTTCTGTGATGCTTTAATCCGGATATTAAGCAGATCGTGATTTGGTGGCGGTGGTTTTGTTTGTTGTTTTTTTGTGTGTGGTTTTTTTTTTTTTTACACTGGTTGATAGAACAGATCACCTGAGAAGACCTGCTGGAAGACCACGACAGGACTTCGCAACAGTATCAAAAGTCATCTCTCCACCTCGCACGGGTATATGCAATTTCACCTGCGTGAGCATCTGCAGCTTTACTTTCCACCGTAGCTACGTCTGAATTTCAGAGTAATGTCACTGAAAATTTCACAGAGTGACTGTGGGAGTTTTGACGGTGTATGCTTTGCATTATGCTTTCGATATGTTTTTCAACTATGTCAATGTTTTACAACTGTAAAAGAAAAAAAAAAAAAGGAAAAGTCTTGACTCATGTTATTCTAGATGCTTGGTTCCGCAAGTTCTTCTGTAGAGTCTCTGGACAAACGGGACATCTGGAATATATGTACGCTCCCTTTGTTATTCCCAGTACAGTACAACCTGGACAGCTATCTCTGCTTTCTAACCTAAAACCTTGAACATGAGGTGCAAATACAAGTTTTAACTCCTTAACTGACCTCTTGAGTCCACCAGTTACCAGGCTGCTCCTTGTCAGACCACACCTTTGAGCGCTAAGCAAACAAATACACTGGAGGGGAGATTCCTTGTTCTTAAACTTGCACTTTACTCAAGTTCTGGATCTTTTCATCTCCTTCCAAGGGGAAAAAAAGAAAGAAAGAAAGATTAAAAAAAAAACCCAACAACCTAAACCAATCTCCGATTGGTGTATTGCAGCAGGACTAATCAGATATGAATGTGAAAATACTGATTTTCTACAGTGGCTTCAACGCAAAAAGACGTTGTGAGATTTGTTTGGTAGGAACATGGATGTATTGGTGTAAAGGTGCTTGTGTATAGGCTGTTGGAGATCTAGTGTCTGAAAAAGGTGATACCATTGTTGTGTGTTTGTGTTAGGGCTTTTACCACAACAGTTGTGTCAGCAAAAAATCGTATGCCCCCATATGACCTGGCTAAAGTGACGATATTTCTGCGAACATGGCAGCCATGATTGAGAGACAGCTCTGAGGAGCCCAAAAATGAACAAGAAGAGACAGGGCTGGGAGACACTTGCCTCCCCTAGCTCCACCAGAGGTTAAGGGGCTCACCACAGCCAATTTCCTGATTTCTAATTGTGTTGCGCCTTCCAGATGAAGTTGTCTTTTCTACAGCACTTATCAAAAAGCAGCTCCTCTCAGCACATTTCATCTGAGATTAATTTTGTCCTCTGCATTTGGGAAGGGGGAGGACTGAGGTGTGGATCAATGAAATGGTTTGCACAATGCTGCCCAGCAAATCAGGGTCGCAGCTGACTCGGTTTCTGATGCTCATCTGTGACTTCATGATCATTAATATCGAATCTGCACCTCATACCTACGACTTTGATTGGGCATAAACACAAACCTTTCTGCCAAGTTAGCCAGGTATAAGCATGGTATATAGTACTTATGTCAAATTTACACTGACCTTCTGTGGAGAGGTTGGAAAAAAAGCCGGTAGCTTTTGGCCCAAGAGCAGCTGAGGTAAAGTTGCCCCTGCAAAGTGTTTGGCTGCATTTGGAACAACAGCTGAATGCTGTGCCACGCACTGGGTTGTGTGGCTACAGAAAACCTGACCTTACGTCAGGTCCTCCAAAACTGCAATTTGCAACCCTACGAAAGCACAGCTTCCGACTCCTGAAACCACTGCCCAACCTCCCATCTTGCTAATATCCAACTTTTAATTTTTTTTCCCAATACTGTATAAACATTCCTTTCCATCCATTGCTGCAAGGCAGGTAAATGAAATGTTACTTTCATTTGACAGTTCAGGAAAAGGAGAAAGTAGCTAAATAACAGCTCCCTGCCAGTATGGCAGCTGCTCTCTGGAGTCCCAGGAAAACCCACCAGTGACACTCACCCTAGGCTAAGGTAAAAGCACAATCACAAACACATTTTAACTCCTGTTAAATTTTGAAACTTTTAAAAACATGTCCTAACATGCCAGGTGCAGACGGGACACAAATATATTTTAACACGTTTGCTGGCAAATGCACTAAAATGCAACACACCCTGTCAACACTGAGAATTTGAAAACATGTTAATTAAAAGTTTTCACTGACACTTTTTTTTTTTTTTTAATACACCTTTATCCTCGTCCAGACAAGCCTTTAAAGAAAGTGAATCTAAGAGTGGTTTTGGGAGCTGGAATCCAGTGTTTACAGAACTCCTGAAACAGCGTGTGTTTTCTGGTGTTCCCGTTGTGCCTCTCCCCTGGGCTATCCGAGCTCTGAGGAGGTGCTGGGAAGCTTTCTTGTGTTCTGGGGTGCACAGAGACCTTTACTCTGTGCAGGGAGGGCAGCAAGCAAAACAAAAAATGATAAAGTTTACACCGAGAGATAATGTTCCCTATACACCAATCTACTTCGAAGCCCTTTCTTCTCCTGTCCTTGTCATTATGGCAAAACAGTGTAACATATGCATAGAAATAAAACATCTTGCTTTCCCAGGAACTGTCAGACTGGGACAGTGAGAGAATTTTATTCTTGTTTTAATCTGTGTATACTCTCTGATAATGAGAGAACAGGACAGTATGATCTGAAAAATGGTAAAAATTTCAAGTTCTGAAACTAAACTCAGGTTTGTGAAATAGTTGCATCTTTTCCTGTTTCTGAGAAATGAGTATTTCATGATGTCCTAACCAGTGCTGAGGTTTCCTACTGACCCATCACTCCAGTTTCTTCAAGCTTTACTCCAGTTTGAAGCAATGCTATCGAAAGCTTTTAACCTTTATGTCACTCGCAACCATTACAAGCCCTTTACTAATATTTGCCAAGCTTTTATTAACTAAATACATTCAACAATGTTTGTTAAATAGGATCCAGACTGTTTGAATGTCCGGTGTGCTTGGAAACTGAAAACTTAACAGAGCTTATACATTTTAAAAGTATCATACAGTTTGTCTTTCTCACGTCTAGTAAAAAAATCTGTCAACCAACCAGATAATCAGTCTTCAGTAATGAGGCTGGTTACTCCCAGGGAAAAAAAAAAAAAGACTCACAAACTAAAATCAAGAATAAGAAAACCTGACAACAAACCCAACCCAAAACAAACAACAATTCCTTAGATCATACAAAAGAAAAAGCACTCCAGTAAAGCTCAAGCCTGTCCCTCAAGAGCAATCACAGCAAGAAACAACTAACAGGGAAGGTGTGAACATATAACTAAATGGCTGGACCCTGCTCCATGCTGATTCTGCTTTAAAGAACTGCATTTTGGCAGCAAAGAAAGGGCATTGGGGCTCCATAGCATTAAGCAGTGCATGGACAAAAAATATATGGAGATAGTAGCCCTGCAGTAGGGAGCTGTAAACATTTTCCATGTGTCAGTTCTAAGGAATAAATACTGCTCTGATTGTAGCTGCCCAACAGTTTTACCCGGGCTAAGTCAATGCAGGGGCAGTCCTGTGCTCCCGTCGTCCCTGTGCTCTGGCCCTGCAGCTCCACTCCCTCCATTGTGCATGCCCTGGCTTTCCTCTGACCTCCTGATAAGCTGTTTTAGAGAGTTGAACCAGCAGAAAACTATTCTTTCTCTCTTCTCCCCCCTCTCCTTTTTTTTTGAGGGGGAAGGGTAGTTTCCTGCTGGTTTAGCTTCTGTAACTCTTGGTGTGGCCAGACAAGCAGCAGTGATGACAAGCAGGTGATAACCTGGTTCGGCGTAAAGTTAAGCTCTAGTTCCACCGGCATGTGCTTCAGCAGCACCACTGCCTCACACAATCCTTCTCCTTTGCGACTTCTCCTCATTTCCCTTTTCACCCTCCCCCTTCAATTCTGCTGTGAGGACTGATCTGAGTAAAAAACACTCAATAACCAGATATTTTGTTAGAATGGCATTGGCAGGTGATGCCTCACGAAGTCTTTTTGAGAGACCACATGAACTTGTTAGATAATGACAAGTGCTTTGTGTCGTGTAGCTACAGTGTTTTGGAAGAACAAGCCAGCCTGGCTTTTATGAATTTCAGCTAGACTGGAGAAGAACTGAAATACAAATGGAACCGTGCACGATTATGCTGAAAAGTGTCACAAGGTGTGAAATGAAACTTATGGTCCCAGCTAAACAGAAAGCCATCTAAAACAGGAAGCATTTGCGCTTGCCTCAGAGACTGGGATTCCCGATACTTAGTTGTTGTGAATTGAAACTATTTTAGGGCTAAATTAAGCAGGAGGAGAGCTTGGGGTTGTGGAACTAATAATCCCCCATGTCAAGTGCCTCGTCTCTCCGTAGGGCCTTGGGCTGTAGGGAGAAAGCCAAGTGCCAAAGCCTGTGATTTGCCCGGCTGGCAGGTAGAGGCTGGTACCCTGAGTCTGGTTTTATGATTCTCTGTGCCTGAACAAATATATTGTAGCCACCAGGTGCAAAAGGCCGAGACAGTACAGGTTGTTGTTGTTATTATTATTACTTTTGTAATAGACTTAGCTCAGGAAGACTGTTCGCTTCAGGTAGCTGGAAGAAACACTGTGTAGTGCATCCCAGTCAGTTTGGTAGAAATGCGTGTGGCCTGGACTGTCTGGTGTCCTAGTAGGGCACAGATCTGATATTAGTGGTTGTATAGTCCCTGGCTACACAGAAAGCCATCTAAAACAGGAAAGAGGAAGCTTTTGCGCTTGTCTCAGAGACCTGGATTCCTTATATTTAGTAGTAGGGAAGCATATCCCTTCACTCGGAGCTGGTGCTCTGACCTCTTTCTTGCCGTGAGGTGCTTTAGCCCCTTTGAAAGCTTAAGAGGCAGTCCTCTTTCATCTAGCAGCTCAATGGTGGGACTCAGGAAACATGGGTTTAATTCCCACCTAAGAAAATCTGAATCCCTTCATTTACCTCCCCCTGCTTTTCCCATGAAGTTCTAGGGTGAGGGAGCATGAGTACAAATGTTTCGATTTTCTCTTACTGAAGTTGCTCAACAAATGAATTAAGAGTAGCTCTCTGGCATGGAGAATTACGTAGTAATTGCTCGAAAAAAAAAAGAGCACGATTCTGCAGTCTAATTGCTTAGCATGGTTGCCTGGGAGCACGAGATAGCTTGCCTTGGGTCCTTGCTCCACTGAAAATGCTACTATTTCCCAGTTTGTAGCTTTTGGAGCAAACAAGGGCTGGCACCTAGAGCCCAATGTTAGCAATCTGACCCACTGACTATCATACACTGTCGTGATCCCTTTTTATCTCATTCTCTAACCCTCAAATAATCAGTTCTTTGCAAAGTGGAACAAACTAAGCAGAGAGATGATATGCCCCGGCACCATTGTGCTTTCAGTTAGGCAGGTCAGCTGCACAGCTTACACTAAGGGTAAGAAAGGATTGCATGCCATGGCCCCTTCCCTACTATGTGACAGGATTTCCTTCACATGCAAGGTAGGTCGATGCCCATGTAAGTATCGATTGCTCTGGACATCACACATGCAGAGACCTCCTCTGCATCTCTCCAGGGAGGGCCATTGGGCAGCTGCTTCTGAAATGCTATGAAGACAGGACGACTGAGGTGGGACTCAGTCCACTGGATGGACACCTCTGGTGGCACCTCTAGCCTCTTCTCTCTCCTGGCATTTTCAAAAGCAGTGACAGATCACACCTTTGAGCTAGAGTTCATGGGTCCAGTCTGATGAATTCAGCAACTGAGTGATGATTTTAAATTCTCAGTTTGGGTCTGGACAACCAAAAGACACATATGTCCTTTTGTAGATCTAGCTGCAGTTTTCAGCCCCTCAAGAGAGACACAGGTTCATTGATGCTTCATGTTAGATATTTCCTTTTTTTATTTTTTTTCCATTGACATAATGGAAGAATTAATGAGACTTCAGAATCATAGAATCAGAATCATAGAATGGTTAGGGTTGGAAGGGACCTTAAAGATCATCTAGTTCCAACCCCCCTGCCATGGGCAGAGAAATCCTCCACTACACCAGGTGTAGTGCCCACCATAATTTTATTTTGGTTTTCATTATCTCTAAACATTTTCATATTAGAAAGTGTTTATTCTATGTTTATTATGTCTTTTAGCACCTTGCTTTTCATAGTGACCTCATGCAAGAGGAAGAATTTCATATCCAGTTCTGCAAACCCCTAGAAGATTCCACCTTACTTATGCAGTGAGTCCAGCTGTCATTAGAAGTATGGATATGCAGGACAAGAGCCACCAGTTTAAGTTTAGTAGGTATTAGAAATCACTGTCTCCAAGTTGAGGGGATTGATCTAACCCCTTAGTGCAGAAATGGGTAATGAAAGTCCTTTTTTTTTTAACAGTGGCTTTAAAATTTTGCCGTATTAATGTTCCTGCACCCACATACTGGTTTCCAAACACACAGTGACTGGGACAACTGAGGTCATTTCTGTAGCCAATATTGTGAGAAACCACAGCTATGAGGCTCAAAGGCTGCAGGCCAGTAAATTAGGGGTTGTTAAAGCAAAAGCGTTACCAATTACAAGTTCAGCTATTTGGTTTAGAATGGCACACGTGCGTAACGCAAGAGACAGGAGGGGTTATTGGCGAAATAACTAGTTTAAGATGGGGATGTTTGTTTCCATATTTCTGCCTTGTGGCAGGCTGCTTATGTGATTGGGGAAAATCTCAGTAGGTATTTCTGTCCTGCAGACTGGGGCACTGGGTTGGAGAACCAGCTCTACTACATCTTGTTGCGGATATTGGAAGCAGACAAGGAGATAAGCACAGGTGAACTGACTCCACATCTCAGTGAAAAAAATTTTTCTGCCTTGAACTCTTCCTGTGTCTGTGTCTGTGTCTATCAAGCCACTGTCAAGCAAAGGCAGCAGGAGGGCCACATGGATAAACACAAAGTTCCTGACTGAACTCCTACATAAAAAGGAAGCACACAAGACAGAAGCAGGTGACCCAGGAGCAATATAGAGACACTGTCTGAGTGTGCAGAGACGGGGTTAGGAAAGCCAAAGCCCACCTGGAGCTGAATCTGGAGAGGGACGAGAAAGGCTTCTATTTGTACACCAGCAGCAAGAGGAAGACTAGGGAAAATGTGGGCCCTCTGATGAATGGGACAAGGGCCCGAATGACAAAGGATACAGAAAAGGACAAAGTACTGAATGCCTTCTTCACCTCAGTCTTCTCTGGTAAGACTAGCTTTCAGGAAGACCAGGCCCCTGAGACCACAGGGAAAGTCTGGGGCAAGGAAGACTTACTCTTGGTGGACAGGGACCAGGTTGAGAAGAACATTTAAACAAACTCAATGTATACAAACCCATGAGATCTGTTGGGATGTGCCCACACGAGTTGAGGCAGCTGCCTGATATCACTGCAAGGATACTCTTGGCTGTCTTTGAAAGATGTGGTGATCGGGGCAGGATCCCGAGGACTGGAAAGAAACAAATGTCACTACTAGCACCGAGAAGGGCAAGAAGGATCTGGGGAACTGTAGGCCAGACAGCATCCCTTCAGTTGCCGGAGAGAGACTGTGGAGTCTTCATCCTTGGAGACCTTAAAAAAACACCTGGTCACAGTCCTGGGCAACTGGCTCTAGATGACACTGATTGAGCACGGGACTAGATGATCCCCACAGGGGCTTTCCCACCTCAGCCAGGCTGTGATTATATGTGATTTGGTGTGTGCTACTGCCTATAGTGCTGCCTCGCTATGCCTATACTCACTTCAGTTTCTAGATGTTGCATTTCTGTGGCCTGGTGTCTCAGTCAAATTGTTTATGAAACATGGATATTAATATGTCCTCTTATGTGCCTTGGAAGAATAAATACACCAAGGATTGTGAAGTGCTTTTAGTAAATGGGGCATACAAATGCCATCTGTACACATTTATAGGAAAGAGAAACTTTACAATCTTTTTTTCCCCAGTACAGTACAAATTACATTAAAGTGCAAACAATATCTGTAATAATGCTCTTGAAACTAGGCCCTAGGAAGCTGAGAAAATCACAGGTTTAATGTGAACCCCTGCCTTTGTAAGTTCCCATGCCTTCTATGATACTGTGTTAGAGTCTATTCAGAGCATATGAAGTTGTGTCATAGTAATTTTTGTTTATTCCCTTTAAATTATACTTTCTCACACTTCAGTAAGGTCTCCCATTTCCCCCCATGCAGCTATAAAAGGCTGGCTTCAGTCTGTTTAGGCTCAAGCCACTCACGCGGTCTTTTATTGACAAAAGCAGATGGCGATTTCCCCTGCGATCTGTTTCCTTTTCCCTGGCTGGCATGTGGAACACGGGGAGCATACTGGAGGACACGCCGTCATACCACGCCAGCCTAAGCTCGCTCCCCTCGTGCGGGAGAGCTCAGGACCTGCCCGCCCATGAGGACTCTGAATTACTGGAAACTATTTCACATTTGGCTTACAGCTATTTTGACAATCTTCAGCTGTATCCTTTATTTCTTCCTTCTTAGCATGGAAATGTCCTTTTTATAGCAGCTATTCTTACAGAATTTATAGTTCTCTTTTCTTAAAGCTTCTCATTCCTGCTTCCTCATTTTTATTTAAGTCAGTCCCTTTTCATCTCCTGACATACCACACTATGCAAAACACATACAGTCAAGCGGTGAAATCTTGTGTCTTCCTCAAATTATCTCATGATGCTGGCCTCAATTATCCAGTTTTTAATCTTTAAAGTGACAATTACGTCCTTTTTGCCATACTGCCTCACGCTTACGAGGAGCTCTGCAAAATGAATTATTATCTTCCTTTGTACGCTTCCTTAAAATCCTCCTTTGCTATTACATCTACCAGTGCAGAACAATGACCGGTTACTCCATTGATTTCAATTGTTTTACCCAGGATTTATTGATATTTATTTGGACTCTGATATCTCTGTAGGATCAGGACTATCTTTGTGTGCTGATGTTGCCTTATCAGTTAGCACAACGACAGAAAAAGTGTAAATTTAAGCCTCTGAGGTGCTTTACTCTTGGCAATCCCCTTTTTGCATCTTTCTCAGCATTGCTAGGGAGGATATGCTGCTCACTCTGTGTGTGGGCATAAAGCCTCTAAAGAGCTTTGGAGCAACAACTGATTTGACACAGCACGTGCAAGGAACAATTTGTCTTCCATTCTTAGACCCCTATACATCATGGGCACTTTAATTTCTTATTCTTTACTTTTGTCAGGATTTTTAGATTGCTTTTCATATGGCTATGTTCAGCACTATTTCTTTCAGAACTACTCTCATTTAAATTTTTCATTCATGCACAAAGAAAAATTTCTAGACTGGACTAATAGAGCATCTGATTCATTTAAATGCTTATAGGCATTCACGTTACTGAAAAATACTGAAATGTTTTTATTTAAACATTAATTTTATGAAACATTTATAATCATGGGAACTTTTTGTATTCTTAAGCGTTATGAAGTTTGTACATACACGAACATTTGAGATACAGTCATGGGTGGTCTGGAAAACTGTGAGCAGCAAGCATAAAGCACCTCCACTCTAGCAAGGGCAGGGAAATTTCAAGCCTAAAAAGACATAAAAGCCACAATTATCGCTGGATGTGCAGTTGGATTTTCAGTGCCCAGAGAAAACAGGTAACATCATGCTTGTTGAGATCCCCTTCCAGACATTGCACATTTGCCAACAAAGTGAAATTCAGTTCTTCTACAGGCTACAACTTCTGTGGCAGTGACAAACAGAAACTCATGTTCAGACATATTCTAAATGGAGCTGCACCTGAGTTAAGCAGGCAAATTGAGAGTATTCAGTCTGCAAAGTTCTTTCTTTATGGAAAATACAATTTGAGTCTTCACTGATATTGATACTAAAAATGTCTCAAGGTGTAAATAATACATTTATTGTACAGTACTATGAAACTTTTCGAGTAAGGGATCAGTGGGCTTCTTGGGAGATTCGGATAAGGACAGTTTCTGTCTTCTTTATGAGCTCATTACTCCCCAGATAGAGCAGAGACCAGTCCCTGAAAGGCTTTCATATCTCACCTCTCACATGTCACACCTCGTATGAAACCTCTTTATAGAGGGTAGGACACAGGGGGACTCCTTCCCTCCTCTCCTCAGGGTGCAGGACCCTCTTTCCACCACAAACCCTTTCTCTTCTTCTATTCCCCCGACTCTCTTCTTGGGACCTGCAGGTCCACAAGTGACCCTACACATGCAGAAGCTCTATGCTGCTTTGGCACTTGCTGGAGGAGAAAGAGGAACATGGCTGACAGGGGTGAAGAATGAGCCAGGAGCTGAGGTGGGTTTAGCTGGACCTGGCCAGTGGAGCAGAGGGACAGGGCACTCTTTTCCCAGACACTCAGCTCTGCGGTAGTGTCAGCAAGCTGTAATCTCATTGTCCTTTGGTAACGTCATCAGCAAGCACAGCTCTCCTGCTCCTCACTGTGCTGCTCATAGTCCCTGGGAAAGGGGCTTTCTTTGTTCTGTACCATCAGGTTGTGCTTTAAAGAAGATAATTGTATCTTGAAAAGTCATTGTGTATGATTAGAAGAAGCCAGGCTGTCTGAAAGGTTTCAGAGGGGTGGTTTTGGCACCACAGCACCTGAGACTGGGAAATGATTGTGTTATCTGACTGTGTCTCCTCAGAGATACAAACTGCATCCAGCTACCAGGCCAACAAAGGGGTGAAAAGAGGAGGAAGGCTGATCACACATTTCTTCAAGCTGTGGGTTCTCTTTATCTTTTTCTGCTGAGACAAGGCAGAAAACACAGCTTAAATTTGCCTGGAAGTTGATAAAGGATGGTGGTACAAGGCTGCGGTCTCCAACTCATCACTACGATGGGAGAAGTGCTCGGGACAGGACACTTCTCTCATTCTGTCAGAAATGCACATCTCAGGGGTAGGTTAGGTCCCCCCTGAGGTGTTTCTAGCAGTGCTGTTCCAAAAGTTTGGTGAAGGGGACTCCAGCTCACTGCCCCGGTGAGCCGCCCTGTGCCCATGGATGGGAGAGCAGAGGCTGGCAAGTACATTATTAGTGGAGCGCAAGGTCCCTGGGCCCCAGAAGAAAAAGTGAGCCTCTCACAAGCTGCATCTTTGGATATATCATAATGCTTCCCTTCTGATGCCTCAAAACGAAGTCCAGGGCAAATCACCCTGCTTCTTTCTCTTCCTCAAACCTTCATGGGTGGCTCCATAAAGATATCATTGAGTTTGACAAGGGAATGAAAAAATGTGGTGGTTTTATTTTTGTATCTATATTTATTTTCTTTTTGGTTTGAGTTACTTGGAAATCTCTTTATATAAAAACACTTTGCTACGTCATTTGTTTCATTGGGCAAAACTCATATCCAGCTCCACAAAAATGCTGTACAAATGTTATACTCTCACAGTTGTACTTGAGCAGTTGTCAGACTCTTCAGAAAAGGAAACAGAATATAAACTGATAGAAGCATTCAGACCCGGTGTTTCTTAATTTTGCTTTTAGCAACTGGTGATAGATTTTGGGTTCAATTAGATGTGGAGGAAGTCTTCCAAACACAACATTTTCCCCTTAAATTTTGTACTTCAAAACCCAAATCTGTATCTGTCTATAAGTACATCTTCACACAAATATATCTGTTATGCATTCACTCACTAATCCATTTATCATACACAACCCTTTACAAGTAGCACAAACTTGCTGCAGTTAAACAGAGACAAGAGCAACTCAAGTTTGGGTTTAAATTCTGCTTTACTCGGCATGTGTGTTTAGATATGTCAGCTGTAGGTGAGATTTCTGAAAGGTGTCCTTGGTAAAATCAGTACGTATTCTAAGTTACTTTTACACTTCATTAATGAAGACATGGATTGGTATTTACTAGATCTTAACCACTGAAGCAGCAGATGTATAGGACTGGGAGAAAATGTGAAAGGTAAAGTGTTACACTGCTGAAATCACCACTGTATTTGCATATTTCTGAAACAGAAGATCAAGCCAGCTCTGGTTTCCAGAGAAGTTATTGAAAACCTCATTGATGGCTGCAGTTGATGTTGCACTATGCTTTTATTAGCTCTATTAATGATGTTAGGCAGACACATACTGTTCTCTTTCAAGCAGCTTTCACAGGATTAGTATCTGAAGTGCTTTGTTTTCTGACTAATTTTAGTGATAGTTGGTAACAAAGAATACACTGCAGAAATTTGCTTTTTTGAGAACTGTTTTGTAACCAGGCCCAACAGCCCTGTGGAAGATCTACCATCCCTCCTCTGTAAGTCTTCCTACCTTGTTAATAATAATAATAATAATAATAATAATAATAATAATAATAATAATAATAGAAGCAGGGCCAACAAAGTAAAGCTTTTGAGGGTGGTAGTCAAACACTGAGCAGCAGGTGGCTCCCCCCGAGCCCAAGGCTTACAGTTAGGCAAGACAAACACAGGAATGGGGAAGAGGGCATGGCAGCACAAGCAGAAATGGCCGCAAAAGCGTTCCCCTTTTCAGGGAGCGGGAAAGGAGTGGCTTGTCAGGGATGAGAACGCCCCAGGGGAATGGAGAAGCCTTGGGGGGCAGGCTAGGAGGAGGCAGGGAGAGGAAGAGGTGCTGTGTGAAGCTGGTGTGAAGATCAACCACGGCCAGAGCACAGAGCAAAGTCAGGTCAACCAGGATCGATCGGCACGGAGCCAAAAAAGACTTCAGGAAAACCTCCGGAGGTGCAAATGTCCAGCACTTCCCGCTTCGGCTCCCATTATTCCTGTTAGGTGTCAGCTGTCTTCTTTCTGTGCAGTCCTTCCCCAAAGCCATATGGAAGTAGGATTAAGGTGGGTGGAAAACACCACCTTTCTCCTCATAACCTCAAAGCTGGGGGATCTTCTCTGCACGGCTCGGGGGCTGGCGTTACTGGCACCATCTGTTAACCACTCCTCTTCTGTGCTACGGCCATGGTGGTGCTTGGCGGCCTCAGACAAGATGCAGACAAGGTCCACTGTCTGCAAAGGCAGTCAAAGGCAGCTGGGAGAGCTTGCCGTATCATACTGATGGACGGGACAAAGAAAACGTCCTCACTTTCTTCTTGTGCACAGGGAACAAACAGGTTAAATGGTTTTCCTGAGGTCACACAAAATGTCAGCAGAGCGAGGAGAACAAAGCTTACTTTTCCTGACCCCAGCACTACGCTTCAAGTCTAAAATCCCCGCAGGTCTGGTACAGGCAGACGGGAAGGTAAGGAAAGAGGAAAGAAGATTCTTGAAGACAGGGCATACTGGCTCATGACCGCTCATATGGAGCGCCTCAGTCGAAGCTAAGCCTTTACACAGCAGCACTGCCAACGGCGTGGAATTCACATCTGAAATGAAAATAATGGCAGAAGTGTAGTCTGGGACTGTATTTTATGTTCTGTTTTTAGGGACTGTATCACTGTATCTGAGCACCTTATGATCATCAGCAGATTTTATCCTTACAAAATCATAGTGAGGAAGAAGTTTTATCCTCATCTGGGAAGGCAGAATTTAGGCAGACGACTGATGAAATATGTTGTCTTGGAATCCCTAGGAAGATTGAGGCTGGGTTCAGCTGTAGAGCAAAAGCTTCATAATTTTCACTCTATATTCCTAAATCCCTTAAATCACCTTTTCTAAATTGGATTTTTATGAATCTGAAGTCTACTGCATAGTCTGGGTTTATATTGCTCTCTGAGAGAAATGTGTGGCTCCTGCTCTCTTGCTGGGTCTTGATTGGGGAGTTTATTGGGAGCCTTTTCAATAGAATTACGAGGCAAAACGTGGGCCTGCTGCAGAGTTAAGGAGGCTGAGGATGGTGAAATTGAAGGAGCAATTTCGTTTGCTCACCAACCTAAGGACTATTTGGCCATATGAGTACCCTTGGGAAATGGTTTCATAGTTTCATAGATTTCTAGGTTCATAGAATCATAGAATCATAGAATGGTTAGGGCTGGAAGGGACCTTCAAAGGTCATCTAGTCCAACCCCCCTGCAAGGAACAGGGATATCTCCAACTAGATCAGGTTGCTCAGGGCCTTGTCCAACCTGGCCTTGAACGTCTCCAGGGATGGAGCATCCACCACCTCTCTGGGCAACCTGTTCCAGTGTTCTACCACTCTCATAGTAAAAAAATTTTTTCCTAATATCCAACCTGAACCTACCTCCCTCTATTTTAAAACCATTACCCCTTGTCCTATCACAGCTGGCCCTCCTGAACAGCCTCTCCCCATCTTTCCTGTAGGCCCCCTTGAGGTACTGGAAGACTGCTATAAGGTCACCCCGGAGCCTCCTCTTCTCCAGGCTGAAGAGCCCCAACTCTTTCAGCCTGTCCTCATAGGAAAGGTGCTCCAGGCCTCTTATCATCTTCGTGGCCCTCCTCTGGACCCTCTCCAACTGGTCCATGTCCTTCTTATGTTGGGGACTCCAGAACTGGACGCAGTACTCCAAGTGAGGTCTCACGAGGGCAGAGTAGAGGGGGAGAATCACCTCCCTCGACCTGCTGGCCACGCTCCTCTTGATGCAGCCCAGGACGCGGTTGGCCTTCTGGGCCGCAAGAGCACATTGCCGGCTCATATTGAGCTTCTCGTCCACCAGTACTCCCAAGTCCTTCTCCTCAGGGCTGCTCTCGATCCAATCACCACCCAGTCTGTATTTATGCCTGGGATTGCCACGACCCAGATGTAGGACCTTGCATTTGGCCTGGTTAAACTTCATGAGGTTGGTACAGGCCCACCTCTCCAGCCTGTCGAGGTCCCTCTGGATGGCATCCCTCCCTTCCAGCGTGTCGATGGCACCACACAGCTTGGTGTCGTCGGCGAACTTGCTGAGGGTGCACTCAGTGATTGTTATCACTCTTGAGATCTTTTTATTATTGCCTTTTCCTCTCATATGGACTCATAGAAGAGCTACTCAGTTTGCCCCTTGCCCGTCGTCTCACCCCTGCCTCAAGAACAAAGCAAATCACTCCATACGGGTCCTGCTGCTTATGAACACAGCTTTCCTGAGGCCTCAATCAGCATGACGCTTCAAGGCTTAGATCTGCATTTCCCAAGTCAGAGCTCAGAACTCCAGACAGAGTCTAGGTGATTACTAATGCATCCATTAACCCGAAAGAAATTCACATATATTCTATATCTATTCTTGTACCTGGTTTACAACTGGTGGATCTGTAAGCGAGTCTGCAGCTGATACTTGTTTGGACACTGCAGGCTTAGATGCTAGAAGAAATCTGTGACGATCTGGAAAACAGCAGGATATTATATGGACATTAAATAGGCTGGTTATTTGTATTTCCTTTTTAACACTTTGAGCTTTGTGTATAGATCTGAACTTCAACCATCAATTGCTTGATGATCATGTGGCCAAGTATACATTGTGTTTATTGCCACATTGAAAGGAGCCGCCCATCATGCTAAACAGTGCAAATTCTATCTGCCTTATCACTGTGGGATCATGTTGTGTCCTGTTAGCTGGTATCACAACAGAGGCTTTGTTAGTGTAATGCTAGACTTGAGTGTTCAACATAATGAATACTCTCTTACAGCTAGTTTACACAAGGATTGTTGCCATTTTTCACAATGAGTTTTTTTAAACATATGTCTGTATATAAACAGTCAACATAACCTAGAAGTACTTGAAACTTCCATCTGGATGGTGTATTTGATTCTCATATCCAGGATTTTTTTCTAAGACACTCTATTAAAAAAGTGTTCTCTTGTTTTTTTCTTGTTTTATTTTTTTTTCCCCCTCTAATTAGAGGAGCATGTTTCTATACTAGATAATTTAATTTTAATCTGCTTAGTGCTTAAGTCTTCTAGATGTTGTAACTTTTTAATTTTTATTTTCACCTAGTTTGTCAGTCTGTAAAGAGCCTACCAAATTGTCAGTTACATTTCTCTGATTCTCTGTTCCATAAAGTACTACCCACCATGTTATACTATTTTGATTTTTTTTTTTTCTTTTGTCATTAGCCTGTGTGATTCCTGGCAAGAGAATAAACATGGTAGGTTCTCAGATATTTGATTCCATCATCAGAGGAGAAAGGCTTTGGCATTAGTTTCTTTTCAGGGTCACAGAGCCATGTATAGAAATGAGAGCATCTAATCACAGCTATCTTCTCCTCTCAGAACAGTGGCTACCTTCAAATAGCATCTATTCACAACCTTTTCTGCCATTATATCTGGTGTAGCACACTCAAGCATAATCAACGTTGTTACCACAGAAAGGAATACATAATAATATATTTATGCCTCTACACTCAAGAATATGAATATATAGAGGGAAAAGGCATAAAGAGGTCATGCCAGTGCTTGAATATACCACCTGCAAAGCAAATGAGCTAGGGAGAGTCAGTGTCTACACTCAGCGTCTAGACTCAGTTTTGAGTCTCTAGTTGAGACAGTCTCTAGCTGTGACAGAGTCTCTAGCTCACAGAAGCTGCTTTACAGATTAGGGAATTGTCTTCAATTAGGCCGTTGTTTTCAGCACTGACTATCTAACCCTGCTAACCTTCGGGTTAGATAACACTGCAGTAGAATGGTGAGCCTGTATAAGCCTTGTCTGACCTTCATCTTCTACCTCTTTGTGCCCAGTGGAGCTAAAATACAGCTGTGAAGAGTCCCATGGAAGACTGATACATCCAAGACGAACAAGAAATACAAAGCACCAGTCCTTATCAATATATGGAGTATAATCCCGCAGCATAGCTGTCATTAGCAGCTACTACACTCGAACAGAGATGATTCAAGACTTTGGCAAGAATTATTTTTCATTTGAAAATGAAAGTTTGATACCAAAATTTTTCCCATGAACATACTGGTTTTCATTTCAGATGGAGAAACTTTCCCGTTCAAGATGAAATTTATGACCGGAATGAAAGTGAGAGAAAGAAGGTGAGGATGGAAATTTATATTGTTTGAAATGACTCTGTGATACCAACTAAGACAGATATTTTTGTCAGGGGAGAACCTCACCCTCTGTAGCCTGCAGCATCATAACTTAGATACTTATCTCAGCACTGGAAGATTAGATTTCAGCATACCAATCTATTGTGGAGAGCTGCCTTCTTTCTCACAGTCTTTCCTTTTGTAAATATCCCACTCAATAATTAATTCTGTATTTATAGGTAGAAAAAGACAAATAATTGAAATCTCAAAAACGTTAACAGTTAAAACTTTTATCAGTCTGAATAGGAACAATAATTCAATGCCCAGTTTTTACTGAAAATATGCAAAAAAAAAATCCAGGTAGCTATCATTAGTGCACTGTGAATGGTCAGCATTTGTCTCAATTCAAGGTGCACTAATAACCTTCTAAAACCATCCTTTCCATTATATAGGCTGTTCCTCTATATGCTGTTCTCCATCTGTTTTCTTAACATTTTCTCATGAGTTTTTTACTGTTGCTGTTACTAGTTCATGTCTCCTGCTGGTACTCATGTTAGGAGGCAGGCATTATCAAGCAGGTCTGCTGAGAGAAGATGAGGTGGACAGGGGACTGTAGTCTGGTAGGAAAAGCCTTGAGGAAATTGATAAATAACTCACTGCTTTTTCATCAGATCTTCACTGTTAGCCTAGAGATCAAGTGGGATTTTAATATCTGATTGCACTGCCAGAAATGAAACCAGTTCCACACAGCCCAGCCTATCATCATTGTATCTTTCAGAAGATCCATTCTAAAAGACAACACTCAACTATCATGTGGGTTTTCTTATCCCTTATTTTCCCTAAGGGGTAAGCATACTTTGGAGTGCAACAGACATGCCCAAGATCGAATGAGTAAAATGAATGCTTTCTGGGCAGTGAATTTTTACCATGCTAGAAAACCACTTTCCTGAACGAAAAAGTTTGACTAAAGCTCCTAATCATAAAGCAGGAACAGCATCATCATGAAAAGATAAGTGAAAATATTGATAACTGACTGTAGTCTTCCCTTATTTGTTCTCTTGCTAAAGCTGAACTAGTAGCCACCATGGAGTTCTCCTCTTGCCAAAAAAAGTCTGGCAAAGATGAAACTTCAGATACACTTGAAGAGATCGGGAGGGGCTACTGAATATGACTGTGCGTGGAGATGTTTGAGGGAATGTGTGACCGTGTAGGAAAAAAAAAAAAAAAAAAGTGCAAGAATGCTCTCGAGCCCCTGGCAGCCAAAAAGACAGGAAATGTTTATTCACATATGGATCTTTGTATTTAAAAAAGAATAAAATGTTGCCCTCTTAAGATGACAGCTTAGAGATAAACTACAATAGGAGTTGTGATGTGATTTAAGAAGAGTGCATATCTCTGAGGATAATAAAGAACTGATTCACTTAAACATTGTGCAAGCTTTAAAATCAGTGTCTGCTCTGGACAGCATCCTAGGAAGTTATCCAGAAAGTTATCAGGGAGAAGTGGCTGAAATGTCTGGGAGCTTTTATTCCTATTTGAAAAAGTTGCTCTGAAAGGGTTTGCACAAAAAGTACTGGCAGAAAAATGTTGTAGTTAAAAAAAACATTTAAAAATCACATAATTAAGAAAGAATCACAGGCATCCCTGCTTGAAATGATAGGATATGGGCCTGCAACCGAGCTGCTAGTGAGGTGTCATTGTCCATAGCACTCTGAGACCTACCTGCAATACCTGCTCCAGGGGGTATACTTGGTGGGATTATTTTACAGTCCCTCTAAGGGGTTAAAAAGAAATCTAAATGTCAGAAGAGGGAGCTCAGATGCAGTTGAAATGACAGTGGTAAAGATTAATATTCAACCTCTGCCCTTGACAAGTCTCTAAGGCTTGGCAGTTTCTCACTAGAAGTCTATAAAATGCTTAGGCATGATTGCTACACTTTGGGAAGAGCCAAATTCCTGAATTCTCTGAAGGGAACAAAAATAAAGAAATTATGTTCATCATATATATACTTCACTCCCATGAGAAGGTTACTGAGTTGTTTGTATATTTTATATCCATTTGTATCACTTCCTACACCTGGCAATAAAACCCTCACCAAAACTTTGGCAAACAACTAAGAAAATGTTCTGCCAGACACCATTAATACAGATCAATCTGGTTTCCTTTGCATGAACCAGAAGATTACTTTCCTGAGGCAGATCGCAAACAATTTTTTCCTCAAAGGCTTACTTTTTCAATCCTACTGCATGCCAACAAATCTAGGATAATTCATAGATTCGTGGAAGTTAAGGCCAGAAGGGATGGTTAGATCATCTACTCTGACCTCCTGTACATGTCAGAGCAGTACATTTCACCGTTACCCTTGTACTGTGCTCATTAACTGGTGTTTGGCAAAAGTATTTTCTCAGAAAGTTATTCAGTCTCGATTTGGAGACATCAAGGAAAGAAAATCCACTGCTCCCTTGGCAGTTTCCCCCCACCCCATTAATTAATTGCTCTCACAGTGATAAAAAAAAAAAAAAGGACTTTTCTTTCCACGTTGAATTTGTTTGGCTTCAGGTCTTCAGGTTTTAGCCACTGATTCTTGGTACACTTCTCTCTACTAGATTAAAGATCTTCTGTGTATTATCTCCCTATGAAGAAACTTACTCTCTTTACCTCTCAATCTTTGATAAACTAAATAGATTGGATTTCTGAAGTTTCTCACCGAAAAACACTTTTTACAGCCCTCAGACAAATTTTGTAGTTATTTTCAGTATCTTCTCCAATTTTAACATTGTCTGTGGACCTCAAATAAACTGTGGCTCTCATGAAGACTGGATACAGAGGTAAAACCCATTTCCCTGGTCTTATTCACAGTCCTTCTTTTGATAAAAGGTAGGATAGCTTTATTCAGAGTACTTTCTGACATCATCACAGTGCAGATCAATGGCCATGGGGTGGGCTCGATTCATAGATTCATAGATTTCTAGGTTGGAAAAGACCTTAGAGATCATCGAGTCCAACCATCCCTAATCCCCATTAAACCATATCCTCAAGTAGATCATCCACCCTATTCTTAAACACATCCAGGGATGGGGACTCAACCACCTCCCTGGGCAGCCTATTCCAGTGGCTGACAACCCTTTCAGAGAAGAAATACTTCCTAACATCCAACCTGAATCTCCCCTGACTAAGCTTATGCCCATTTCCTCTTGTTCTATCACCCATCACTAATGTAAAGAGCCCTTCCCCTAACTCCCCACCATCTTTTCTCAAGTATTTATAGGCCGTAATCAGGTCTCCCCTCAGCCTCCTCTTCTCCAGGCTAAACAGCCCCAACTCCCTCAGCCTCTCTTCATAAGTTTTATTTTCCAGCCCCTTGACCAGTTTAGTTGCCCTTCTTTGGACTTGCTCCAGGAGCTCAATATCTCTCTTAAAGTGAGGGGCCCAAAACTGGACACAATATTCCAGGTGCGGCCTCACCAGTGCCGAGTACAGGGGCAGGATCACTTCCCTGTTCCTGCTGGTCACACTATTCTTGATACACGCCAGTATCCCATTGGCCTTTTTGGCCACCTGGGCACACTGCTGGCTCATATCAAGCCGGTAGTCAACCAACACCCCCAGGTCCTTCTCCGCCAGGCAGCTCTCCAGCCACTCTTCCCCGAGCCTATAGCGATGCTTGGGGTTTTTATACCCCAAGTGAAGGACTCTGCACTTGGCCTTATTAAAGCTCATGCCGTTGGCCTCAGCCCAACGATCCAGTCTGTTCAAATCCCTCTGAAGGGTCTCCCTACCCTCGAGCAGATCGACACAGCCTCCCAGCTTGGTGTCGTCCGCAAATTTACTGAGGGTGCATTCAATTCCCTCATCCAGGTCATTGATAAAGATGTTAAACAGAACTGGACCCAGCACTGAGCCCTGGGGAACCCCACTGGTGACCGGCCTCCAGCCGGATTTAGCCCCATTTACCACCACTCTTTGGGCCTGGCTGTCCAGCCAGTTTTTAACCCAAAGGAGGGTGTGCCTATCCAGGCCAGCAGTTATCAGTTTCTCAACCAGAACACTATGAGAAACTGTATCAAAGGCTTTACTGAGGTCTAGGAAAACTACATCCACAGCCCTTCCCTCGTCAACTAGGCGGGTCACCCTGTCATAGAAGGTGATCAGGTTTGATTGGCAAGACCTGCCTTTCATAAACCCATGTTGACTGGGCGAAGCTGGAAATATGACACAAATCTCCTTCAGGTAGGGCCATTGACCACCAGAAGAGATAGTCAAAGAGAAGGTGGCTTTCTAATTTGTTATGTCTCCCAGCCAAGCCTGGAGGTCTTTCTGGAAGACTCACGTTGGCTTTGTCATCACTTATGTGACTCCACAGTGAGTCAGTTTAGAAACCTAAATTTGCAGAAAGCTGGCCTAGGTGGGAGAGCTTACTCTCTGCTTCAGTCCCTAAAGTGAGGTCTTACTGTAGGATCGGATGTGTGCCAGAGCACATGAAGGCGCAGGACTACATCTCTGACCGGGGCAGCAGAGAAGTGATGCACGCATGGCTACTGCTCAACCACAGCAACTGGATCAGCTCAACTAGGCTGTGAACACGTAGTTTCGGTGATCGTGACCACTTATTTCAACTTCGGCATGTTTATCGAATTTCAGTCTCCAAATTGTAAGTCACATTTGCAATTAGCTTTTGAAATTTCAACCTCCAGTGATCTAAACTGTACATATGCCAAGGGGATATCTTGAAACTCCTAACAGAGCAAGACTCCTGGCACTTGAAGCACCGTTCTGGTTCAACTTGCTGCAAATACTGATTTGAGTCCAACTTTTCACAAAGTTCAGGCACATCCAGAGCTGGATTTTACCTTCATGATCATCTCAGTCACAAAGAATATAAAAAAGCAAGGAGGTTGTTCCGTGCAACATTTTCTCAGGCAATAGAGCAAATATAAGAAATTCCCAGATATAAGAACTCCTCAGTCTCAACTGCTTATTCCTATTCTCAATTTGCACTTTATTGCTGTTCCTGTTCTGTTTATAAGGCTGTGCAATAAACCACATTAATGAAATGATCCCCTTTATAAAGAAGCAAACGAGCAACTGCTTTTTCAAAGGCTAGGGGAAAGTGGGAATCTCTTAAGGAAACAATTTGATTAACAAAGGAGCAGAACAGACCAACAATGGCAACAAACCCAACCTGTGTGGATGCTTAAAAAATTATGTCTAACCCAGATTATTTCCTAGGACATTCTGTCAGTGTAGCCTTGGAACATGCCACAGATGAAGGGACAGTAAAACATTGTTCAAGGACAGAAATGAGTTTGGGAGGAAAGTGAGAACTGGAGGAGAGCAGGAAACACTTTTGCTACTTGAGAAACAGTAACATGGAACGACACCTGATGTAAAGGATCAGAAATAAGTTAGAAACAGCAATCAGTAAAGTTCTTAAACCTTTTTTTCTTTTCAAGGTAGACTTATTGTGCAAGAAAAGTGTATTTATATGCTAGAAAATTATATCTTAATTAGACTAAACTTAAAGGCAGGTGATAGAATCAGTGTTAGTAATAAACTGCTGCTCTCTTCTACAAAGTACCTAGGAGTTTTCCTTGAAGAAGGTTAGATTACACAGTAGCAAATGTTCTGACTGACATTTTCCCCAGCATGGAAACTGGGGATAGAAAAGATACGAGTTCTTGTGGGGGGAAGTATAAAGTGCATATACATCCCCATTTGCCTTACTTCTTCAAGGGCAGGCCCTTGCCTTTCTTTTTATTTACTTGCTTGCTGCTGCTGACAAATTTTCTTACAACTTACACAAGAAGTTGTAAGTAACTGACATTATCTTGCCTGCTTTAATATATATATAAATACATAGAAATATATATACACATATGCATATACATATCTATAATATTTTTTTATATCATTTAGGATATGTCTGGTCTTCAGATGATCAATTATGGGACAATTTTCCTCATCTTGGCTTCTGTGGATCACTCCTCTATGGTAACATCCCCCATGCTTTATTCCTCCTTTTCTGGAGAATCCTCTAGATCCATGTCAGGCCTCCTAGAGTTCCCCAGCATGGAGGAGGACCCTGATTCTCATTGTGACTTGTTGTGGTCACTCAGGGTTTTCTCCAGGTTGGTGCATGCTCTCAGCACCTCCTTCATCTCAGACTGTCTTCTCAGGGAGACAAAAGGGAGTGCTGAGACACTGGTGTTACCAAATTGGTCACATTACCAAAAGGACTGGATATAAAGTAGGGTTAAAGAATTGCTTCTGAGGCTTTGAAAATCTCATCTTAGTTCCTTGCACTGCCCAGCTCCAGAAAGTTATTTAGAATTACATTTTGTGGCTGGGCTTAATATTAAGAGATCCTTTTGCAGTGTTAGTTATCAACTGAGAAAAATAGGCTGGTTTTAAGTACAGCTTTTCCCTTTCTGTGGTACATATTTAAGATAAGTTTCATGGATTACATCCCAGAAATACCTAGTTCATAGCTCTGAATCCCTCATATACCTTCCCCATGCATCTGACTTGGCCTATGGTAAAACTTAGGGACATCTTTGTGCTGCTTTGTGCTATTTGCCACGAGCTAGGAGCTGTCAGGCTGCCATGTGGAGCAGTCAAGCTCCCTGATCACCATCAAACCTCTCTGCTTAACCCTGCTTCGTACATCACAGCAACAACAAGGAAGAAGACGACACTTGGCTTGTGTTTTTGTCCCAGAAGTATCCACAGACACAGAAATCAGTGTGTTTACACCTATGCTGCCCATCAATCCTGCCCATTTCCATCACTGAAGCAGCTGCCTCTCTGGTCTGAGTGACAGCGACAGACTGGGTCACACAGCCAGGGAGGCTACTGTGCACCAGGCATGCTGAGGGCAAGGACTGCCATTCTGGGCTGCAGCTTTAACATTTTTTTGATCCGTGCAATCTCTTTCCTCTTGGTGATACCATGCGCTGGGCACAGCTCGGGGAGAGAGCACAGCTCAGTGTGGTCCAGATGCTGAAAGGAGGGAGGGAGCCTGTGGTGGGGCCAGCAACTTGACAGGCGTGTGCTCCTCTGCTCTGTCTACATGGTCTCTTCTCTGCCCTCCAGCACTGCAGGAACTTCTGGTGACATCTTTTCTGGCTCCAAGGGATAGGACAGTATGGTGAGAGTTTTAATTTCCATTTTCTTTCCAGAGATAACCCATTCACCTGAAAACTATTTCAATGAAAATCAATAAACTAGATGAAGAGGATTAAAAAATACCCAACACACTAACCTTTTCCTCCTCTGCTCTCCATCTCATCTGTCTGATATCTGCAGTACCTTGTGAAATTTAACAGCAACTTACAAATTCATGTAAAAGTGGAAAATATCTTTATTTGTAGCAAGCATTTTAACCCAGATTGATGTAACTATCACTGCTGTGAATCTGGGTAAAGTTTATTATCTCAACTGAATTGTACAAAGTTCAAGACCAATATTTTTTCTGCTAGTCCAGAATCTGCTTCCTAAACCCCTGGGAACTTTATTGAAGTCCATCAAAGGAATGGAACAAACTCTAGAACATTTAAAGTCCCCTTAAAAAGTTCTCACTTCTTTTTCATAATCAACAGATATAGTTACTCCTGCCTAATGTCAGGTGGCTGGAATACATGTCCTGAATTGCAGGTGTTAGTCTTGAAAGCCAGAGCTTTACTCCACACCTCCTCCCCTTCCGTTTCCTCTCCTTCCCTTCTTTTTGGGACAGAGACAGAGAAGAAGAGGAAAAGATGTTGTTCTTTTCATCAGCTCTTTTGATGCAGCCTGATCTAGTGCATGTAGAAGTGATTTATATAGCAAGAATGAGCCATTTTGTGGCACTAGAATAATGCCATTGTACTGTATTTCTGAAGAGTAGCAAAGCTCATGGCTGTTACTGTTAAATAGATTTGAACAGGAATCATAGGCTATAAAAACAGCTCAGTATATAATTCTAAATGAAAATAACATACTAATGTGTGAGTGATTTACACCAACATCAGCTGTCTCTGCAAAAAGTTAGTGTTTGTTCTCATGCTTTCATTTTCCTGGGTAGAAGATTAACTACACATATTTTCTGATTTCTTTCTTGAAGTGGTTTCATATTAGCATAATATTTTTGTTCCCACAATTTTACTCTCACACATATTAGTAAACTGGAATGCACTGTTTTTAAATATAGTTCTTATTCATCAAATGTGTTATTCAGACTTCTCATATTCACGGTACACAAGTGTAACTGTCTCAAGCATATTTTCCCCTTGCTGCAAGCAGTATTCTTTTTTGGTTTTCTTTAGATAACTGCGTAAGGCTGTTGCAGTGACTGCATTTCAGTGCTTGAGTACTAAGGCTTTTCTTAGGGGCTGGATATTGTGTGTATGTACACTGCTAGTGAACATAAGAGGATTACTGCTATGGTCAGGCACAGAATTTGGCCCTATGTAAAGACTGGTTTTCGTATGTGCCATTAGAAGAGCGGTTTCCAAAACCGTGTGAATGACTGAAGACCAAGTTACGTGAAGATCTTGCTGTGGGGTAATGAGATAGCCATGGATCCAAGTGGCTGTGCCTCTTGCCTGTAGCAAAGGAAAGCTAATTGCTCAAAAATAAAAAAGTGTTTTCAGAGTTTTGCTTACAGGTCGCTATACTGCAAAAGAGCTTAGACATACTGTGAGTTTGGTGAGCTTCTTGTGCATTTTGTCCACCCACTGTTTAACACCATTTAGTATAGAAATGATCTGATGCCACATGCCTCACATAAGTGCCTTAATCACTTGCACAGATCTCACTCTTTTTCCTGCCTTCTCTCTATCCCGATTTATCTGCGTTTTTTTACAGAGTGCTACAATTTCAACAGGAGTCAGAAACATGCCCCACTTTCCTCCACTCAGCCCCTGAATAGCTGCAGCCCCATAAAAAGAGACATAAGTTTCTTCTCCACTCCTTCCCCTGGGTTAAGATAGACAGTAAACACCATCTTACTGCATATAATGTTTAAAATGGAGAGAGTGCAAGGTAGTTAATTCCAGTCTTCCATGGGCTCTGGATGATGCTCAGGGCTAGAGGTCTATAAAACCCTCAGAGGGTAGGATTTGAGGCAAATCTAACCCCTTGTAAGTTCCTGTTGACTAGATTTGTCAGTTTCTTGCTCTGCTAGCCAGTGAAGATGATTATTCTTTTGAAGCAGTTGACTTTCTCCTACAACTAACATCAGTAGTCCTGTATTCAGAGCTTAATTGACTTAGGAACTGACATGGAGGTATCGCTCTGGTGAGGGTCAATGCATCTCAACCCTTGGAGGAACCAGGGTGAGATCATTGCATTGAGAGTGCAGGCTGCTATGTTTTTCTTGAGTGTAAACAGGGAAATGAATGCTTATTTTGTGAGCTCCTAAGAAACTATAAAAAACTTGTTGCAGGGGCAAAAAGTAACTTTCCTGCTAACATCCTACTCCTTAGTATCCTTTACATCCTAAATGCAGAGAGGGGTGCAAGGGCTTTTCTAAGACCTTGTGTCCTACTTCCTCCAAAACTTCTCATGGGTCTTTTCTTGCTGGCAAAAGATTTCTGTGAAGCTAAATGCTGCAGAAGTCTGATTATGACTATTTAGGAGTTTTATTAATCTGATAAAATCAGCATAATTTGATAGATCAGGATGCCAAGTCAGAGAGATGGAGTTAGTACATGTGTGGAGGAGTACAAGCTTTTGGCAGGAAAGGGCAGGACAGAAACTATAACACAATTTGAGGTGAGTTTTCAGGGTAAACAGAATTGGCAGAAGAGTTATTATTAGACTGGAAAGTGGAATTCAGTTCTAAGGTTTGGTTAAGGAGTGTTTTCCAGATGTTTAGTGTTAATAGAAATAATGATGTGGGAAAATAGTAAAGACTCTAAACTGGAAACGTCAAGACCTTCAGTACTCATTTCAGTGCTGGCACAGACATTAATAAATAACAGATTTACCTTAGTTCTACTTTCTGAGAGCACAACAGCCATTTGAGGCTCTTAAATGCTTTCCCTTTAATGAACACTCAGGTGTCCTAGTGTTGCAGGAGCAGGTTGCCGTAGCCATGCTACTGAGTATGAACCAGGAAGTCTCAGGATGTCAACAGACTTACCTCCACTTTCACAAATATTTAAAAACCAGTCATCACTTCCTCTGCCCGCAAACAGCAGAAGATTTCTGTCTGAGATCACACTGCTGTTCTCCGAAATCTATCCCAAAGTATCAGGAGGTTTAATCATTGCCTTTCACTTAACGGAGCTCGGAAAGTCAGTTAAGCCCATATTTGCTGTTCCTCATGAAGGGAAATGAAAAGCTGCTTAGGAGTTCAAATGACTGGGGGAGGCATTGGGGAGTGTTTACTGGGGTGCATCTGTGGAAATAACAGCTTGCCTGGAGAAGCAAGGGGCAGCAAGGCATGAGAGACAGGTAAGCTGAGGGGGACTGGGGCACTTTGGGTAAGACTCTGGCTACAAGTGTGCCATCACATTCTGATCTGGCAAATTTTCCATGCTGAGGGAAATGAAGCATTGTGAATTTCTTCTAAACATGGTTGCATCAAAGAAAACCCCAGTTCATCAACAGTTTGTCTTCCCAGCTGGAAACATCTACAAATAGCTAGACCCTTGGATCAAAGGAGTAGTAGTATTATCAAAGCGTTGGAAATGTTGACCTGAATCTAGACAGAGCATTGTTTTTTGCAGATCTGTTTTGGATCTAAGCTGCTGCAAATGATTGGTCACAAAGCTTGTTATTATCAAGTGGCTTTTTTTTTTTTTTTTCCAGTGGCTAACTGTTTTGAGACTTTCCTAAATAACAGTTTTCAGAATGGTAAAACTCACCAGGATTTTTAACACCTGCTCATGAGCCAAGATGCAAACGGTCTTTTGAAGGCCACAGTTCTACCTCCAGCTGAGGTCTGTAGTATTTTGCTCACTCTGGTTGAAATGTGAGTCATGCTTCTTATTCTTCATCCCACCGTCATCCTTTTTCTTTCTACTTTCCTCAGTTCCTGCCATACAGTACTATATATTTTTGTTAAGTTTTCAGCACAGTTAGGTCAACTCTCAGAAAGGATCAATGGGCACCAAAGCCAGAACAAGGAAAGGGACAGGAGACTGTGCCTGGCTGTAAGCTCGCAACATACCCTCCCTCCTTCAGCCGTTGGCGAGTGATGATGTCTGCTCAGCCTAGATAATGCAACTGTATTCGAAAATACAAATACACTCTTCCTTCAAGTTAGGTGTAAAGGGAGGTGTAATGCTTATCCAGCAGCTGCTCAAGCTGTACTCGCAGTAGACAGGAGGGTTTGCTCTGGTTACGTCTTCTACTGTCACCACATCTTTATTTCCACAAGTAAGCACGAACCATCTCAGAAGGAGCTCTCACACCTCACTTGCTGCAAGCTGGACAGCTGATCAACAGCGGTCTCGTAACACCGAGAGCAAGGCTGCGCCATCCCTACCGGGGAGCTGTGGTGCCACCAGCATCCTTGTCCCAGCGTGGACGGGACTGTGGTTGCTCGAGGAGCACGTTTTTGTGACATTGAATTTTATTCACTAGGAATTTGTTGTCTAGATTTCTACTCTTTGAGCACAGACGCTATCTGAGGAGACAGTTAGGTCCTGTCTGCACTACATAAGCAACTAGATGTAGCATCTTTTTCTTTTTTTCTCTTTCTTTTCTTTCAGGTAGGATGTAGCTGCTTTGTCTGAACTCACCAGCTAACCCCATCTTTCTGGATGGAATGAAACAGTATTCTAAATGGTCTTCTAAAGCTTGCTCTGCTTTAAGCTGCTAAAGCAAGTTTAACCAAGCTTTAATGTAACAGGCAGGATTTACAGAAAGATTTTAACTAACAGCAATTGTTTCTTTTATCAGTGTAACTGTTGTTAAAATACAGCTGGAAACAATCCACAGAAAAGACTGGTTGCTCAGCAGTCATAAACTGGCACAGATTTAGTGGAATTAACAGAATTATGCTGATCACAGGTAAGGGTCTGGCTCTCATTTATTTTTTCATCAACTGAAATATATCCTGAGAGAAGCTCCACCAAAAGTTCACCTAGTGAGTGTGGACTTCTGCAGTTGCAAGCAATCACAAATTACACCATATGATTCTTTCCAGAAACCATTCAAATTTCATTTAAAAATTGTTAAGATTTTTGCATCTGATATGCTTTTTGGAAGGCTATTAAAGCAGCTCAGACTGCTTGTGGCTAGAACCTGACTTTCTGCTCAAATTTGTTGTCAGGCACTTCTTATTCATTAGCTTTTGTGACAACAATGTTTTTAAATTGCGTAATAATTAATCTTTTCCCTTGATTATATTTATAGAGATCAGCCATTGTCACTCTCAGCCTTCCTTCACTGGAGTAAGCAAGCCAAGTCTTTCGGGGCCCATCTCAGAAGATGGGCTTCCTAGTTTTCTGACTGTCTTGGAAGTCTTCTCCATGCAACCTGTTCTCACCATCGTGCCCTTCTCTTGAGCAAATCTGACCTGAGCTGGACATAATATGCCAGTAGACCATCTATACACTGACATGAGCATTCTTCTGACTGCAGGTATACGTAATAGGATTCATATTTGTCTTGTTCATAGCTGAGCCACTGGCAGCTCTTGGGGAGCCTTGTGTTTAGTGAGTATTCCCAGGTTCTCCCCCTCTTTTAACATTGTCAGATGTTAATCTCCCAATTTACAGCTTACCTGCTCTTAAATCCATGGCCTTGCAATTAGTGCCTTTTATATGTGCCCTGTTTTATTACTGTAGTTCTCAAAATGATCTAGTTATTTCTGCTTGATCTCTTCATCTTCTTCTGTTTTGAAGTTGTCCCTAACTTTGTGCGTTACTAGCAAATTTCATCACCATCCTCCTATTTTCCATGCTAAGTGAAAATATTAAGCAAGGTCAGCCTCAATCTTACATAGCCAAAAGAGTCACTTGGAGTGAGACTTACCAAAGTGTTTAGATGTCTAAGATGAAGAGAAGTATATTGCAGGGTTTCCAAAATTAATTAGGGTATTGCTGGGGTGAAAAAAGCAGCAAAGTTCTGAGGTATGGTCATAAAGCACTTTCTGCCTTGCCTGAAAATGACAAGTAATTGTTGTGAGTGGAAATAGTATGTACAAATATAGTAGGACATATCAAATCTTCCTGGATTTCTGGATACCGAAATGTGTTTCAAAATCTTGAAGGAGAGCATGTTCCCATCAGACAAATGTTAGACAGGGCAATAACTGGGACAGATACTGTAACTGAAGACTGGACAACACAATTAAGTGAGAAAAAATATTTATTTAAATTTCTGTGACAAAGTTTTGTAGAGGAGAAAGGAATTTGGCCACAGCAAGGAGAGCTGCTCCCAAGAATCCCAGAATACTAGAAAATACAGTAGATACTCATTGCTGAAGAAATGTGATTCTTATTATTAAAAAGATGTTTTTGGTTTGAGTGTGGTGGGTAAGACACGCTTTACTGAACATTAACTGCACCAAGTAGGTGGAAGAAGTGAAAAGTGTTTAGAAAGGCAAAATGTGCAACAGTTCGTTTCTTGAAGAAAGCAGTTTTTTCCCACAGTTGAAAAGGTTACTTGAAGCTACTATTTTCTACTCCGTGAAATTCTTTGAAGTTAGCGTACAGAACATGTGGATGAAAAAACAGGCCCCGCTGAAAGAATACTATTAAAATTTAAAAGTTAGTTTGTGCTGCCACTGTGACTGCTTTGTTACTGGAGCCAGTTCCCTTACGCACAAACATTATTGCAGAGTAATTAATGGCTTAAATGCTCTGTTTTTTCCGAACGGCTTCTTCAGCACTCCTGGAGCAGGATGGGCAGCGCTCACGGCGCAGGCAGGCAGCCCATGGCTTGCGTTCGGCTCGCTCTTCTGTGCGTGTCTGTGTGCTTTGTAACCCTCCTTTAAAGGCAGAATTACTAATTTCCATCTGGGCTTCCCTCATTGCTCTGTGAGACTATTTTTTCAGCACAGACTTGTGGAGTTGGATGGCTTATTTTTTCTAAAAGCACAGAAGAATTAACCTGAAAGTATCCGTTGATTTTTGGTGTCCAAATGGAGATCCTGAGAAACTCATTTTTGACAATAGCTTACACTATATAAAAATTTGTGTTCAAAGTGCAGCTCCCACTAACTTAAATCACAAGGCACAGTGTTTTTCTAAATCTCATTGCTGGTACTTGTTTTGGACAGGCTGGGATTTCTAGTTGCCTCTAGGAGCACAGCCCTTCCCTCAGAACAGCCTAGGGTGGTGGGAGGACCACAGAAAACTTTGGGTCAGTTTTTGCTGCCCTTCCCCGCAGTACACATGCTTTCATTAGCATCAGCTTTGTGGAAGGGTGGAGAGGAAATTTTTACTGCCTTTATCTTCAGAGGTCTCTGGTTTGTCCTGTTGTACACGTAACAGGGCGTTTTGAGGATCTTAAAAAACCCAATCTTAGCATAGCAGAAATGCCCCCTGGCCAGGCCTACTCCTTGTTTACACCATCATGACCAGCATCAAGAGAAGACCCAACATATACGTTAAAGTTTGCTTCTAAGTGCAATGAGCTGCTTTGTTTGAATTGTCCCTGTTTTCCCTTCCTCTCTCCTACCATTCCTCCCTGTGAAAGCATGTTCTTTGCTTAAGGATAGAAAGGAAAATTTTAATCTTTAAATATCCTTATGAAACTCTTTCAGGTTGTATGTTTGACGTATGTCATATTTGGAAACTTTTCAGGGTTTTCCATGCTTCTGTACAATGTATATTTTTTTTACTGCTAAGCCATCCTATGTGAGTTAAAATTCTTACATTTTACAGTATTTTAAAGGAGACAATTTTGTCATTAATCCAAAAACTATGCAGCAGGCTATTTTTCATACCACATCACAATTCTCCTTCTACTCGTTCTTAAAGGCAATCAAAAATCCCAGATGTTTTTCCTGCAACATCTGGCTCCCTGGCACAGGCTTCTGAAACAGTGTTTGCAAGCCTTAAAGTCATGTCTTGGTTTTGTCATTTAGTTTACTGATGGGTTGTTAGAGTCACTGGTGGCACAGGTTTCCTTTGACAACTCTTTCAGTCTGAAAGAAGGAGATGGCCTTGCAGGCCTGTTGGGATTCTGCTCAGAAACTTTTGGCGCTCAGGAATGTGACGAGCTCAGCCACCTCAGCTTCCTGTCTTGCAGAAATACGTGCAGCAGTATTATTGCACGTGGACCCAGAAGTGTTCCCTGCTCAGCCTCAAAAATGAGGCTACTCATGTCTAAGCAATTATCTGTATTCCTGCAGAACACGCTGTCAGGCGTTCGGAGTCACCGTGCCAGACTCTGTCCTGGGGGAAGGAGACAAAACGTAACGGGAGGGAGCTAGGAAGGGCCGTGCTGCCACGTTTTTAATCTTTTTTTTTAATATGTCTCTTTTTGGGACTTTTACACATAAAATCTTGCTTCTCTCACGTTTCTCCCCTCGCTGTGAGCTTTGATCAGCGAGCTGTGCCTTTTGACCTGTCCCTCATGGGGTGTGCACAATGCAACAAGTCCCATAGGATACCTACTTTCCTGATACGGATTGACCGATCAGCTAACTCTCACCTAGGATTTAAGTGCCATATGTACCGGGGGCCTTGACAACTAAGGTAGCATTCCAGGCTAGTGTCCTAACTATTAACTTTTGCCTGTTTCAGGAGAGGAGATTTCTTTTTCTTTCCTTCTTATCTTTCCCACCCCTCTAAAGATCTAGAGAAGTTCTGTGTTCACCCCAGCAGGGAGAGAAACAAACATTGCAATGATTTTTCTGGGTTGAAAGCAGCCCTTTCTCCCTACTTGAACGCTAAATCTGCTGTTATCAAATGCATATGCTACTACCAGCAATATGTCTCAGCCGGGGGCACATGCTGCTCACTTTTCATCAAAGAAGCAGAGGGAAACGGCTCCATGGAGCATGTTTTGCAGTTGCCTGCTGAAACCTCTGAGACTGGCTCTGAATTTCCTGCTTTGAAACATTTTGCTACCCCAGCAGAACGGTTTATGAAACTGGAATGAGGCAACCACACCTCTCTTCTGGTCTCCAGCATGCTTTCCCATATGGGCAGGATGTGGGTCTCTGTGTCCTGTCTCCTCCTAGTTAGTTGTTTGTGTAACTAAATCTTCCACACCAACATAGCATTCTTGCATGCTTTTATGTAAGACGTGATTTACAGTTTGGAAATACCATCATGCCCTTAATTTGAAGTGTGTACGCTCTCCTCGTGGCATTGTTGGTACTACCTGCACAATATCATAAAGCACTCACAGAGGTGTTATTCTGCTGCTTTTTACCTGCTCATGTGGCTAGCGCTAGTGCTGGCTTACATCTTTTCCATGGTACTTAACTGAGGATTTTAACTTACACATTGTCGCAGGTTATAAATGGGATGATTGAAGCAGGGACCTCATCTGCCCAGCTTATATGTTGGAGGTTGCTCTCCATAGAGTTCTCTGAATGACTCATGAATCAGGTCTTGAAATTAGCTTGCTTTACTAAACTGCCTGTAAACACTACAGCAGCTCCAGGTCTGCTCTAAGAGATGCCCAGCTATCCCTGTGAGGGCAGCAGCCCTCCAAGAAGGGATGAGACAGATGACAGATCATCATGCATCTTTCAACCATCTGACTTGAATCCCCTACCACATGCAAGTGAGAACCCTTAGATATTTTACAGAGTCACTTAGTTCTATGGAAAAAAACACAAAGCAATTTTTTAACGTACTAAGCAAATTGTCACTAAGAGGACTTTTGATATCTTGACCAACTACAATATCTGTGAAATGGGAAAGTATCAGCGTGAGAAAAGGGTACTAGAAATCAGCATAAATGAGCAGCAGATGAAAGAAAGAAAAAAATGAAGACAATAAACGTAAAACAGAGTGAGGCAGTAGCCATGAGATCTTCTGCAAGTAGATGTGAACTTGTTCTGCATTCCTCATCCTCTAGCCAGGTAGAGCTCTACTAAAGGTTGTTGCTTTTTAACTCAGCCAAAACTTTCATGTGTATCATTTGGAGAAGAGGTAGATACGTTTTTCCAGCTATGAACAAGCATAAACAGACATCATCCTCTGACGACAGAAGTGAACCAAGTAATTTGTCACAAGTGATGGTTTGATGTCCTGCTCTTCATTCAGGGCCAGAAGTCTACGGTCAAATCTCCACTGCCTTGCAATTTTTTTTGTGCCGGACACAATGGTGCGGGACACAGACTGGGATCCAGGCTGGGCTATTCAAAAAGGGACAGTAAAACATACAGGGTACAAGTTTGTCTGCTAACAACGGTTTCTAACAGCTCTGCCAAAGGAGGCGTTTAAAAGAATGGGGAGGGTAGGAAGACCAAGGAGACAAGGAGTCTGTGCAAGTGAAGAAACACCGCAACGTAGATCCAAGCAAAGGCTGTGAGGAACGATTTTTGCTATTTTACACAAGTTAGGGCTTTGGTAGATTGTGGCAGTAGTTGTGCACTGTAGTATCTGTGCCGTTGTGAGATGCATGAAATGGACTGGTTGTTTTTCTTCAGCACATAAATTCAATACTGAATAGAGTTTTTTGTTTTGTCCAGTACAGATAAGGAGCCTGCCACTAATATATCCTGGGGATGACTCAGGGTGGTGGTGTGACAAATTCTTTATCTACACCACATACACATAAAAATGTCCACTTCTTCTGAATCACAGTTACCGATATTGGGATGACTGCTCTGTTTTTCACTCTGAGCACTGTATCAATTATTGGAATTTCTTACTTTCAGCAGATTTAATTAGTATGTTGCTAAATGTGGTACTATGGCAACATGCCTGCCTGAGGATTCCCTATGCTGCTAGGCCTGGTGCAGATGAATGAATAGAAAAGACTAATAGGAAAGTCTAGTAACCATTTTTAAAGCATAAATACCGGTCATTTAATCTGACACTCCATAGGCTGCCAGTTGTTTCCTTGGGATGTTCACGGAGCAGTTAAATGCAAACCAAAATTTGCAGTCAGTGGAGCTGCTTTACAAACGTTCTGTAATGCTGGAAATCTTCAAAACTCTCTGAATACAGTATTCAACAAATGATATCTGACTGGATTTTCCCTTCCCCCTCAAAAAATTTAATGTGCACATGCACTGCCACGATGCATAGGAAAAATCCTATGGAGCAGTCCAGCATACACAATCTGTCAGACCTAGAAGAAATAAAGGTCTGTTGTTAATTCAGACAAATGGTCAGCAGCTGCAAAATAGTTTCCACAAGAAACAGAGCAAAACCCTCTCAGTTATGGATAGAATTTTTTACGATTTTCTGTTGCCTTTTCCAGGGCCAAAATATACTGCGTATATTCCTACATAACTTTTATTCATATTCTCTGCTAATCAGTGCTGTAAGCCAGAGCAACAAAAAGCCCTCTTTAAAGTAAGAAAATCCTGGTAATTTTCATACTGCTTTTCAATATTTTAGACAAATTCATTTCTCCAGTCGTATCATTGCAGAGAGTAAAAATTCCCCAATAGCACAACTGAACGTTGCTATTCTGCATTCTCCTTATAACGCTGCAGCCGTGGGGATCAGCATGGGTGGACTTGCCAGCTGAGGATACTTCTCTGGTCATGCTGGGTAGACGGTCACTGATTTAGGGCATCTCATCATTACATTCTGGGATGCCTGTTATTCTCATTTTCACAGTGCTTTTCACTTTTTATGCGCATCACAAGGATACCCTATGTTTCTAATACTTTGCTGCTTAGGAGAATGGGGAGAGTTTTAACAGTTCCAATTCAAAAAATCCCCAAAAAAACAAACCATGATGCTATCCATAGCCTTTGCTTCCACTAGGATGAACTCACGGCTTCTGATGGAGGCTTCCATCAGAAGGGTTAGTTAACAGGGACTGCTTCCTGAGGGTTAGTTAACAGGGACTGCAGAAGTATCACGGTATCTTCATTCTCTCCTCATGGCTTTAGAGACCCTGGCAGCAACTATTGCTGGGAAGATGGGCTGGGTCAGATGCTCCTTTCCTAACCTGTCAGTGTTTGGGTCTGTTACTCAGCTCTGCATTTGCAGGTGATAAGGAAACAAAAGTCTCTGAATAACACTAACTTTTATCCCTTTATGACTGTTTCCAGGAATTTTGTCAGGCCTGTATCCATGTGCACTAGCGTAAACCCAGGAGTGAAATCTGGACCTTTTAATCATTTAAACTACACATAGCAAGCCGATTTTTATTTTGCGAGAACACAGAAACAAACATCATTTTGTATGTAACTTCCCTGAAATCATCATTTTAATCAATAGGCCAGGAGGAGCTTGAAGAACTATTGGGTTATTGGAGATTAAAATATTCATATTGCACTTTGTAGCCTGATAACAAACACATCGTCTGCAACATTTTTACTGTTTTTTAAAAACCCAAGAAACAAGAAAATAGTCCTTATTTGTCCACCTGAGACACATTCAGTAGAACTCAGATGTAGATTTGGATGTTGAATAGACATACATTTCCTCCAAGTTTAGAGAGTGTGGGATCTTTCCCTTGCCCACTTATGACTTACAGTGCCTGACAAATTTAAGAGTATCTACATAAACTACAGGATGCAATTGCTTCTCTCTCCTCTATGTCAAAATCTTACAGGAAATTTCTCAGAGCCGAATCAGAGAATCAGAGAATCACAGAATCACAGAATCTTAGGGATTAGAAGGGACTTCAAAGGATCGTCTAGCCCAATCCCCCAGAGCAGGACCACCTAGATAGATCACACAAGAACGCGTCCAGGCGGGTTTTGAACATTTCCAGAGAAGGAGACTCCACAACCTCTCTAGGCAGCCTCTTCCAGTGTTCTGTTACCCTTACTGGGAAGAAGTTCTTCCTCATGTTTAAGCGGAACCTCTTATGTTCCAGCTTATATCCATTTCCCCTTGTCCTATCATTGGATGCCACTAAGAAGAGCCTGGCTCCATCCTCATGACAGTCACCCTTTACATATTTATAAACATTAATGAGGTCCCCCCTCAGTCTCCTCTTCTCCAAGCTAAAGAGACACAGTTCCCTCAGCCTTTCTTCATAAGGGAGATGCTCCACTCCCTTAATCATCTTTGTGGCCCTGCACGGGACTCTCTCAAGCAGTTCCTTGTCCTTTGAACTGAGGGGCCCAGAACTGGACACAATATTCCAGATGCGGCCTCACCAGGGCAAAGTAAAGGGGGAGAAGAACCTCTCTTGACCTACTAACCACATCCCTTCTAATACACCCCAGGATGCCATTGGCCTTCTTGGCCACAAGGGCACATTGCTGGCTCATGGTCATCCTGCTGTCCACCAGGACCACCAGGTCCCTTTTCCCTGTGCTGTTCCCCAACAGTTCAGTCCCCAACTTGTACTGGTACATGACGTTGTTCTTACCCAAATGCAAGACTCCACACTTGCTCTTGTTGTATTTCATTAAATTGCCAACTCTCCAGCCTGTCCAGGTCTCTCTGAATGGCAGCACAGCCTTGAGGTGTGTCAGCCACTCCTCCCAGTTTAGTGTCATCAGCAAACTTGCTCACCATGCACTCTATTCCCTCATCCAAGTCATTGATGAATATGTTGAACAATACTGGTCCCAGTACCGATCCTTGAGCGACTCCATTGGATACAGGCCTCCAACTGGACTCTGTCCCATTGACCACTACTCTCTGACTTCTATTCTTCAGCCAGTTCACAATCCACCTCACTACCTGATCATCCAGACCACACTTCCTCAGTTTAGCTGTGAGGATGCTGTGGGAGACTGTGTCAAATGCTTTACTGAAGTCAAGATAGACCACATCCACTGCTCTACCATCATCCACCCACTGGATGATGTCCTCGTTAAAGGCTATCAGGTTTGTCAAGCACGACTTCCCCTTAGTGAAGCCATGTTAACTGCCTCTGATGACTCTCTTATCCTTGATATGCCTAGAGACAGCACCAAGGATAAGTTGTTCCATTATCTTTCCAGGGATGGAGGTGAGGCTGACTGGTCTATAGTTACCTGGGTCTTCCTTCTTGCCCTTTTTGAAGACCGGAGTGACATTTGCTTTCCTCCAGTCCTCAGGCACCTCTCCCGTTTCCCACGATTTAACAAAGATGATGGCGAGTGGCCTGGCAATGACATCTGCCAGCTCCCTCAGCACCCGTGGGTGCATCCCATCAGGACCCATGGATTTATGGATGTCCAGGTTGCTTAACTGGTCCCTAACCAAGTCCTCAATGTGTTGATTCAGCCCCAGAGACATGCAGTCTGTGAGAAGTGCATGGAGAGATGAAGTCAAAAGGACTTAAAAAGAGCTTAACTCTCTTCAGTTTAATAGAGATTGAAGGAAGTAAGCTGCAAACACAAAACATTTCCAGAACTGCATCTCCAGCACTCTAACACTGTTTTTATGAGTTATTACCATCTAGTTTAAAGAAGATCCCCATTTTTATATAAATGAAACAACATCGTATAAGCTACATAAATGCCACAGACCTAGGAGCACATTCATGAAAGAGTGGTTTATTGCTGTATTTTCATGGGCTCTGGATTTAAATATTTGGGACTGGTCCCCCATGAGCTATGGGTGAGGTTGTGGAGTCCTCTCAACTGAGTAGGATTTATGTTGACATAAATTCAATCTTGTGGACTGGTGTCACTGAATGGATGTACACTGTTTTTCTGAAGCAGAAGTGGTTACATGCAAGCTCTCTGATAGGTGATTCCACAAGAAGGGTGAACTTCAGTACATGCAATTCTTGTTTAAGTGTCTTAAAAGGTCTCGAGGCGTGAATCATTTCAATATCATTCCTAGGAAAGGGTCAGCCTACTTCCCTGAGAGCTTCGAATGACAGTGTGTTGTACTGCAATTCAATTACACAAAATCAAACCAAACCAAACCAAACCAGTTGTTAGACCGTCATGTCAAGAAACCCCTTGGACCTTTCCACGCATTTTAGTCTCATTTTCTACAAATGCTTCTGCAGGACAAAGACTTTGATTCTTCACTGCCTCCACTGTATGTAGTCACTGACATTTGGGCAAAGTGAGCAAAAAAGGAGCGTAGAAGAGAATGCTGATGAAATAACACATTTTCAAGTGCAAAATAAACTTCTACATAAAGCACTAACCCTGACTCCAAATTAGACATAGTGAATGCTTTGGGTGGCTCAGAGGGTTGTGTCAAGAACATTATTCCATTTCTTTCACACAGTTATGTGTGTTGTTTTCATTCTTGAAATATTAAAAAGTTCTGTTGCTTACATTTTAAAGGGAAAGAATATGTTGCTGTTCTGATGGAGAAATTTTGTGACATGCTTTTTCATATAGGTGAGTGTAATGGACAAGATCCAGAATGGGACTTCAGCAAAGTGACAATGGTTAAGCTTAAAAGTTGAGTGTCTGTCTCCAAAGATGGGGTTTACCTCACTGAATTCCCTGTGCTTGGAACGTGAGAGAGTTTATGCTTTGTGAAGAGGGTTTGCAACAGCTGGGACACTGAGTGGAGGAAATGCTGGAGACGGCTGTGCCTCTGAAGGTCTGTCCCTCAGAAGTTTATCTCAGTGCTAACACAGGTATCTCTGTGAAAATGGATTCCCTGCCTGAAACCACTTCCCACACTTTGGTATCTAAGACAACTGCCCTACTGAGCCTTTGCAAGGTGGCAGCAGTAGCGTGAAGGTGTGTGAAAGTAACGGGCAACCTTTTGTCTTTCTGGGATCTGTAATGAGCAATCACCTTACACGATAAATTGCTCTTTCCTGTGGGGTATTCCTTGGAGACATGCAAATGCCACCTCCTGGATCTTGCAAGCAAATATTCTTCTCTCCAGTTGGCAGTGGGCTGAGTTGACTCCAGATTCTTGTGAGGCTTTCCTTCCTCTCTCTGTAGGTGCTGGGTGTTTAAACCACAGAATTTCCCAGTCATTTCTCAGCTGAGCACAAAAGAAGTGAACTTCCTTATTTCTCTTTAAAAAAAAAATGGTGGAAACGGTAATTTTTGTTTCTCTGCTGAGGAAACAGTAGTCATTTTTCTTATTTCTTTACAGAAAAAAATTAGAAATGAACCCACCTTGAATTGTTTCACAGCAGACTGCAGCTTTCAGGCAATTTCATGGCTTTATTTGCTCCTTCTGTTGACACGGTGTGCAACTGTAGAAAAGAGGGTGCAAGATTTTGTGCCTCTTCTCCTAGCAGTAACACAAGAACATTTTATTTTCTAAACTACTGCTTCACTAAAGTATTTCTTACTCTTGTAAGGGGGAGGAGAGAGTTTTTTCTGAGGTAATGACTTTACCTAGAAATGACAGGGCACCTAATGCTGGCATATGTCTGCTCTGCTGGGAACTTGTGTCCAGTGTGCTATGTTTTTTACCCCTGTCAAAGGTAGAAGGCATCTATTTGAAGCCCTATGTCAAATAAACAGTGATCCTGCAGCAGGTCATATTGCGACTTCTATAAATCAGTCTGAAGTAATGGGACTTCACGCAGTGGAAGTGCATCCAGGGCAGGACATGAACAAGGCTGGCTGTGGCAGGGCGGAATTAGGATTTCCCACAGAACAGCTAGAAATAAAACAGGAGAATTCAGGATGAAATTCTAAATGAAAATCAAAATAGGAAGCTCAAAACAGGCCAATAATACATCCCCCTTTTAAGTGAAAGTTCTGTAAAAATTTGGATTTTTTTTTTTAAACTGTTTTTGTTTCTGACCCCGTTAAATGTTTTAAAACATCAAAAGATTTTAAGTGACTTGGTAAATTCCAACTCGTATGAGCAATCAGATTTCATAGATTTCATAGATTTCTAGGTTGGAAAAGACCTTAGAGATCATCCAGTCCAATGGTCCCTAATCCCCCATTTAAACCATATCCCTAAGTAGTTCATCTACCCTTTTCTTAAACACATCCAGGGATGAGGACTCAACCACCTCCCTGGGCAGCCTATTCCAGTGGCTGACAACCCTTTCAGAGAAGAAATTCTTTCTAACATCCAACCTGAATCTCCCCTGACTAAGCTTATACCCATTTCCTCTTGTTCTATCACCCATCACTAATGTAAAGAGCCCTTCCCCTACCTCCCCACCATCCCTTCTCAAGTATTTATAGGCCGTAATCAGGTCTCCCCTCAGCCTCCTCTTCTCCAGGCTAAACAGCCCCAACTCCCTTAGCTGCTCCCCATAAGTTTTATTTTTCAGCCCCTTCGCCAGTTTAGTCGCCCTTCTTTGGACTCGCTCCAGGAGCTCAATATCTCTCTTAAAGCGAGGGGCCCAAAACTCCAAAACTGGACACAATATTCCAGGTGCGGCCTCACCAGTGCCGAGTACAAGGGCAGGATCACTTCCCTATTCCTGCTGGTTACACTATTCTTGATACGTCATTGATTCAGCTGTAGTAATAAAATCTCGTTGAAGACATAGTTGTAATTCTACAATGATAAGTTTTGAACTGATAGACATAGATATTTCTACATTTGGGTTTTTTTTTTACCATTCTAAGGAGTTTGCTATCACTAACGTTATACCCTTACAATTGTTTAATAAGCTGCTATTTCAAAACACCCTGTGGGATTTTAAATGTACATCCCCCCCCCCACCAATTCTTCAATCTCTGAGCTACAGGCTAAAATGAATAAATATTATGATTGCCGTACCATACCAATGGCTTTTGGATTTAGTAAATAAATATTACTTTAGTTTTTAGTATGGAAGAGCAACAGTTCAAATTAATGTTTGGAGATAATTACATTGGGCATCTTTCAGAATCTACTCCCCAGAAAAACTCTCCAAGGCCAGCAAGAACCTAATTAAGTATAAATAATACTCTCAGTTAAATATATACTGTGAATTTAACATAGTTTTATAACATTTGCTATAGAGTTATCACTGCTTCGGTACTGAGTATGGAACTGATTCCAGCTAGCACCTACAGAGGAATTACGTCTGGAGTTACAAAAATTGTGCTTTAAATACGGACAGGTTGTAAACCACAGCAGCTTAAGCCCATCTCTAAGCATACCATCATTTGATAGAGATTTTTGCATATTCACATGCATCTCTCTTTTACAGGACTCTGGCAGATGCACTTGCCTGGTCTCCTTATGGCAGTTTTAGATGTTTTTGCCCCAGGCTGTTTGCTTGGCCACTGTGCTGGATCCTGTTTCTCCACCAGCAAACCAGCAGCTAGGAACCTCAGCCACATCACTGCCAAACTCAAAGTTTAGATAAACATGCCTTCATTATCCCTCAAAAGTAGCCCAAACTTCCACTAAAGTGGCTGAGACACAGGCACACGGTCCATTTTTGTTGTCTGGGAGAAGCGGCCTTGGACACCGGAGCAAAATAAACTTCTGGGTAGATGATAACTGCCTGAAATCTGTAGGTTTTCCAGAGTTTGTGCCTTTGCTTACCTGAAGCTCCTTTAAATCTCTGTATCAATTTTTCTTTTCTGTTAACTGTGACTCCCTTATTTACCAGCAGGCACATTAGACTTGAGTCTTCTCTTACATAAGGTTGTACTGACGAGATTCTACTGAGTTCATATTATTTTGGACTTATACGGAAGTAAAAGCAAAAAGCTTCAGACTTGTATGGCTTCCACTTCTATTTCATCTTAGTAGCTTTAATGGAAGGAGATCTTTTATTAAGTAAGACAAAATTCTCATTGTAACAACTTGAATAGCAGTGTCCTACATCAGTGGCCTTTTCTATCTGAAACTGCTTTCTATGACAGTGTCACAAAATATTGTCATATTAGCGTATTCCCTCTGACTGCATAAAGAAGTTGAAAAGTCCTGTTTATTTGTCCATGCTAATTTGTGCTCTACACTGTTCCAAAAAAAAAAAGGAGACAAGTGCTAAATGTTAACGGACGCTCTGAAGGAAAATGTGTTTTTATTTGTGAGACCCCTTACAAAGTTGGAAGGCAGCTTTAGAAAGCAGACCTTTTGAAATTCCTTATAAAAAGAAAACAAGGTTCTTTTTCGCTCTTCATGGATATCAAAGGAATTTTGTACGTGATTGAAAGCATCTGGCTCTAATTGTGTTAAATAGCCTTAAGCATCTGACTTTAACTATAGAAGCTGAGAAATTCCACTACGAGTACCACTTCTTCATATACTTTTCAGTTGCAGAAGGAATCAGCATGCTGTTTGTATTTCAACAAAGAGCCTTAAAAAGAGAGAAACATGGCAGAAGCAGAATATTACAGTAAGTTTTAATTTTGGAACAAGCAGCACGCTCCCTGTGGATCAGAACAGAAAATTGATACAGAAACTGGAGTTTCTTCTTAAAACAAATTAATTTTACCAGATTGTTTTGCATTGTCAGTCTCAGACATTATGAATGCAGAGTATTATATATACATTCACACTTATTTATTAACAGTATGAGCAGCGCATGCTATACCTTGCATGATTTAGTTTTCAGTTCACACACATTACAACCCTACCAAAGCACATTAAACAATAGCGTTTCTTTATAGTTAGAGTATACATGTGGATATTTCTGAAATTATGTATGTTTAGGGAATTATGTTTTAGATCTAGGATGGAGGACTGAGAGGGGGAGAAAAAAAGAGCATAAATTTAATGACAGGCTGCCCTTTAAGATGAAGTCTTTCCTTTCATTGCAGTGTTCATTCATTTCTATGGAGTGTGAGTAAACAGAAAGGAAATAGCTTTTGGCCTGATGAGCACTGGGAGGATGTTTCTGCACAAGAATACTTTGTATGCTGTACATCCAGACAGTTTTCATTGCACTGGCTGGAAGAGATTGCCAGACATTAACGTTATTAGTGAAAAACGCTGAAGCTGAAGAAGATAAATCCTCACCTAAAAATTATAGCTCAAGTAGTTAAGAAGTCCAGTGAAATTGTGTTATAATTTTAAAGTAAAGAGGGCATGAAAAATGAGTTTGTAAGCAGAAGTTGTCACTATACACAAATGACTTCAGCAGTCCAGAATTATACCTGCTGCAAATGTGATTCTACAAATTATGGAGTGCGGTGGCTCTGATCCAGCAATGATATGATATCATATCACTCATGCCTCACTGATGCAATGACTTACAGTCCTGATGTTCACAGGAAAAGCTGAACAGCACCAGACGCTTTCTTACAGAGAGCTGCAAAGCACTGGGCTGTTTTAATGCCAGCTTCCTAGCCCTCTGCTTAATCCGCCCTTGCCTTATGATTTTAGAAAAAAGCCTATGTTTGTTTACACACAGACCAAAGCACCCCAAGTAAAGCGGGATGGAATGAAATGGTAAAAAACGAGGGCTGTCTGTGTACTAAATTATTAAAGATCCCATTCACTGCAAAATAGTTTAAACAAAAGCAGTAAGACATGACAGTCTTTTTTGCTGTTATTTAGTTCCATACGGACAGTCCTTTGTGTTTACAGTCAGTGAGCTGTGTAAGTTCAGACAACTCTAGGCTGAGCTGTTTGTCCTTGTGGTATTTCAGATTTCACACCTCATGCTGTAAAACTTTCCAGGACCAGCTCTGTGCTTTGAAGTATACAGTGTATGACAGTAAACATTAACGAGTCATAAATACATTTGGCCAAAAAAAATGTTTTACAGATTATACTTGCCTTAGTCTGTGGTGATACCGTTCATTATTCTGCAATTTCAAGAATGTGTAGGATGGCAGAGCTCAAAATCATGCTGTTTTGGTGTAGCAATCAGACTTTATGGAAAATTTTTGTCCTAAAGGCTTAAAATCAACAGATATTGAAACAAATTATTGAGGCTGTGTGTTTTCTTGACCCAAATAGTTAAAAGTTTTTTACTGCTGCTTAACCATGAATGAATTCCTATTCAAATGAAATTGTCACAACAGCAAACAAGCTCTGAAGAATATGACAGTTAAAAGTGTGATGTTTAAGAGCTAATGCCTTAATGAAGATAACGCTTGCCAGATTATGTTGACAAAGGGCTAGTCTAATGAAAGCAGGGTGTAATTATTTGCCCTGGATGCCAGCTGTCAGTGTATAGATACTGTACATTCAATGATACCGAGCTGAAGATAAACGTGCAATAACTCTAACAGATATTTGCAGCTGTACAGCTGCGTTTATGTGTCTGTACCAAGACATGTTTCGATAGACTTTGTGAGTACAGGTGAAAATCACAGCCGTACCAATTTTGGTATGTCTGTCACGACAGGCAGTTGCATAACGTTGGGTGATTCCAAACGCGGTGGCGAGAGGTTTCACTGCAGGCAAGGACTCTACACTGAGCTCAGAATTAAAGGTCATCATGGGGCTTGAGTATTTGCTTTCTTGCTGTTTTCTCATAGCCAGTAACGGCAGTGACATCTTTCTCAGCTCACTCTACCCATGCATTCCTGCTCCTTCTGTTTTTCATGCCATCCCAGTTTTTCTCCTGAGCCCCTGGGTAATGTTAAGCACTCTGTTTCCTGCCTTAATTGATGTGGCCTCCTCACACTTATTTCAGGTTTTACTCCTGTGATTAGAGCCTTTGCAGGCTGACTCGAGAGAGTTTTGTAGACTTGCTGGGAAATAGATTGGCCCTCTGCATGGGTCCACTTCCAGAACTATGTATTAAGTGCAAAGCCATCATAGAAGGAAACTGCTTAATTATGATGGTAGTGAGTAACACCAGAAAAAAAGAAAAATTGCACGCACATGTGTATAAACAAGTATACATATTGAGGTTGATATTTGAATGAGCAGTTCTTCCCACAAAACAATACCAAGCACAAGAGATTTATTTTTTAATTACAAAGTAAAATATTCCAAAATTGTCTAATTGACGGATGGGAAGCTTTAGCAAAGTGCTGAACATAAGGGAACCTGACATTAAATGTTTGGGATGCTGCCACGACATTTGCTGAATTTTATTTTTATGCTGAATTTAAACCATCAGTGCTGCTAAATTTGATTCTTAGAGGAATAACGCAAAATAATGGAAACATAAAATAGAAAATAATGTCACTCATGCATGTGGTCTGATACTACATTTTAGACTTCTGAAAATGATAAAAAAAAGTTTTATTTTGTTTTGCTTTGAGATTCCTCTACGTATGAAGAGTGGAATGTTCTTTAGGAATTAGTGGGTTACTTTAAAGAACAATCCTTTAGCTTTCTTTCATTTTAAATCTAGGCTTTTCAGTATATTCACTTTATTTCTTTCATCTTTTCTCTTTGTGGAAGGAGAAAATAAATACCACTGGTTGATGTGAACATTTATATTAATCCTCAAGATGCTGACTCTCAGATCTACCCATTTTGTTAAGTTGCAGTAGTGGTAAGTTATCATCATCACTCAGTACCGGTCTTTGCAGATGTATCTTAGGTAAGATAGGTACTTTTTCTGGCTTTATCTGTATTAGGAAGATAATTTGTACTGGCCTTTGGTTTTATCTCAGGTATATCTCAAGTCTCTTGCAAGGTGGAACTAATTTGGACACTAGAGTATGCCATGCTCTATCGGTATGACCAATCCATTTGGTCACAGGAAAAGTCCTTTCAAAAATGAACACTGGGCAAGTAAAATAAGAATTCTGCATGAATTGCCTGGCAGTTTCCCTGGCTGGTAACCTAGTCAAAAGGGCCAAACATGTTTACCATGGGCTGCCCAAGTTATCTGATCAGTCCAGGTCATAAAGTCCATTTGGGAGGCCTGGGACATGACTCAGACTGGATGAGTATAATGCCTTTCTTATCGAAACATGTTATCATCACATCTCTTACACCCTTGAGTGTGAAGGACTGTGTACAAACCTCTGTGGTTTCTAGAGTTAGAAAATACAACTAGTGGCTAGATAAGAAATCCATGAGTGAGTCTGAGAGGATGATTCTATGTCCCAGTTTTTTCTTGGTATTTTCTGGACTCACTCTCCCTTCCTAGAGTATTCAGTACTTGTGGAACCCCAAGGTATGGTATGCAATTTAAAGACATACATCAAACAGTGTAGGGAACAGTGGCAGAGCTATACAGTGACTGGCAGAGCTGTACAGTGACTATTGATGATTTCTAATTGATTTGAAAAAAAGACATGGTGAAGTATTCTTATAAAAGAGGTAGATAAATCAGTGACTCTTGCTGATCAGTTAAGGCCAACTAGCCACTGACCCCCAGAACGTGATCAAAGTTTAGGGAGGTAGTATTATTAATCGGACAGGGTTAAGATCACAGGATTCACGCACTTTCTCTAAGGAAAGTGATTTATCATAAAGACCAAAAAGGAACATTTCATGTTTATGCCATGTGCACATTAAGGAAAAAAAAAAAGATAATGTAGTGTTTTTGAACTCATACATGTTCACAGCCCTGCTGCAAAAAAAATGGCTTGGCTTTAATATGGAGAGACCTAGTGAAAGATAAACCAATGGAAAATTTTGATCAGTTACAAATTAAAACTTCAGCTTGCCTTGCCTGTATTGAAATTTTTACACCCATTAGGCGGAAATGGTGCCCACATTGTGTGAAAAGCGACCAGGCTGTGAATCAGGCAAGATGACCTATGGCCTAAGGCTTTGAGCTGTGGAAGACTCAGTGGGCCTCAGAAGACAATTAGGAAGCTATCTTCCCTTTGGGGAAGTTTCTTCCCAAAGATCTTTAAGGGTTTGGCAAAATGTTGATGTTTAACTACATTAAAATTGCAGACCATGAGCAGGAAGGTATGCCTACTGTCTGTGCCTTCACTCTAGGACGCCCTCTGTCAATGTGGTTCTAAGCTTTTCTTATGTGGACATCAGTTTCCCAAAGAATCAGTACGCAATGTTGTCCTGGTTTACTTTGGAAGAAAAAAATGCAAAATATAAACTCTGATGCTGTTACACATCTGTCCAGCAACAATCAAGGGACCTTTGCTCTCTTCTTCTTGAAAGGTGAAGCGGCCTCAGGGGAAAGGGTGAAACTCCTTTCCAACGCACAGTGTCCTCTCTGCAATACCTGGGGGTACACTGAAGCACTTTGTTCTCCCCATATTTCTTTCCAAACACAGGAATCTGAGCTTTTTTCTTGCTCTTTATTTAAAGAAGAGATTACCTACCTATGCTCAGTTGGGAAGATCAGATTTTACCCTTCTCTTCCTTTTCCTGCAATTCCCCTTCCTTCTCTGCTTCCTATCAATAATGAATAGAGAACAAAAGTTTTGCATCTTTGAGGGGGACAGGATTTCATTCAAACTCCTCTGTATTTGCACAGAAACTGCTATAACGCTGCGACAGAAGTCATGGGAGAGATCATGTACTCAATTCTAGAAACTCAACAAAAGATGGAGACGTTCTCCATGGGGAATAGAGTTCTCAGGATATGACTGAAACCCAAAACAGTACATCGTTAATCCAAGTGAACCTTGGTTAAAACAGCTAACATGGATTAAACCATCAATGAATTGGTTTTTAATTCAGATTAGCAGCTCAAATTCTGCTACATTCAGCTGCTCATTCGACTGCTTTGCATTATTCCAGCAGCACAAAGCAGCAAGTGAATATATCCCAGCACAATTCTTGTGAAATCATGGATTTGTTTAATAATTGCTCAGCCAGCTTGATTTGCCCCTTTTACAAGTCACCTCAGTGAGACAGGAGTAAGCTGGAAAGGTTTGCAGTATGGCAGCTCTAAGACAATTTTTGCCTAAGGGAACATCATGTGTTACAGAAGTCATGAGAAAAAACAAGCCTTTGAATGTTTTCTTCAGTTTGATTGCAATTTCAATAGTGCTTACTGCAAAACATGCAAACCTAATATTTCTCCAATTTTCTATGGGACTTGCTTTCTCATTGCTTCTCACTGTTTTACCTCACGGTTTAAGTCTATCAACTCCCTCTTTCAGGTTGTGAGAAATCTCTCTAGAATAAGCACCCCATGGAGCCAATTATGTGCTTGATTTGAAATGAGGAATTTGTCAAACGTAACCCTTTTTTCCCATCCTTTAACAGACAAGGTCCCACAAATATGTTTGCTGCTTAAAATTGCCTGTTAATGTAAAGAAAAGCCTTGTTAATAAGAACTACTGGAAAGAACCTTGTAATTTCTTGGCGTAACAAGCTTTTGGGATGTTGAGGTTGTGTGCCGTATGTACTTTGAGTTCTGATACAAGTTCTGTCTTATTCTTTACTAAAACATTTCCAGGACTTGCTCTCATATATCAAAATGGTTAGTGCTGTGTTATAAAAAGTGGTGGATGCAATAAAAATGACAATGCATAAAGGCAGCTTAGAGTAGTATGGAACTAATTTTTTTAACATAAATATAATTTTCCATACCATACATTTTATAATTCAGCAGTTCTAGAAAGTGCATATATAGCAGTAAAAATAAGAACTTGGACACCTTACTGAAATCAGAGCAAATTTGTCAATGGCTTCAGCGGGAAGGTGCTGAGGCCTGGGATTGTTTTTTAAAGACTGTCGATAAACAGAAAAGCACATTCAAAAACGTGATGATTACAAGTACTTGGCAAACTGAGTACATAATTTGCTGAGTGTGGAGTTTGGAATATACAAATTGTGTTCATAGAATGGGAAGCTGAGCTTTCATCCAGATAGAATTGATACCTTTACAGGGAAGGGATTTAAGTGTCTTCTCCTCTTTAAGACTAGTCTACATATTGTTTGTATACTGATTTAATTTTATGACAGTTTATGACCATATGATAAGATGGTCAGACCACTTTTTTTTTTTTTGCTTACAAAGTAGGCATATCTGAAAGATTTACAGTGATTTAAATGAACTAGGTTCTATAATGCAGTCATTAAATCTGCTAAAAAAAAAACAGTTTGTAAACAAACCGTAGGATTCTGTTTGATCAATTGTCAGAATAGATGGTAAGTGTCTTTATTATTGTGTCTTTATTATTATCGGCAAAACAAGAGCTGCATAGTGCAATCTCTCAAGATAAAATAAATACATTCTTTTGCAATTAGACATAAAACCAAATCTTAATTATAAAGGATTTGTAGCATTAATTTACCATAGAATGATAAATACAGCAAGAAAAAATTATACTATGAAGAGAAATACTCAATGAAGTCTAAGATATTTTGCACAGAAGTTTTTGGACTGAAAAAAGGTATCACTTGCCAGTGCAAAAGACACACTTGTCCAATAATGGATTATTCTTATTAAATCTTTAAAATATAGGACAGGAGGTTTGGGTCTCAAGTTTCCCTTGCATTTACTAGTCTTCTCAGCTTTAGAAGGTATAAGATATGCAAAGGATAGGAGAGGGGTGCTGACTGCATCTCAAGAGAATGATGTACTATTCTTGGAACCTTCAGGGATGATGCATGCATTTCTGGGAAATATTTCCTTTCAAAAGGAAGAATCAAGTTTGACCTCAGTGTAAGCTACGGGCTGTCAGCCATGAAATCTAAAGTTCCCTATTCGTTGTTTCACTTCGGTCACTTGAATGAACCAGTTCTAAGGCAGCCCTACAAATGATATTCATTTTGTGCTTATCTTTGTTAAACTTGTTAAAAATGAAACGTGTCCAGTTACCCAAAATGGGGATTTGCATGAATAAAACATAAGTTATATTTATCCTGTTATTTGACTTCTCCTCTGAAATTGAGAATTAGTACAATGAAGGATAGAGGCTGTTCTTTATCAGAGTCAAACTGAATCGGGACAGAAGTATATGGAGTTGTGATTACACATTTCAATAATTGGCTTCAAATTTCAAGTGATGATTCAGAAGTAGTCAAATAATGAAGGACAAGGTCCTTATCAGGTGATTTTCCTGGCATGTTCAAGAGATTGCCCATTTAGAGAGGTTCTGTATGAACTGAAAAGCTCTACTTTGGCTCTGGAAGGAGAGTGGTGCTTAAGCAAAGGCTACTCTCCTTCAACCGATAGCTACAGAGGAATGGTTGTAGCAGCTAGAAAAAAAACACCTTGTGACTTTTTGGATAGGCCCATTTTCCTTGATTATAGGGTTTCTTGAAGCCAGTTTGAACTCTGCAGGTTGGAACAGTATCCCAGGCGTGTTCTATTACATCTAACTATTTTAATAATTCTTTCTATTACCAGGTACTTTAGGGCAGTAGCAAACTATATACTGTGAAGAACCATGACCACAGTCTCTTCAATAAAGTTTCATAGGAAGAATTTCCTTTGTGTGCAGCTTGGCATGGGCAAAGCAGAATCTATAAAAAGTTTTTATGTTGACTTTGTAAGATTACATGTAATGGAGTTACCTTCTTTATAATAAAATACCTGCTTGCTCCTATACCTCTATGCGAATGCCAAAAGCAATTTCCCACTGTATTGAATACAGAACATGCGTAGTTCTGTTTAAATCGCATAAAGTTTTATTTTCTTTAAATGCTGACGTGTTATTCAAGCCTCATTGCTTTGCAGTTTTGAAAATAATTGTTTTCCTCTATTTTTCTTATATTTCCTTTCTTTTTTTAGAAGAAAATACCCTAAAAGAAAGATCAAATGAAATAGAAATTATGATAAAATGAGCATAACCTTTAAAATATGTAAGCTAGTAAAATGCACGCTAACATCAAAGAGCTGAAAATAATACACAGTTTAAGTTTCTTGGTTCCCATACAATGAATCACTTGGCTTAATTATGGTTATGTTAAAGTAGATAAATAATCTTGCTATGTGATGTTTTCCTGATCAGGTGCCATGCAAATTTTCCTGTACCTATCTAACCCACAAGTACACTCAATATGTACAATGCATATGCAGTATATTGTGTATACACATATATACACAGTGTGTTGATCTCAACAAGCAGAAGGTGCAACACCCATAGATGGCAAAGGGGCAAGCTAGATGGCAAGGCAGAAAGCTAGGGGCAAGATAGTTATGGCATGTATAGTTTATTCTAGGCAAGGCCTGAAACTCATACAATACTTTATATTTCTAAAAAGACATGCATTTACTGCATTTTTTGGGGAGGATGTATATGATGTATGCAGAAACAGCGAAGCAACAATCATTTGTACAGAGCTTTGAAGTGGCTTTCAGATTTGACTGAGCATCAGTTAACTGCACTGTAAAATGACAGTCTCATGAAAACTGTAGATGTTGAAACAGAAATTTCTGAGGCATTTATGATGAAAACTGTGGTGTGAGGCATGCTATAGGATTGCACTGGTTGGTCAGTCAGATTGGTGTAGAAATGCCAAGACTCAGCCAGGTAGTTGCTGTGACAGTGGCTGTGTGAGCCAGCCAAATGGTGCCTGGTCCTAATATTTTGTGGCTTTCCATGGGTTGGTGAAAAGTCTTACTCTAGCTCCCTAATGCATAGTTGTTGCTGTTGTTTTCCTTTTAAAGTGGCCTGCACCTATCAAAACTTGACACAATCAGTGAAAATGAAATTTCCTATTTCCCTGTTAACATTATGAAGTCATGCAGCACTATCGAGCCTTTTCCTCATTATTTCAGAGAAACATTTAATAAACTTTGAATCTGCTTCAGGTTTAGGTGTCACTAATGCTGACCAAACACATCTAGAACCTGCAGACAGAAAATTTCTCTCATGTGAAATGCTGAGATTAAAAAATGTTTGTATCAAACAGGAAACAACTCTAGTGGCAATGCAGATGGCCTATGTGAAATACACATTCAAGTCGCTTTCTGTCTGCCTTCCATACGTCAGCCCCTATGGCCATTCCAAGTTTTTGAAGACGAACTGCTGCCTTCAGCTGCCCAACCCATGCTGCTACCAGACCTGTGTAGCAGAGGCAGTAGGATGGGTGTTGCTCACCAGCCTGGGCCGCGGCACCAAGGACACTGTTGCATCCTCCGCAGCCAGGAGGAAATGGCCTGCCTCTTGTGGGCAGGATCGGTACCTTGAGTTGATTAGAGTAGTTAGTAGTTCATTATCTCAACTCAGTCCAGCTGGGTAAGAATGATTGGTGCCATAATTCCTCCTTTTTGTTTTACCATTTTTTGTTTTCACAAAGGCTTTATGGGTGAGCAGAGACCCGGCCCATTCATCCAACTCCAGCACGTTTCCCTCCCACAAATAACACATCAGGGCTTGCAGCTTTACCTTCTTCTCCGAAGGACTCTCGCTCGAGCTCCCGGCTCCGGCTCTTTTGGCTCGGGCTCCTTTGGCTCGGGCTCTCGTCTCAGCAAGGGAGTCGGGGCTTCCCAGGGTCTTATCGATGTATCACATCAGGGTCACCAGTTGTCACTCAACTCAGTCCAGCTGGGTAAGAATGATTGGTGCCATAATTCCCCCTTTTTGTTTTAGTATTTTTGTTTTCACAAAGGCTTTATGGGTGAGCAGAGATCCGGCCCATTCATCCAACTCCAGCACGCTTCCCTCCCGCGAATACCACATCGGGGCTTGTGGCTTTACCTTCTTCTCCAAAGGACTCTCGCTCAAGCTCCCAGCTCCGGTGCTGGCTCCGGCTCTTTTGGCTCAGGCTCTCAGCTCGGCGAGGGAGTCGGGGCTTCCCAGGGTCTCACGGATGTATCATGTCGGGGTCACCAGTTGTTGCTCACCAGCCTGGGCTGCAGCACCAAGGATGCTGTTGCATCCTCCACAGCCAGGAGGAAATGGCCTGCCTCTTGTAGGCAGGATAGGTACCTTGAGTAGATTAGAGTAATTAGTAGTTCATTATCTCAACTCAGTCCAGCTGGGTAAGAATGATTGGTGCCATAGATGGGTGTAGTCTCACTCCATGGCTTGGTGTTGATTCCCAAGGTGGCTAATGTAAATGGAAATTGATGGTCGGTTGTGGGTATATGTTGCTGCAAATGGGGGTGGCTGGGCAGCCAACATAAATTACACTTACCGCTCCTGTGAGAAGGACAGAAAGCTGTGTGCACAATTAGCTAGTGAAGAGCACACTATGTCTAGACAGAGCTAACTGTTAGCAGATGATGACTGTTTATATTTTTCAGCGAGCTGAGTGACATGAGCAAGATAGATGAGCATCAGAAATAGATGCCACTGGACTCCAAATTACTGTCCTTCTTGCAGTGTTTTTTTTTTTTCCTTCATTGTCAGAAGTACAGATCATGCTGAGTTTCAGCCTCATCATTTCTTCGGTGATGGAGAGACGTGATGATAAGAACTTTGAAATATTTACCTTCTGCACAGGGTTTCCTCTTCTGGTCTTGAATTTTAAAAATAGAAATAATGGTATGTATTGCTTCTCACCCACTAGGTATTAAAGGATCAAGGCTTAAATATTGTACCGGTGACACTGTAAGAAATCAGAGCTAGACTTGAAGATAGGTGCTAGCTTGGGACTCAGGAATCAGCTAATCAGTTCCTGGCTTTGTCACACATTTCCCTCAATTTGCTGTGCCTTGCTTTCTCATCTCTAAGGTGTGGATAAAGGTGCACTGTGCGAGGACAACTATGTGAAAAGTATCATGTTGCTGCAATCAGGGGAAGGACTTGCAGATATTCTTGTCAATGAATTTGCCTGTAGAATTTTGTGGCACGTTTTCTTTTACATAATGATTTTGTGGAAGGTAGACAGAAGCAGAAGTGAAAACATGGGAATAACTGTTATTTCATCTATTTTGCTGCAGATGAGGCTTGAGAGCTAGATTGTTTTCTGGTCCTACAAGTATAAAGCAATACCTTAGCAAACGTTCAATAAATCATATAACTGTAATACTTAAGTTGTAGCAACTAATGGAAGCCATTAGGACAACTATTGTCTAGAAGAAGAGGTTTAGGTATAAAGAAGAAATATATAGTTCTGTCTAGTTTAAAATGAAATGGGAGTGTTTTTAAAGGGGTTGCTATTGCGAAACGTTTTGACTTTTTCTTTCTAGCTATAAACAGATGCTTATTCATACTATGCCAGATTTACTTGCTAAGACTGCTCTTCATCAGCGATGCATAATCCTTCTTGACTGATTGGCAAAGCACAACAAATAAGCTGGCACACAACGGAGGAGCTTGCTTACTGTCTTTGCAGTGATTTGATAGTCCTATTCCTGCGATATTCCTATTGACTTTGCTGGTCCAAACAGTTTTTAAGATCTGCTTACAAGAAGAAATTCTGAGGGATTGTACTTTGCCTATGCTGAGAATTGGATGCAAACTGCATCATATAAGATACAAAACAAAACTCTCAAAGCCAAGAGGGCACTGAGCACACCTTGTCTGCTTTGTGGTCAATTTTTCCTTGAATAAATTACACGGAAGATACAAAAGAAGATGGAAATGTTATGACTTTGCTAATGTGACCCTGCATTTCTGTGTAGGTTTTTGAGTAGCTGTCTATCCAGCCCTTCAGGCTGTATCCTTGCTTGAGAGTGATCTGAAAAATGATGCAACAAAACAGTGCATCATAAATCCTTAACAGATTGATAATGACTAGAAATTATCACCTCTCTAGGGGTGGTGTTGTTTATTGTACTGTCAGTTGTCTGTAAGAAATTGATAGGTGTGGTAATGCAAACCGAACACCACGGAGCCCTTGTGGACAGGTCTTGGAAATGGGATTGCAGAATTTCCTTACCTCCTGGGGTGATCTTTTCACCTAAGAGCTGGCATGTTTCCATTCACTACTGGCACTTGTACCTTGGTGACAAAGAACATAGACATGAAGTCTACTGCTGACCCTCAACAGAATGAAATCCAGCCACAGTTTTGGGCTGAAAAAATTAAGTTTGGACACTTACAGGTAGATGTCTACATCCTAAGTCATCACCCTTTGCTGGTTTTGTAGCTCTGTGAAGAAAAAAGTCACGTTTAGATCATGATCCACATGATTTATTTCACACCTCTATGTTAGCATGAGACAAATATGAAACTAGAAATATTATGTTCTCTCCTTTGACTATGAAGGGAGCCAAAGGTTATTCACTTAGATGCAGGTGGCAACACTGAAAACCGCCTCTAGATTACATTAATGTGACTCAAGATGTTTAAGTTATTCTACAGAGTTTGGGAATCATGAGGGTTATATTCCCTTTTAAGATCAATGCAGTTTTTAAATGTCGCCTCCAAAGGTCACAGTGACAACTGAATTAAAAGACTTGTGTTTGAACTGGAGGACCTCTCTCCTCCTTGCTGTGCAAGGTGAGAAATTCCACTCTATATGCTCATTCTCCCTGTAAGAGTGTTAGAGGACCTGACATTGAAATACCTTCTGTAGATCAGTCTGTTTGTTTGACAAAACTCAGCTTTGACTTAGTGGAACTTTTTTTTCTGAAGGTTGCCAATTTTGCACATTGCAAAGGGGCAGAAGGAAGTCAGCTACAGTTCAGTAGGAAATGAGTGGAATGCCACTGGATTCACTTTACCAAGAATCCCTTACAGACATTTATTCAGCATTAATTTCTCTTCAGTCTCATCAAGGCTGACAAACTCCATGAGAAGACCAAGCCATTTATCTCTGCCTTTAAATGCTTGAGATTTGGAGAGGTCTAAATGAAGGGAGCCCTCATTATTTGTATCTGTATAGCATACACACTGAAATATTTTTAGGTTTCATGCTGTACTTTTAACACATTTGAAGTATAGAAGTAGAAACTGGGAATAATTTGTCTGTGAACTACATGCCTGTGGGGTGTAAGCTAAAATACCTTCTTTGATCTAACAATGAAGTGAATTTGTGTCATGGACCACACACTTGAAACAAGGCAAGTAGTGGAAAGACAGAGGCAAGGGTTCAGGCATTAATGCTAAGGCCCATGTACGGTGTGTCTTTCCTCTCCACTCTGCCCTAAGATTAAAAGGCAGTTACTGGGGTATTTACCAGAGTTCTGCATTGTCATGGAGCACAGCAAGACTTTGAGCTTAGAACTAATGCAAGTTAGTGAAAAAGAAAACTATTCCTTATTGCTTTGCTGATGTCTGTGTTTTGACAATTTTGTTGTCTTTCTCTAGGTGCTCTTTGTCCAGAGGTGGGAGAAAACGGTTCAGTAGGTGACCTCTTTAAGTGAGTTGCCTTCCATTTTTCCTAGCTGACAGTGTAATAGATTTCAGGACTTTCAGTCAATACAGGATGTGTTTTCATGCAGCTTCTTTGTTGTCTTCTGTGTTTTTTTTTTTTTAATATGCTGACTTTATTTGTCACAGACCAAAAGTTTAGGTCTGTGACTATACAGTGTGTACATATTCTGTAAATACTTTTGCATTAAGATATACAGAAACAAATTCAACCCTGATAATACTATCACTGATTTTACTGAGGTTATATGAGGGCTGGATTTGCCTCTGTGTGAAAGTCAGCTGATGGTTTTCATCATGAGGAAGAATATGAATCGCTTATTTGGGATATCCTGCCTTTCCCCTCTAGAAAAAATGAACATGTCCTAATAATGATTTCATCATGCTACTTCCCACTAGATACAAACACTATCCTGTTGACATTAAATACTGGGTGTTTTTTTGTAATAAATGAAGTATAAATAAAATAGAGCATCCTTATGCTAGAAGGCAAATGCAGAAGGATATTAAAAGTACTCTAACTGTGATCAGTGAAATTCTTAGCTGTCTCAAAGTGACTTAGGTTCACTGGTCTGATTAATTTTTTACAGTAGTTTTGCTCCTGAACCACTTAGTGTTTTTGGAAATCCAAGTTACTCCCAAATGCGAGTACATGGAAATAAGAACTTTGCCTAACTCACTGCCGTAAATAAAAATCAGATGTCTGAAGACAGCCTCTAGCTACATGTCCTGCCTGTCTTCTGGATGGTGTTGCCCACGAGTTAGGGATCTCCTATAAGAGTGTTTGAATTACCACAGCGATTTGTGCAACACTCTAAGATAAACTGAAATCAAAGCTGGTTTACCTTACAAGACCAGCCGAAAACAGGAGCTGAGATGTGAGCAGCTTCGATGATGCTGTCCTAAGGCTAACAATGCTCCCCACAGGGGTGGGGTGAGCATCTCAGGGAGTGAACAGCTCAGCCATTCAACTTTAAAGTGCCACTGCAAGTCTGTCAGCACAAGCTGAAAAATAATAGCCTCAGACATGTAATAATTACCATTCATAAGGGAAGCCACCATCTTAGCAGAAGGCTTGGTCCTGGTTTCTTGCTCCCTTGCTGACAACAATAGAAGGAATTCTGCCCAAAAAAAGGACACCATGGTTGTGTCTGAGGAAGGGGACATAAAAAAAGTCAGATAATTTTAGAAGGGCAGAAGACTTTCTTCCTTTGTTGACAGCTTTTGAACCTCAGTGCCACGTAAAGCAGAAGTCTTATGTAAACTAAAAGAACCAGTACAGACTATATCAAGTACTGACTCTCCCACCGTGTCCCAGTGATTGGTATTAAGAGGACATTAAAACTACCTCCAGCTCCCCAAACTCTCATTCTCGTCCCCTCCCAATAAAAGTGATACTGAAAAACTCTGTGGCCAGTTAGCAAGTCTTTCCAGGAGGATATAGCCACCGGAAAGGCAAGGCCAGCAGCACGTCTGTTTCGAGAGCTGCCTTATGGAGGAATAAGCTGGTACCAGGTGCCACAGTTCTGGGAGCACCAGGTTGTGCATGTGTAAACTGACATGAAATCTAGGCTTGATCCTGACAGCACGTGCAGAAGTGTGTAGGTAAGATAAGAGTCTGCTCTTCCCATCCTGATACTGACTCGTGTCCTCTGCCAAACACAGAGAGTGGGTGCACTGACTCCAGAGAATGGGTTTCTACAAAAGCAAAGAGGGAGAAAGGAAATAGCCAAAATTAATCTATTTTGCTGATTCCTTTGGGCTGAGGGAAGGAGCAGTGGAGAGGAGACAAGGAGATAAGAGAAGGAGTGAAAGAGAAAGAAAGGAAACAAAGAGAAAGAGAGACAAAGAGAGAAAGAAGGAAGGGAGGAAGGAAGAAAGGAAGGAAGGAAGGAGAGAGAGAGAAAGAGAGAGGGAAAGCGAGAAACAGAAAGAAAGAGGGAGAGACAAAGAGAGAAAGAAAGAAAGGGAGAGACAGAGAAAGAAAGAGAGAAAGAAAGAGAAAGAAATCTAAAAAAGAGAAAGAAAAATTCTCCAATTGTCCAAAAATTTTCATTAAACTAATGACTAATGAGTAAACTTTTATCAAACTATGATCTGCTTTGGTTCTGGTAGACACATGCCTTCAACCATTTGTTCTTTGGCTTTCAAGCACCAGCCTTACAGAGAAAAAAAATGAAGGAGAGAACTTCATAGTGTGAGTATCATAGCCTGAAAACATCAGTATTTATAGAAGTCTAGGGAAAATCTTGTAAAAATGTTTTCATTTATATTTCAGAAGATGTAAAAATCATCCTTAGTATGAGTTTTTAAATTGTCAATGGTCGTTTCAAATCCTCTTCACACTGTATTTTGCAAAACTGACTACAAGTAGAGAAGACAGAAACATTACAATATTGAGTAGGGGCAACTCAAGTCCAAATTCTAGGCAAGGAAAATGTGACTTTAACAGGGAACTAAAATGGCTGGGGTGTTCCTTTCTTTCTCTCCGCAGCACAGCTCAGTATGTAAGTATATTCCTATACAGCAGTTCAGTGCATGGCTCACCAACCTCCCCATACTCTCCATCCACACCATTGCTGCAGCTCCATACCACTGTCAACTTCTGCAGCCAGTGAGGACACTGTGAAAAGTGATTTGACTACAGCTTGTGGACTATATTTTCTCAAGCCCTGGGCTGTTGCTGGTTTGGAGGCCACTAAAGGCAAACACAAATTAGATAGTTTGTAGCTGCAGATTTTTCCAAGCTGAGACACATTGACATATTTTTCTAAATATCTATTTAGACTTTTTTCTCAAGGTATTTTTCTCCCTGCAAAGGTATGAAATTGCCAGAAAGTTGACATTAGCGAAATCCATGGTTTTAATTTTCTCATTTCATGAAGACTTTTGATTAGAAGTCAATTAAAGATACTAAGTTAATTTTTAACCAGTGTTTGTTTTGATACTTTTAGAAAACACCAATTTTTGAAGTTTGTTTTGATTTTTTGGTTCCAATTTAGAATTTATTTTTGGAAATCTTCCAAACTTTAGCAGGAAAAAAATGTTTCCTCAGCAAACCTATCTAAGAATGTTAGCTCCATAAGAAGATGACGTGAAAGGAGATAGAAAATTCTTTACCTCTTATGACTCGTGACATAAATGTGCTGCATTGTTGTGGTTTTAGGCCGATCCAGCAACTAAAACTCACACAGTCGCTCCTTCTCCAGTAAAGCGGAGAGGAGAAAAATATAATAAAAGGACTGAGGGTAGAGACAAGAACAGAGGGAGCACCTACCACCCATGGTCCCAGGCAAAACAGACTTGGCTTTCTTAAAGCAAAATAGAATCATAGAATCATAGAATCATAGAATCGTTAGGGCTGGAAGGGACCTTCAAAGGTCATCTAGTCCAGCCCCCCTGCAAGGAACAGGGATATCTCCAACTAGATCAGGTTGCTCAGGGCCTCATCCAACCGGGCCTTGAACGTCTCCAGGGATGGAGCATCCACCACCTCTCTGGGCAACCTGTTCCAGTGTTCTACAACTCTCATGGTAAAAAATTTTTTCCTAATATCCAACCTGAATCTACCTCCCTCTATTTTAAAACCATTACCCCTTGTCCTATCACAACTGGCCCTCCTGAACAGCCTCTCCCCATCTTTCTTGTAGGCCCCCTTGAGGTACTGGAAGACCGCTATAAGGTCACCCCGGAGCCTCCTCTTCTCCAGGCTGAACAGCCCCAACTCTTTCAGCCTGTCCTCATAGGAAAGGTGCTCCAGCCCTCTTATCATCTTCGTGGCCCTCCTCTGGACCCTCTCCAACTGGTCCATGTCCTTCTTATGTTGGGGACTCCAGAACTGGACGCAATACTCCAAGTGAGGTCTCACGAGGGCAGAGTAGAGGGGGAGAATCACCTCCCTTGACCTGCTGGCCACGCTCCTCTTGATGCAGCCCAGGATGCGGTTGGCCTTCTGGGCCGCAAGAGCACATTGCCGGCTCATATTGAGCTTCTCGTCCACCAGTACTCCCAAGTCCTTCTCCTCAGGGCTGCTCACGATCCATTCTCCGCCCAGTCTGTATTTGTGCCTGGGATTGCCATGACCCAGATGTAGGACCTTGCACTTGGCCTGGTTAAACTTCATGAGGTTGGTACGGGCCCACCTCTCCAGCCTGTCGAGGTCCCTCTGGATGGCATCCCTCCCTTCCAGCGTGTTGACGGCACCACACAGCTTGGTGTCATCGGTGAACTTGCTGAGGGTGCACTCCATGCCACTGTCCACGTCACCGACAAAGATGTTGAAGAGGGCCGGGCCCAACACAGACCCCTGAGGGACGCCACTCGTGACCGGTCTCCACATGGACATCGAGCCGTTGACCACTACTCTCTGAGTACGGCCATTGAGCCAATTCCTTATCCACCGAGTGGTCCATCCATCAAACCCATGCCTCTCTAGTTTAGAGAGAAGAATGTCATGCGGGACAGTGTCAAAAGCTTTGCACAAGTCCAGGTAGATGACATCCGTTGGTCGACCCTTGTCCACCGATGTTGTCACCCCATCATAAAAGGCCACCAAGTTGGTCAGGCACGATCTGCCTTTGGTGAAGCCATGTTGGCTGTCACCCACCACCTCCTTGCTCTCCATGTGCCTTAGCATGGTTCCCAGGAGAATCTGCTCCATGACCTTGCCAGGCACAGAGGTGAGGCTGACCGGCCTGTAGTTGCCCGGGTTCTCCTTGTTCCCCTTTTTAAAAATGGGGGTTATGTTCCCTCTCTTCCAGTCATCGGGGACCTCGCCAGACCGCCACGACTTCTCAAATACAATGGCCAGTGGCTTGGCAACTTCATCCGCCAGTTCCTTCAGGACCCGCGGATGGATCTCATCAGGTCCCATGGACTTGTGCACCTTCAAGTTCCTCAGATGTTCCCGAACCTGCTCTTCAAGTACAGTGGGCGGTGGTTCATCCTCACAGTCCCTGCTAGCTCTTTCCACAGCTTGGGTGGTAAGACAAAATAGTTAATTAATGGTTACTTAAAAGGACAAAGGGAAACAAAACCAGTTACTTGAGAAGATAAAAAGAAACAAAGCCAGATCTTAAAACCGAAACCAACACCTTCCCTCCCCCTCCCCTTTTCTTTTCCTCCCGGCTCTACCTCCTCCCCCCAGCAGCACAGGGGGCAGGGACTGGGGGAGTGCAGGTCAGTTCATTCCGTGCTGTTACTGCTGCTTCCTTCTTAAAGGAGGAGGAGTCCTTACACCCTTTTCCCCTGCTCCAGTGGATCCCCTACTCACAAGTTAAAATCCACAAACTTCTCCAGCGTGAGTCCTACCCACAGGATGCAATCCTTCCCCATCGGATTGCCCCAGTGTGGGCTTTACCACAGTCTCGGATTCTTAGAGAGTTGTAGCCACTCGCTCCAGCGTGGGTCATTACGCAGACTCCAGATGCTTCTCTACCTTGTTGTGCGTCCCAACACGACCATCCTCAGGCTCAGGCATCTTTTCTCCACGGGCTGCGAGTGGGTCTCTGCTCCACCGAGGCCGTCCTGGTTGCAGGCGGGCCGCCTGCCATCTCACCATCAGCTGCAGGGGAAACTCAACTCTGGCACACCTCCTCCCACTCCATCCTCACTGACCTGCTGTCGATGCAGCTGTTTCTCTCAGATCTCAGTCCTCTCCGGGTGAACTCAGCCCAGTGGGCACCCTGGGAGTGGGGCGCTCCCCGAGTTCCCCAGCCGGCTCCGCTGCAACCATCCTCAGTGGGCGGCACCGGCCCGACACAGGCAGCCGCCCGGCCGGGAGCCAGGGAGCAGGGGCAGTGCCCTCCTCCCTTCTCTCCTCGCTCCTGGGCAAAGCAGCTTTTCATAGATTTCATAGATTTCATAGATTTCTAGGTTGGAAAAGACCTTAGAGATCATCGAGTCCAACCATCCCTAATCCCCATTAAACCATATCCTCAAGTAGCTCATCCACCCTTTTCTTAAACACATCCAGGGATGGGGACTCAACCACCTCCCTGGGCAGCCTATTCCAGTGGCTGACAACCCTTTCAGAGAAGAAATACTTTCTAACATCCAACCTGAATCTCCCCTGACTAAGCTTATACCCATTTCCTCTTGTTCTATCACCCATCACTAATGTAAAGAGCCCTTCCCCTAACTCCCCACCATCTTTTCTCAAGTATTTATAGGCCGTAATCAGGTCTCCCCTCAGCCTCCTCTTCTCCAGGCTAAACAGCCCCAACTCCCTCAGCCGCTCCTCATAAGTTTTATTTTCCAGCCCCTTGACCAGTTTAGTTGCCCTTCTTTGGACTCGCTCCAGGAGCTCAATATCTCTCTTAAAGCGAGGGGCCCAAAACTGGACACAATATTCCAGGTGCGGCCTCACCAGTGCCGAGTACAGGGGCAGGATCACTTCCCTGCTCCTGCTGGTCACACTATTCTTGATACATGCCAGTATCCCATTGGCCTTTTTGGCCACCTGGGCACACTGCTGGCTCATATCAAGCCGGTAGTCAACCAACACCCCCAGGTCCTTCTCCGCCAGGCAGCTCTCCAGCCACTCTTCCCCGAGCCTATAGCGATGCTTGGGGTTTTTATACCCCAAGTGAAGGACTCTGCACTTGGCCTTATTAAAGCTCATGCCATTGGCCTCAGCCCAACGATCCAGTCTGTTCAAATCCCTCTGAAGAGCCTCCCTACCCTCGAGCAGATCGACACAGCCTCCCAGCTTGGTGTCGTCCGCAAATTTACTGAGGGTACATTCAATCCCCTCATCGAGGTCATTGATAAAGATGTTAAACAGAACTGGACCCAGCACTGAGCCCTGGGGAACCCCACTGGTGACCGGCCTCCAGCCGGATTTAGCCCCATTTACCACCACTCTTTGGGCCCGGCCATCCAGCCAGTTTTTAACCCAAAGGAGGGTGTACCTATCCAGGCCAGCAGTTACCAGTTTCTCCACCAGAACACTATGAGAAACTGTATCAAAGGCTTTACTGAGGTCCAGGAAAACTACATCCACAGCCCTTCCCTCGTCAACCAGGCGGGTCACCCTGTCATAGAAGGTGATCAGGTTTGATTGGCAAGACCTGCCTTTCATAAACCCATGTTGACTGGGCCTGATCACCCGGTTAACCTGTATGTGCTCATTAATAGCACTCAAGATAACCTGTTCCATGACTTTGCCCGTCACCGAGGTCAGACTGACAGGCCTGTAGTTCCCCGGATCCTCCTTCCGCCCTTTTTTGTAAATGGGGGTAACATCCGCCAGCCTCCAGTCCAGCGGAACTTCCCCAGTGAGCCAAGACTGCCCAAAGATAATGGACAGGGGTTTGGCAATGACATCCGCCAGCTCTCTCAGGACTCTTGGGTGGATACCATCAGGCCCCATAGACTTTTCCGGTTCCTTTGTCCCGACTTAAATAGGGCAATTCGCAGAGGCGCTGATTGGCTCAACCCCGAGGGGGATGGCAGTCCGATCTGGTGGCCAGAACCAAGTCTAACCTGGTTCCAAAACCAGGGAGGTCACAGGGAGCAAAGCCCCTCTCCTGCCACCAGAACCTCCCCACCCCCCATCAAACCATGACATGCATGAATACATGCAATAGCTGTTATACCTCCCTTTGAGTGCCGAAGCTGCTAATTTGTCCGTATCTGTAGCATGTTATTAGAACTTAACTACTATTGGAGATTTGTTTTCTAGGGAAGCGGTCGTATAAGCTGCTATAAGCTATATATAAACACCAAAAGGGCATGAAGCCTGGATTAAGGCTATGGAAACTGGAAGTTAAATCAAAGAGAAAATATAGTTTTTAATAATAAAACTCTTTTCAGTTTTTATGAAGTTCTATAATGGTATTGAGAGAAAGTCACCTCTGACCCTGTTCTTTTAGCTTTGGTGTATAACAAGGTGACTTTTGGAACATCCTTAATCTTGGAGACACAGTGGGTATCACTTTTGGCACTTAACACAGTATTTGGGCTAAACACCTAAAATAAGGGTCAGCCAAAAATCACAGAGAAGTCAAAAGTCAGGAACACTTCTGTAGACATTTGTCTACTAGTATGGGAAGCCATTAGCTGGGAAAAAATATTATTTTTTGGCTTCCTCAGTCAGCCTGGAGCCTGGAATCAGACCAACCTCTAGAGAAAACCTTAGCATTAACTTCTGGATCTGAAAGCCTCTGTAAGACTGAAATGAAACATGAGGTTTATAATAAAAAGGTGGAAACATGGTGCTTCTATTGCTCATTGTTGACATGATTTTCATATAATTAAAGCTGCAGGTGTACTTTTGATTATGCAGGTATTCTGGTGTGTGGTTCTGTGCAAATAATATGTTTGCAGTGCTTACTGGGAGATTGTTCATTATGAGCTCATTTATTTGAATTGCCCTGCGCAAATAGGAAAACATAAGCCAAATTCTGGGCTAGTTTTCCTTGTCTCGTGGGAAAACCTGCACACAGAGACTGAGGAGGTGTTTTGCTGGGGAGGGCACAATTCCCCTGCTTTCCCTTCAATATGGCAGAGAATTCAGTATCTCCAGCTAAGCAATACTTGAGAACTATTAGAGGAGCCATGTAGATGCCCCTCTTAAGCTCTCTATTTCCTGAAACCCAAGAAAGTAGCTCCATTAGAGCTACACAGCCGTGTTTCCCCTATACGTTGAGTCTGGTCATTTATGTTATGTAAATCTTGAATAATAGGTTTGATCTGAGATGGAAGCTGACCCCTTCAGTCTTCTTCCACTTGATCAAAGATACTTCAACACTTCAGATTGAAGAGGGAGGAAAAAAAAGAGAAAGTTTTAGAAGTATGGTGCCTGGTTGATCAGACTTATTTACTTGTTCCTGCAAAGCTTCTAACTTGTGCTGTAGCAGTGACTTCATTTCAGCCTCTAGCTGTACATGCATTTGAAGGCTTCATCACATGTTCTGTGCCACGGCACACTCTTTTACATAATACCCAGCACATGTCAGTCAGCCCTTTGGATCCTCTGATCTTTAATAAGCTAAATTGTTGCAGCTCATAATGTCAGTGGTCTGGATTCAAGCATTGAAGCTATGGCCTAAAACCTGAAGGCTCCAGACATCTGTATTTAACTTCAGCAGAAGTATATTTTTTCCCTCTACATCCTTCCCTTCTCTCCTGTCCCAGAAAGGCATATGTAAATTGATGTGAGAAAAAATTGCACCTCTGTTATCTAGATTCAGATATTTTGATTGTTGATTCTGTTAGCCTACCTGAGAATAAAGCCCTTTCAATGTAATTTTTAAAATCCAATATTAAAATAACACACAATTCTGCTCCTGAGACGCCACTAAGAGATGACCCAATTAAAGAGCTGCATATCAAGACCATGAGTGCAAATCATCTTTTGGAAGGCACTGATGAAATTCCTTTTCCATTGTCATTACATGCTTGCTTTCTGACAACCAGTTAATCACGGAAATAATCTTTTAAATATGCGTTAAACCGTAGCTATGCCTAATCATCCCATTAAAAGTCATCAGGTCATTCTTCGCAAAGATAAGCAGTTTAAGGAGCATTTTTCCTTTGATCATGTTATCCCCTGATGTTTTTGAAAGGAGGGTGAAAACATCCTCCAGATTTCATCAGTCTGAATTTTCAGTGAGCTTCTGCATTGTGCTTGTAGTTTCCTCAGGTGACTGGGGTGCGCAGCTCTTCACTATTTCAGGCTGAAACATGTGTATGAATTTTAATGTATGATAGCCTGTCTATCACTGTAATGAGTCTAAACGTTGATCGCTCATCTCCTTCATGGAGGGGCTACTGGAGTACATAAGTGAGGAAGGGGGTCCCATTACGGTAATAGGCATATGGCTAAGTTTTTAAGAATTACTTTAGCCACTGTTTACAGCATAAATGAAACTGGCATTTTCCTCAGGAGCATGTTTAGACCGAAGCGAGTTAAACCTCCAATGCCTGAGGAGCTAGCCTGCCTTCTGGCTCAGTAAGGTGACCTGCAGTGACCGTGTGTAGACTTAGCCTCTTCAAAGGAGGGGATTTCAGTCCTTCTCAGTCAGTGCCTAGGCCACCTGCTTCTCTTTCCAGTGACTATAAGGGACCAATGTACCAAGACTGAGGCATACTCAAACGTCTTTCTAGGCCAGTTGCCTTCTGCTTATGTACCATGGCATAAAAGTTAGGCGGGGGAAAAACAGTAACTCATTCTCTTTTCCATCGTTCTGGTTTTCTCATCTTCTTGAGTAGCGAGAGTTCAGGGAATGCTTTGTCCTGTAAACTGAAGGATTCATCTTAAGGCTTGAGGGGGGGTTGGAACTAGATGATCTTTGAGGTCCCTTCCAAGCCTAACCATTCTATAATTCTATGATCTCTGAGACATATCCCGTCTCAGGGTCTGAACTGGGAGAAGGGCTCACTGAGTATAACTTTCTGTGAGATTAATATGCAAGGCTGGAGGGTTGTTTGCCAACCACTTCTGCATCGAGACACACCTCTGGTCTGCACTGTGAAGAGAAATGGGGAAAATTAGGTCTTTAACTGGTGTAGAAACAGATGTCAAGGGAAATCCCACTGGCTATCTCAATGTGAGGAATGTAAGCATGCATTCTTTATGGATAAGGTACAGAATAGTGTGTAGACCTGCTTTAAGGTTGTGGGGAAGAACACAAAACAGAGCCAAGATGATGACAGAAGTTATTGTAGCTTTGATAGCCCCACTTAGATAGTGCCATGTAAATGCAGGCATTTGCATGCTCTGATGTTGAAAGGATATTATTGCTGGCCGCAGCAGAAAGCCTGTCTGTGCTCCTGCCATACACTCCTAGAACAGTCCTTGCAGGGCACTGTGATACAGACTGAGCATGCCATCAGAGGCAAAGCTCCAACTGACAGGTAAAGTCTGACCCGTCACACAGGCACCAGTTGCATATTGCTCAGTGATGGATGTCTAGCAGCTTGGTGGATATGTACGTCAGTGTGTGAAGGGGAGCTCATTACTGTGTTTTAGAGGTTTCAGAACTGGAAGTACAGCTGCCTATCTGCTTTGCTTTGCAGTTATTTTATTGATGTATATACATGAGATCAAAGGTCTAATGCTTGCATCTATTTATATTATATTTATGATTTTATAGACCTACTTGGCAAATTGTAAGAGTAGATAGCAGTAAGGTAATTTCCCTCCCTGCTTCAGTAGGGGTTTTGAAATAAAAGAATTTTCTTCAGTGTAGTTCAAAGCATTAAGTGTCAGCATGGCGTAATGAAAGCTGGAACTGGATCTTTAGGAATGCTTAATTAACACTGTGTGGGACAAACTAGCCTTTTTCATTAGCTAACAGTTTTTCATTGCTGTTCATTCAAACCTTTTAAGCACTGGATTAAAAGGTGCTTGTTTGAATAATGTGAGTGGCAAAATGTCAAGTGTGGCGTCAACTAAGGTGCATTAGGAGAGGCATGACTAGCAGAGTCTAACCATATCAGCCAGTACTTGTCTGAGTTCATCTGGCTACACTCTTGAGAGAATGCATATGATGCAGCATGTTACCCTGTAGCATTGTATCTTGCAGGAAGATGACACTCTGCCTTCCAAAGACCAGCTGTTTCCCTCTTTGTTCCCGCAGCAGGAAGCGTTGCCTTTTATGTCTGCCTATTTAATACCTTCGTATGATGACCTGAATAGAAAGGTGCAGGTTCCCTACTGATGAGTGGAGAAAAAAAACCACTCTGCTTATATTTTTCTGTTTTCCTGTTTTACTCTCAAAGCTTTTTTCAACCCATGTAAATAGAGGTTGCTGCTTAAATGATGGCCCTTCTTCCCCTTCTAGACTTGGCCATGCATTTCTACAAACATCCTTACAGCAATGCTAATGAGCACGTGGCTAGGCCGTGAACTGTGTCAAGGAATTGACCCCAGCAAGAATTAATCTGTTTTTTAAAAAAAGGAAATCTTTTTGAAGCTGCAGCCTCAAGAGCTATGAATTGGCACTCTCACTTTATTGATTCATAGATTCATAGATTTCTAGGTTGGAAAAGACCTTAGAGATCATCCAGTCGAACTGTCCCTAATCCTCCATTAAACCATATCCCTAAGTAGTTCATCCACCCTTTTCTTAAACACATTCAGGGATGGGAACTCAACCACCTCCCTGGGCAGCCTATTCCAGTGGCTGACAACCCTTTCAGAGAAGAAATACTTTCTAACATCCAACCTGAATCTCCCCTGACTAAGCTTATACCCATTTCCTCTTGTTCTATCACCCATCACTAATGTAAAGAGCCCTTCCCCTACCTCCCCACCATCCCTTCTCAAGTATTTGTAGGCTGTAATCAGGTCTCCCCTCAGCCTCTTCTTCTCTAGGCTAAACAGCCCCAAGTCCCTTAGCTGCTCCCCATAAGTTTTATTTTCCAGCCCCTTCACCAGTTTAGTCGCCCTTCTTTGGACTCGCTCCAGGAGCTCAATATTTCTCTTAAAGCGAGGGGCCCAAAACTGGACACAATATTCCAGGTGCGGCCTCACCAGTGCCGAGTACAGGGGCAGGATCACTTCCCTGTTCCTGCTGGTCACACTATTCTTGATACACGCCAGTATCCCATTGGCCTTTTTGGCCACCTGGGCACACTGCTGGCTCATATCAAGCCGGTAGTCAACCAACACCCCCAGGTCCTTCTCCGCCAGGCAGCTCTCCAGCCACTCTTCCCTAGCCTATAGCGATGCTTGGGGTTTTTATACCCCAAGTGAAGGACTCTGCACTTGGCCTTATTAAAGCTCATGCCATTGGCCTCAGACCAACGGTCCAGTCTGTTCAGATCCCTCTGAAGGGCCTCCCTACCCTCGAGCAGATCGACACAGCCTCCCAGCTTGGTGTCGTCCGCAAATTTACTGAGGGTGCATTCAATCCCCTCATCGAGGTCATTGATAAAGATGCTAAACAGAGCTGGACCCAGCACTGAGCCCTGGGGAACCCCACTGGTGACCGGCCTCCAGCCGGATTTAGCCCCATTTACCACCACTCTTTGGGCCCGGCCATCCAGCCAGTTTTTAACCCAAAGGAGGGTGTGCCTATCCAGGCCAGCAGTTATCAGTTTCTCAACCAGAACACTATGAGAGACTGTATCAAAGGCTTTACTGAGGTCAAGGAAAACTACATCCACAGCCCTTCCCTCGTCAACCAGGCGGGTCACCCCGTCATAGAAGGTGATCGTTTGATTGGCAAGACCTGCCTTTCATAAACCCATGTTGACTGGGCCTGATCACCCGGTTAACCTGTATGTGCTCATTAATAGCACTCAAGATGACCTGTTCCATGACTTTGCCCGTCACCAAGGTCCGACAGACAGGCCTGTAGTTCCCCGGATCCTCCTTCCGCCCTTTTGTGTAAATGGGGGTAACATCCGTCAGCCTCCAGTCCAGCGGAACTTCCCCAGTGAGCCAAGACTGCCCAAAGATAATGGACAGGGGTTTGGCAATGACATCCGCCAGCTCTCTCAGGACTCTTGGGTGGATACCATCAGGCCCCACAGACTTGTGGGCATCCAGCTGGATGCCAGCTTGAATTCAGGAATGTGCAATTTCACAGGAAGGACAATTGCTTTTTCCCTTGCACTGCTAGGCATTTATTAAATTCCAGGTATGCAAAGCGATACTAGCAATTGTTTGGCCAAAAAATATGTTGGGAGTGCTTCCCGCATAGGAGTGGAATCTTCATATGTGAGATGAAATATTTAAGGTCTGAGGAAGAAAGAAACTCATTTCAGCAGTAATGGATGGAAAGATGCAAAAGGTAGAATGACTGTCTATAGCATTGTATCAACTTAGGAAAAATATTAACACGATTGCAAATCATGCTAAAGATCCAACTAGTTCCATACCCTCACAGTTGCCTTCAATAGAATCTCAGATAAATAGTCTAGCAGTATAGAATTTTTTTAATGTGTGTGTATATACATACATCTAAATATATATATATATAAAATTTATTGCACATCATACCTTATTACATTCTTCTGTCTTCCTCCAATATGCATTTTAGGGTCCTTGAGCAGTACATGACATTGTATCTTCAAGTTTAATAAGCCACTTTTCCATGAATTTGTTTAATAGCGTCCAATGCTTGTCTTAGACTACTGACATCTAAACACCTGTAGCAATGGGTTCTATAATGTAATCTAATACAAGAAAATAAGGGGAGTTTGCTTGTTCAAACCTGCTGCTCGATTTCATTTGGTTTCTCTTAGTTCTTGTTTTACAAAAAATTGTGAGTAATCATTCTGAATTAATTTTCCCTAAACTATTCGTATTTTTGTGAAGCTCTGACAGTCTCCCCTCTATCATTTATTTGCGAAGCTGAAGGCTTTTTGGCCTGTGTAACTTTTCCTTAGACAGAAGCCACGTGACACCTGTGTATCTTGGTTTTGTACTGACATTTTTTGTACTTATGCTAGGTTTAACAGAGTCTGGTTGCTGTTCTGCTCAACATCTAACAGATGTTGTGAACAGCTTTCAACGGGGCCTTTCGGATTTCACCCCCAAGTAGCAACAGCAAAGGTGGACCTGGGCACGATGTCCAGGCAGTGTGCTTTGTCCCCTGCCAGTCACTGCGCATTGACACGGAATTTCGGCTGCCGTTTCGCTGCCCTGTCACACAGTACAGTTTTCTTTTACAGCTGTTCAGCAGTGAGGCATAGTTACAAACGCGCACAGATTTATTCCTGAATACCGTGGATAACATTATCGTAATGATCTTTTCCACATCTGTTCTCACTATTTCCATGTAGTTTATGAAAAACACAAACATATATGAACACAGTTTCCAGCGCAGTCCCTGCATGCAATCCGTGTCCCTGGCAGACTCCATCTGCTATGAAAACCTTCACCATTTATTATTATCTCCACTTTCCTTTCTCAGCGATTTTTTTTTAATGAAAACTATTTTTTTTTTAAACCTGTGATGAAGAAATCTGTCAAAGGCAAACCTTTAGGGAACCTTCAGCAAAGCTGCGGGCACCGCCATGCCTGGCTGTCCCCACCCAGTCCCCAGGGCTGCCCCACTCTGCCCAAGACCCAGGACCCCACGTCTGCCCCCCCCAGGCTCTCAGCCCCAGCCCTGGTGTCCCCAGCCCCTGGATGCCCTGCTCCCCTGCCCGCCGGGCCCTGCTCTTGGGGGGGCCCCACTGCTCCCGGCCCCAGGGAGCCCTCCGCCTCGATGTACCTTGGCAACAGCACTGCGTTATTTAATTATCTGCAAATGCTAGTCTTACTGCAATTGACTCATTTACCTGGTGCAGAAATCAGTCATCTCATTCGGTTTTTTCTCTACAGTCTCGTGCAAAATCTTGAAACAAAACTCTTATTAAAAGTCTTAAAACAAAATCTCTGAAGCTTGAGGACCAAGTTTAGTGACGAAGCTAAGTTAATAGCCAGGATATTCATAGCTGAGGTTGTTTTAGGACAGCTGCAACAATGTTATCTGTGATTATTATTGGTTTTTGTCCTAATGGTGTTGATATTTTAATTTTAAACACTTTCTCAAACTTGCCTGTAGCAGAAGCCTCGCAAATACCTCTGTAGCAAATATTGATGCAAATCAATCATTTATCTTTTATTATACAGCTTCTTAGAGTGCCCTTGTACTTCAGTCACTTCTGAGCTCTGAAGACACACTTGCTGCCTGGTTTGTGTTTTTGGAAAAAATACAGCTTCTATGTAACTAGCGAGCTCTTTCTCAGAATCTCTTCGGACATCATGATCTACATTTACCAGCCTTTTTATTCTTCTCAGTTTTCTCTTTCTTTCACAAACTTCTGTTTTTGAAAGATGTCACGATGCTTTTAATAGTTTCTTGTACTCTCCCTTTTAATTATGCTAACTTTTCTTGAGGTTTTTACAGTGTTTTGATTGAGGTATACATTTCCTGTGAACATCTCATTTTTATTTTATAAACTGTCTCCATGGCAACTGTAAGCGTTTTTATCCTTTTAGCTGCTCGTTTTGATTTAACAAGCTTCCTAATTTTTAGTGATTCCATTTTTTTCCTGAAGTAAGCTACTACACTTACAGGGTTGGAAGTGGTTTGGATTTTTTTTGTTCTAGCAAGAATGCTGAATCTGAGCATACTGAATACAGTCTACAGTCATGCAGAGCAAAACAGAGCCTGGGCACTATACACTACTAAAATAGGGTATTTTCTTCTCTTGTGGCTTCACCAGTTGGTTACTTCAATGCTAATATAGAACTTTAATATAAAAGTGTATAGGTATTCCTTATACTTGTCAATAACTTGCACTTACTGACTTTCATCCCTTAGAATATAGCACTCTGCAAAACTGCACAGTGCTTTATCATTTACAGGCTGAAAGAGTTGGGGCTGTTCAGCCTGGAGAAGAGGAGGCTCCGGGATGACCTTATAGCGGTCTTCCAGTACCTCAAGGGGGCCTACAAGAAAGATGGGGAGAGGCTGTTCAGGAGGGCCAGTTGTGATAGGACAAGGGGTAATGGTTTTAAAATAGAGGGAGGTAGATTCAGGTTGGATATTAGGAAAAAATTTTTTACCATGAGAGTTGTAGAACACTGGAACAGGTTGCCCAGAGAGGTGGTGGATGCTCCGGCCCTGGAGACGTTCAAGGCCAGGTTGGATGAGGCCCTGAGCAACCTGATCTAGTTGGAGATATCCCTGTTCCTTGCAGGGGGGTTGGACTAGATGACCTTTGAAGGTCCCTTCCAGCCCTAATGATTCTATGATTCTATGATTCTATCATTTGTGTACAGTGTTATCCTTATTATCAGCGTTGCACAGGTTGTCTTGCTTCTACTACGTTTCTGAATGCCTATTACATCAAACCACATGTTTGAGTTTACTTAGTTTTGCATTTGTTTAAAAACACTCTCTCAGCCTTTCTTCAGTTGTTGCAAATAAGTTAACTCTGGCAAGGAGCTTGCTTGTGAATAGTGCTGTCTTGTGCACCTCTTAGCTTTCCCTTCTTCTGTAGTTTAAAGCATCCTCTGTAACCTTTCACTTTTCTGGGAATTCTGGTTCCAGGTTGTTTTGCAGTCATATTTTGTTTGAACACTGGTAATCTGCATTACAGTGCCTTCCCATCTTTGGGTCTTCCCCCTTGTCCACAGCTTCAGCACTGTTTAGTTGAAGAGCTTTGTGCAAAGTATAGGCACAAGTTTCCAAGTCTTTTCGGACGTGGAAGAATCCTTCAGAGAAGACAGACTGCACTTGATAACCACCTCAGCTCCTACAACAGCGCTAAGCTTCTCTTGGTCTGTTGATGACAGCTTCAGCCTAATTGCAGGCTAAGTTTTCTAGGCGCTGCTATTAAACAGACACTGGTTTCCAGCGGGACTGCAGTTGCCTGGCATGTCAAATCATTTCTTTACAACAGAGCTTATCATTGTGTCGCCTCTACAGCCCTGCTGATCCTTCCCAAAAGTCCTTTTAGCACATGTGCAGACTTATTTCCATCCTCTGATGTGCTGAGAGCAGTAATTGCTGGAGGCTGGGGGTAACTTGCTGTCCCCCTGGTCTGCCTGGCACGCTCTGATAGGCATATCTGGCAGCTGGGTCACAGTATACGTAGCTGGAAGAGGGCAATTCCTTATTTATTTGATATTTGTGCTGGGACGTTAGAAATGGTTGAAGGAGAAGTGACAAGGTGTCACTGTCTTCACTGCCTCAGCTGCTTCTGGGGGCTTATGCAGCTGCACAGCTGGATGACCAGAGGATGAAATGGAAGCTGTGCTCTTGGCTCCCTTCCAACTGGCTCCAAATGCACTTGAGAAACTTCCATGTGATAGTTAATGTAGCACCTGCTCAACAAACAAAAACCAAGTTTCCCCTCCTCTGTTATACTGTACATCTGTTATTTTGCTGACATGGAAACTAGCGTAACAATTAGATTCATTACTTGCCCCCTAAGTTGATTCCAGCAAAGCTGAAAAGACCTTAGTGTGTTCGCTTGCTGATTGTTTAGGCTGCAGCACAAATTAAGAAATTCTCCCTCCGATGAGATTTGTTCTACATTGTAATTGCACTTGCTTGTGTATGTTTATACTCGGGTGAGACTGAGAGGCAACATTTTCTGCTGGCCAAATACAGACTCCTGCTCTCGGCAGAGGCACGTTTGCATTTGGAGTTCTGGTTCCAGGTCTAATTAGAGATCAGAGAGAACAAATATGCAAATGCCTGAAGAAGACAGCCACATGAGAAACGGCATTGTTAACACACATCTAACCACCTCACCTGTCCTCTGCCCTTTAAGTCTTCTCTGTTGGGACTCAGTGGGACATTCCAAATATCCCAGCAGTTTCAGACAGCTGCTATTAACAAAATAATCTGCCAGAGAAATGTTTCCTTTTTCTCCACGAACTTGGAATTTCTCCCTTCAGAAAATCACACTAGTTCAAGGTCAGGACAGGGAACAATCATTCTTGAAGGAGTGACAAGGTTAAAGTCCAACTCCTCTCCCACTCCTCAGCTCCCCCACAGCTGTTATTTACTACTGCTGTGTGACTTTTAATAACCTGCCCTGCAAAGACTTGCATTCTATAGGGTTACTCACGTGCTAAAGACAAATATATCCCTAAAACTGGAAGCTAAGTGGGTGATTACCAAAACCTGTGTCTCTTTCCGACCTCACTTTAAGTCGTTTCATATTTTTGTTGTATGTTTTAGACCTCCTGCTATTCAGACCACTCCTTAGCTTTGGAATTAATGAGTATCAGATAATACCCTGAAGCACAGATCTAAAGCATGCTGCATTTTGGGAGATTTTGATTCCCAGTATAAACACTGTGCTCTGTATGGTCCCCTAGAATGTATATTGCTCTGAGGCTGATATTTTACAGCAACCAAGTGCAGGCTCTCTTGTTCAGCATCTTGAGAAAGATGCAGAGTACAATTGGTTTGTCTTTATTTTCTTGTCTTTCGTTATTTGGTTTAGCTTGGTACAGAATGGCCATTATATTCTGTGCCCTCATCAGGCAATTATCACAGAAATACTTTCAAAAAGTAAACAAACCCATTACAAGGTCAACTTTTTTGATATATCAGACCAAAAGAAATTCCTGAAGATTCTTATGTCTCTGGAAATTAATAGAGTACCTTAAACTCAGTTACACCCAAATGAGAGCTCTTCACTGAGCATAAAACTCCTCTTTGAAAACTCTGAATAATACAGAAGGGGGCTGAGTGAGAACAGCTCTGTATTTTACACTAAGCTTTTGCTCAGATGCTGGCATTGTTTTCCTTTCTTGCCTATTTTTGGCTTGGCTGCTCTGAGCCAAAAGCTGTAGTGAAACTTTTCGTAATGCTCAGAAAACTGCCTCTATGAAACCACTTACCTAGGATGTAAGAAAGTCTTAATGCAGTCCTAACAGCTGGTAAACAAAGAATGTAACTGCTTCCCTGCAAGCCTTCATATGTAATGAACCAGCTCCTGTTCATTTTGCATTCACTTTTGTTAGAAATCCTGAGGCTTGGTTGCCTGCAAAATTTTGGGCACCATATTTTGACATTTAAACTATTTTTGCATTTTGGAAGGCAGGAATTTATTTAGAGCAAAGACAAACTGTATTTTTTGTGGTTTTGTTAATGAGGTTATGGTATGATCATGGTGACTTCAATGCAGGAAGAGTCCTATGTTGTTCTCTGCCAGTGAAACAGAACACTTTTTGGAGTAAAGAGGAATGGTTCAGGGGACATGAAGCCTCGAAGAGGTTTGTCCAGGCACCTTGTGATCAGCTGCTGAGGAAAGAATCAGTGCTCACCCCCAGCTCAGGCAGGCACTAGGGAATTATGCAGCCCCATCTAATGTTCAGGATATCAGGCCAGCCCCAGTGGGATAGCACTCTGAGAGTGCTTTACTTAGATCACAGCGCAAATCTGCAACTTAGTGACTCTTGCTTATTAGGATTTTATGTGATCCAGCTACCGTGTGGTTTTATCCCCTCCCTACCAGTAACACCAATCTACGCTAAAAGAAGAATTTGTTCCATAAAATCTTTCTTTTCAGAAGCAGGATGGTTGAAGAGGTACCCTTCCCATTTATTCATGCTGCTTATGCAATGGTGTCCCACTAAGCTGGAAACACTATTTTTCATTCTTCCCATTGCTATTTTTGCTACCAAGTGTAATAGGAGAGCACGAGTCATCTATCTTACAGCAAGAACTTGTTTTTTATTCGGGATGTGGGGCTTAGCTATTCAAAAGAAAGCAAGATACAGCTTTGCATAACTATTGAGGTTCTTTTCAGAGGTTAATTTGTTACGTCACATAGATTATCTGCTCAAATACTGTACATTCCCTTACCCCGAGGCACAGAGGTTCATTAAATGAGCTATGCAGTGAAAAAAACAGCCTTTTTCTAATACAGTTTCTAAGCCTCCTGGCAGTTCTGTGCAAAACATCCTTCCTATGCTCTCAGTTATGCACAGTCTTCCAAAGGGGACCCACTGTGCATCTGTCATAAGCTTTTTCTAGTGTCACTAGTAATAACGATTAACCTCCCTATGCCTACCTCCTGAGAGTTGGCTTTCTTATGGAGACATAAAGAATATCTAGGGGCAGAAAGCAAAGCTGTACTGGTGCAAGATCCTTGGCCTTAGCATCCACATCACCCAGTGGCTTGACAGACCCTGAATTAGTTGACCTTCGAGGTACGATGAAAGGCCAGTCTATTTACTCAGCTTTGTGCCTGAGGGATGTAATCGTAGGAATTGGAAACATACTAAATGAAACAGTGCTCAAGGATGAGACACTATTCAAGCCGACGTTTTGTCAATTAACTATGCAAATTGTCTGCAAGTTTCTCATGAGTAGAGAGAGTGTGGGGAGTGCAATATGCAAGCCTCCAAATAAAAAAATAATAAATAAAGCTGCATGTTCTAGTGACAAGAGATGAAAGTCAGTGAACTCCTGCTGAACTCTTAGAAAACCACTGGAGCAGTAATATCACTTATTAATAGGCAGCACATAAAACTGGACTACTGCAGCTGTATTATCCTAACCTACCATGCAGTATTTGTAATGGGCCAAATTCACTTCTGGCACAGAAAGCTGTGCAAAAGGCTGTCAGAAATTGATGTTTCTGATGACTCAGCACTGACTCTCCGAGCCTCAGCTACGTCCCTCTCAAATCACCATCTTATTCTTTTTTCCAGCTGTGCCAAAAAAATGTATCCCTTGCGATGGAGAAGGCGGTCAGAAGACGCCGGAGGGTGGAGTCTGCTCTCTGGTGGGTTTTACAGAAGTCTCGCCTCAGTAGAGATCGTAGTTTGAAGCAAGCCTTTGTGTTGCAGATGAACTTACTCAGTTAGTGTGTTTGTTTCTCCAGGAGCTGGAACTGCCACCCTCCGGAGCTGTAGTCTGGAGCAGGAGGGAGTGAGCAACTTCCCTTATCCTCTGTAGCCCATCTCAAAGCCGGGCGTAGTTTGTTTGCTTACGGACACACAAGATTTGCTCTCTCCCTGCTGTTTCCAGGATGCTCAGCTCCACCAGGAGAAGCCACAGTTGCTCCAGTAGAAGTCACCTGGTTGCTGTTCAGAACAGAGGGAGGTCAATGCTTCATCCCACAGAGAAGTTAAGGGTGAGAGGGCCAGTGAGTGAGTAATGCTGCAGGCATCTTGACTGAACATCTTTACTGGTTGGTAACGTAGCCTCTTGGACAATCCATTTGTTAGAGCTCAACTTTTGGTTTTAGATTTTCTTTTGTTGAATCTCTTGAGCAAATATTCTTTAAGAAATGGACGACTTTGCTTTCTTGAAAATATCAGTTATGCAAGCAGGAGTGACTAGTACTGTGGCAGCAGAACTGTTTTGCACAAATGTGACCTAAATTTCTCTACCCTGAAGCTTTAGTTGGTTTCAACGCACGAACCTGAAGGCAAAATTAAACTATGATGGTTTTTATTGTTTTATGAGGTATTTTCACCTCTGCAAAATCCCATCAGAAAACTCAGGCTTAATGTATGAATTTGTAACCATGCAAAGCTAAAGTAACATGAAAGAAAATATATAGTAAATACCCAGTAAACAGTAAATTATCTCTATATAACACCTCTGATGGTATCCTTATTTCTGAATAAAAGTGGCTGGGCTAATCACAAATAAAAAGAGATTTATATTTTGATTCCATTAAGCAGCATGTTATAAATGGAAAGTGTTCATATTTTTCTCTCTTCTTGGAGAATACATGAATATAGCAATGTTACTAGCTGTTGTACTCCTCACTGGCAGCTCATCTCTTACTCAAACGGATGAGTAGCAATAGTGGAATTCTTTATTCTTTCCTTGTTCACTGATTTATTCTTTACCTCCTCTTATGATGATGATGCTCTTGTTATGTATTCAATGATTTGCATTCATAGCAAGAATTTTATACCCTCTGTGTTTTGATAAAGTTACTAAAATGGAAGCTAGTTATTAATCCTATTGAATATCAGCTATCTGTAGATCAGGAGTGAGATAGATTGATGTATCTCTCTTTTTTTTAAAGGAATATTATATACCTTCCAGACCTGAATCCACTAACTGAGAGTGAATGCATACAGGAGTCTTCAGTTCTTGATACTACCTTGTCTGAGTAAACGCATGTTCAGCCACCACTGTGTTAATGGATTCAAGCACTCCTAATGATTTTGGAATTAGTTTATATACTGGGATGCAGGGACTTCTTTATTTACTGGAGTGGCTAGCTAACAGGCTTTGTTAGTCTAAAGGCTGTGGGCTTTTGTTTATGCATGCGCTAGACTTCCACTGCAGATTCTCAAATTGCATCGACTCTCTTGCCAAGATGGCAGGCAGCTGTCAACATGGACACTAGCAAACACAGATGGAGCAAGTCATTCAGGAAGGGATGGGATATTTGCTAATTCAGACTTCCAAGGGGCTTAGCAGGTCGGCAGCTACCACAGCCCCATGTTGTCTTGTTCTCAGATCAGCATAACGAATCATGCCTGGGAGACCAAGTTAATCCCTTTCAGGTTCCCTGGACTGTAGATCTTTCTGAATTTTCCTTTCTTTAGGCCTTTGTTTTCCTCCTGCTTTGTCCTGAAAGTTAACTACAACAGCAAGAATGTATTAGGCTACTTGGAATGCCGTCTTCAATTCATCCTGTCCTGCTGGCACACGGCGCAAGCTGCACAGTGAAGAAACCTCTGCCTCACTTCTGGAATGAGTCAACAAGGAGTTTTATAAAATATGACATCAATGCATGCACACACAAACACTCACACATAAGTTGGAGGTGCTCTTGTCTTGGTTTGAGGGTAAATGCAAATCTCCTGTTTGAAGCCACTGTTTGCCAAAAGGCTGCACAATCTGCCCCTGTCAATCCAAGAAGTTATTAACTACTCCCCAAGTACTTCCATGTCTCCTAGCGCATGGCATGCAGGTGGCCTTCTCCAGCTGGTTAGATGCACCATTCATCACTTCAAAAGCAGTTACAATGTCCCATTCTGCGCTTAGTCAGAAGGAGAATCCCATCCCATTCCTGGAAAATTCAGCTTGGGGCACTCTTCTCCTTGTACGAACAACTCCCATTGTGTCTTATAGCAGGCGGTATGAGATGTTTGAGGAATAATCCTGTCCTCACTAAGGCACATCTGTTGTCCATTAAATTAGAGAAAGGAGCCTCAAATACCTTCTGCACCTAGGGCTTTTGTCTTGGTGCAACTCTATCCTGCCATGCAATTGGACCTGTCCTTTTTTGACCTGATTCTTTGCAGTGATTTCTCCCAGCTGCATGACCATTAGGTGAAAGTTGGGTAGCAAAATACATTATCTATCCTCTTGTAAGATTAAGCAGCATGTGAGTAAATTTTGATGGCTGGGCAAAATACTGGTTTTATTACACTTTGAGTGTTGTGGTATAAGGCATCAGCTGGAGAGGGGTGCTTCTATATAATGCATCTTCAGGCTAAGCAGGCTTGAATCTCTCATCTGTAAAATACAGAGATATAGGATTTCTAAATCAAAACTGGATTTGGATTATCCCATAAAGATTAACAATTATTTCAAGCCTTTTACACTTCTTCAGCATAACTTCACCCATTTATATTAGGGCTAGAATATTCTAAAACCTCTCTATTTTGTATCAAATAAAACCGTTCTCATATACTCTGTGTTTGAATCAGGCTCAGAATGCTCAATAGCCACAAAGCGCCAGTTTTTCCTACTAAAATAGTGGGTGGGTATGTCATCTGCTTTGGGAACTGTATTCAGAAACAGTGCTATCTACCTTTGAAGTGGCTGCTCCCAAACTGTGCCCTCATGAGACTGTAGCTGACTATAAAATCATATCATTTTTACAATATTTCCAACTATAAGGTTAAAAGGTGATGATCTCTGAGATTTTAATAACAGTGATAGTGCTCCAGTGCATTGGGAATCCCTTCTTTGATAGAAGGAAGTAGCAAAATCTTTGCAGATGAAACTAGGCCAACACGAGTAATTGATTTTATTGGTTCAGCAGTAGAATTTATAAATAAAAATAAAACTAGTACAGATCAAAGGGGATAAAGAAATTAATTTTTACTTGACAAAGCAAAACACCCAAAAATGTCACTTTGCGTTGCATGGGATGTTCTATTCCACTTGAAATGAAATCCTTAATTTTTTCAGGAATATTAAAAAAAAAAAAAAAAAGAAGGATGCATTAGAGTTACAAAATGTTCAAAAAGAATTGCCTAGCTTCACTTAGGGGGACAGATAAAATGTACCACTAGCAAATGTGAAAGGCTGAGAATAGGTGGCTAAAACCACCTCCAAGAAAGAAGTGGAGAGCAGCCGTTTAACATTCTTACACTTGAATCCATCATTCGTGAATACATATCCAAGCATAAGACTGGGTCTTAGTATTAGGCAAAGTGTCTCCCTGTTAGTGTAAACCATAATTAATAAATAAATAATAATTTGGAACAGCAAATTTTCCTGTGCTGTGTTCGGTAAGATTTTCATATCTCCGATCGGTTAGCAGACAAAGCAGATATTTTCACTGTGATTATGCTTGTGCTCCTCAAAGGATTTGCCCTCTAAAAATAGAAAAACTCTCATATTTGAACCATCAGAAGAATCAGACTTAGTATCAGTCAGAAGCCACATCTACTTCCAGAGGGACACTGGCTGTTATGAACCTCGTCACAGAAAGTTGAACAAAGCTTGAATAAAGACTTTTTGTTTGTTAAAACACGTTGCAGTACTGCAGGCTGGGGGGAAGGGAATTGTAAGCCACATCATGATTACACAGGAATGATCATACCCATAAAACTACTCGCCTGCCATGTCTTGGTTAACATCTTGTGCTAACAGAGGAGGTCTTCAGGCCTGTTCAGTGTTGCCTGCTACTTAATTTTTATTTAGGTTTGAATTATAGAACCACAGGGCAAGAAGAGACTTCAATAAATCCCCTAGTCAACTCCACTGGTCCCAAATGGTCCATGTTGTTCCTGGGATAATCAGTCTGTGGTATGGGCAACAACAGAGACTTCGATACCACTTCTTACAGGGTTATTTGCTCTGGTCCTTTAGCTTGTCCTTTAGCTCTTTTCCTCTTTTGTCATTACTGGCTATGCTACAAGGGGTTTTTTGTGAGTTTGAGGGATTTTTTTTCCTTCATTGGTTCTATGCTGATTTTATCCTCCCTTGCTTTGGCTGTGGGAATTTTTGCCTCAGATAAATATAAGTATTGTCCTATGAGTGTTCTTGCCATTATTATACTAGATTCATTAGTAGATATTTGCAGGGGAATAGCTAAAAGGTTCCTAAAGGCTAAACTATACATATGTATAATCTATAGACAAAATCCATGGTGGCATCAAAGATTTTAATAATTCAGTCCACTTGCAATAGAGAGTATTTTAAAGTTTGAGATGATGTCAAAGTGGACAGGCTGAAACTCAGCGTACCTGATATTAGTGACTGGATTGGCTACGGTGGCTAGCAAAGCTATTATACTTGAAATCATGAATTAATACATTCCAATATTCCTTCCATGACTCAAGCCTTTCAATTGGTAGAAGAAGTAAACTGGGAAACCTAGTCACAAAAAAACACTGTGTAGAGGCTAGTTAAGAATGTTGTCAGGTTTCATCCAAGAACTTTTGAGATATGGTGATACAGTGCAAAAAGAGGTTACTTGTGACTACAATGAATAACTCAAAGTGTCAGCAGAATGAAAGGAAATAGTCCTGCATTCATTCTCATCAGGTTTTGTCCTTTCTTAATATTATAAGGATGTCAAAAATGTCAGAAATTGTAATTTTATCAGTTTGTCTCTTACATAATGTATTTCTTCTTCTTTATAAAAAGGGAAAGAAAGAAGGCTATATCAAATTGACAGCAGTATCATTGTATTTTACCACTGTGTTAGATTTTAATAGCTTTATTTCCAAATGTGGAAGGATTTAACTTCTCCTTCTAGTCTACTTTCAAGCCCACTACACAATAACACTTCATGTGGATATTGAAAGAGCTTTGTCCTCTTTACGTATTGCCTTACTCAATAATTGTTAGCTATCAACCTGCTATTTACGTTTGCTGAGACAGATTTCTTTTCGGGTTTCTCATTGTTTTTGAAATTCATGAGCAGGAAATTCATTCCCTCATAGTCTTTACCATGTTATATATCAAGCTTGTAACAGAAAACTGATTTCAAAGTGAAATGCAACCATTATTTAATAAACCTTTGCAATGTATCACAGAATCACAGAATTGTTGATGGTGGAAGGGACCTTTATAGATCACCTTGTCCACCCACCCTGCTCAAGCAAGGTCAGCTAGAATAGGCTGCCCAGGACCGTGTGCAGTCCAGGTTTGAGTATGCCTAAGAATGGAGATTTCGCAATCTCTCTTTGGCAGCCTGTTCCAGTGTCTGACCACCTCACAGCAAAAAAGTGGATTTTTTACATTCAGAAAGGCTTTCATGTCTTTTGATTTGTGCCCGTTGCCTCTTATCCTTTCACTGGGCACCACTGAGAAGAGTCTGTCTCCACCTTCCTCATATACGGTGTGCTAACTAAAGGTAGGATCTACCTCAGCTAAGTTAAAGACCTAAAAGATAGGTGTATAACCTATTCTTCTCAATGTGCCATCTCATCCTAGAATGGGTGTCTAAGTGATGTAATGAAAGAGGATTAGATTTAGATTAGATAGAAGAAAGAAATTTTTTACGAGGGTGGTGAAACACTGGAACAGGTTGCCCAGAGAATCTGTGGATGTCCCATCCCTGAAAGTGTTCAAGGCCAGGTTGGATGAGGCTTTGAGCAACCTGATCTAGTGGAGGATGTCCCTGCCCATGGCAGGGAGATGGGAACTAGATGATCTTTGAGGTCTCTTCCAACCCTAACCATTCTATGAGTCTATGATTCTATGATGATGGCCATTTGTATATGGAATTTTTTTCATTGACTATCAAGGAAGCCTATAACCGTGAGCATAGAGAAAAGTGATTACTTTCTAAGGAGGTGAAAATAGTAATGTTCATCTCTCTCTTTTTGTTTGCTTTTGTTCGTTTATGTTCTGCATGATCATGACCTCATGCATATATATATAGAGGGTATATAGAGTATTTATGACTATTTGTTAACTTCAGTTAACAGTGGATTGATTAAAAAGAGTTGGTTATTTCTCCTTCAACTATAGTGGCCAACTATGATTCAGCAAATTAATTGCATGCACTGTTGCACTTCAGTACTCCCTGAATGACAGTTTAGAGTGATTCCAGAACAAATACTTGAATATTTAAAAGTGAAATGACAAATTTTGTGAGTATTGAAACTGAGCTTCTGGAAACAGAACAAAATTTATCTGAGAGAAACAAAGGGTAGACAGTGGCCTCTGGAGATAGGCTTTGGGAGCTGACTAGAAACAAAATAAGTAAGTTTTGACCAGGCTGCCCTCTTCATTGACGCTGCATGGATTATAAGAGAAGCAAATCAAGTGAAGAAAGAAACACAATGACTGTGAGAGCCATAAATGCCTTCCTGTTAGATTTGATGAAAAACCTTATTTCTCTTCGTCTATTTGTCTGTGCAGGTACACGCATATTTGTGCAGAAAGGTAAAGAAGAAGGAGGTGGTGGTGCTAAATATATCATGATGGCAGTGTTCATTTTGCTCAGATTTGGAATAGACTTCTTGAAATTTATACATGTTCTGCCAAAGGTAGAGCCTATATCAAAAATTAAAGGAACTGGCATTATATTTTAAAATGTAAAAGCTGTTTAAAAAATGTACATATTTCTACACAAATGGAAATATGTTTTGATTTGTATGCTTTGTGGAATACGTCTTTGAATTAGTCAGAAGGTAGCCAGCTATCATCTGTATCAGTCTTCACATCCAAGATAATAATTCACTGACTTATCATTCCCAGCTGAAAATGTATGATTTACACGTGTTTGAATGATGACTTCCATCTATGTATATCTAACATAGTATGTAAGTCGTATAATGGAGTTGTCTGCTGCTTATAGGACATTTTTTCAAGAAAAAGAAAATGTGACTTTGCTGAAAAGTAATCAGTTCATGAGAAGGGTTATGAAGATCTGCAGAGCTTAGAAGAAAAGATCAATAATTATCTTTTCAGATGGGCTTGAATGAACAGTTTCAAGGCCTACAGTTAGCAGTGCATTAGTTGCATAAAGATAAAATGAAGCTATGAGCAGAATGTTATGTGAGCCAAAAATAGGTCACATTTAAATGTTTTCTAAAGACCTTATCAAAGTCGCTTATTTCCAAGGATGATGAAAAATTGTTTGCATGCGTGCAGCTTGCCATAGTGAAACAACGATGATTTCCAGTGGTGTGTAACAGACAATATCATAAGCTCCTTGAAGAAAGATAGCAGTAAAATGCTGCAGTGATATTAAAAACTTGATTTATACATTGTTGAATCCTTCAAGACGTTGGGAAATGTCTGTGAAGAGAGAATAGCTGCTGAAAGCTGGCTGTGTGTCCCAAGCACTAACAGACAAAAGAAACACATTGTACAAGGTGTTAGGTGGGTTTTCCATTTAGTCATTTTGTTTAGCCAAAATTCACCTGAGGGACAGCACAAACTTTCTCCCTGTGTACTTTCTCTGCCTGAATAGCAATGGCAGATTACAATTACAAGCTAATGTTGCACATGCCATTTCCCTGTTGTCATTGTCAGATGAAAGTGACGCAAGACAACATAGTATGACTGGGACTGGGTTTTATTGGTGGTGTTTCTCCTGAACTGAAGATGGATATGGACTGCTGCATGTCTGTAGGAGAGAGGAGTAGACATTTTGGGAAGCCTGAAACCCTTGGGGCTGTCCTGGGCCCCACTGAGATCAGATTTCTGGTTTATGGAAGAGGTGTCACACAGCCTGCAGAGTCCTGCAGACCTGTGTAGAGCTGCAGATATCTTGTTCTCTGCTCTCAGCTCTTTCCCGGTAGTTTCAGAGGGATTATTTTGCCCAGTGATACTGCAGTAAATGGGTCATATCAGTTTTAAAGAGTTTAATCAATCAGCACTTGCAGATATGAAATCTATTTCCTATATTTGCAAAATTCATTGTGACTCATTTGTTTGAATAATGCCAGTCACTGATCAGATATTCTCTAAGATGAATAGCGGTGATATGGAGCTGCTGTGTTACTGGGCTGTGATTCGTTTTATTTCACCGTTAGAAGCAAAGTCTTTACTGGTTGATCAAATCTTTCTGACTTTTCACCTGTGGCAACAGAAAGGTATGGATCATCCTTCCCAGTAAATGGCCTGGTTCTGATATTCCATTCACGTTTTTAAGAAGCCACCTTCCAGTGCAGCACTGTGCTCGGCTCTCAGCTTCAGCCTGTAGACTGGTGGCCTTGGACAGAACAACCTAGTCTTTAGATCCTCATTTTTCTACTAAGCTCAGACAAACTTTTCTGATTACCATTTTGAGAATTAGCTCACCTAGTAAAACAAAAGTTAATTTAAGTCTACAAATACCTGATCATTGGTAGAATAATCTAGTTTAGAGGTGCTGGGTGGGGTATTAACAGCACTAGAGCTTTAGCCTTGGCTTCGTAACCTTGTCTTGTGTTGACCTTTGAGATACAAGAAACCCTTTCTTCAAAGCGTACCTTGGAGAGCTGTAAATGATTAATTCAGCAATCATAGCTAAATGTTGTCTGCAGAGGACACGCCCGAATGAGTACCTAGCACATGTGACTGAATGAAAAGTAGATGGAAAGTTGCAATGCTATTGAATTAAGTAGGACGATAGATTTTATGATATCCTCAAATGTCAGATGACTCGATAATAAACAAATTTAAAACATAGATTAGGTTTCTAACATTAGGTTTCTAACTAAAATGCATAACCTTTCAGATGAAGATCCTGACAGTGGTTTTAACTCATGACACAAATTCTTACAGAGATGGCAAGTAAGGTTAGTATGAGTCATGCCCTACAGGGTTTTTGTTCATAAGCTTTGAGGAAACAAGTGTGAGAGCAGTAGCTCTATCATATTTTGAAATGCTCCTAGGCTGATTTAGATTTGCTCTCTGAGGTGGTGGCGAGGACATTGTTCTTGCGATTCCTTCCACACAGGGCTGCTTATGGTCCCTTGGGTCCTTCATTGCCTTTCCTGCAGCCTAAGAGACAAACCACATCTCTGTTTTTTCAGCAAACTTCTATCTGAGGCTGAGACATTTGACCTTCCATAGAGGAGCAGCACTCCTTACAGCATGCCTACTGGCTGAATTTTGATGGGAGAGCCTATTTTGGGATGTAACTTTTCTTTTTACCACTTTCCAGAAATTAGTTTAAGGTATAAATGTACTTCCTTTTCCCTTTCACTTCCAAATGCACTCGGACTACCCTGGGAGGATTACCAACTGCCAAAGCTAAAATTGCAACCAGAGCTTCAGAAAAATCTTTTTCATAATTAAATATAGAAAGCAGTCACCATGTCACATATATCAGCATGAGTCATCAAAGTTCAAAGCCTGGAGAAAACACAGCTAAGGCCTACTGAACAGCAGCGTGCTTACAGTGACGTTGTGGAGAGCAAATAATTTTCACGCTTTAAATACATCCAGTCTAGGAACTCTGCTGAACAGGAATGAGGTTGCAAGTTGTACGGTTGGGCAAAAGGCAGCAATCCAACTCTAACAGCTGGATTAAAAGACCAACATGTTTTGCTCTTCAGTCATCCAAAGTTCATCTTGTAATTCTTGATGCAGCCGCTGCCGGAGGGATCTCTTTGGCGAGGTGCTGGAGGGGGATTCCTGACTGGGTGGGTTCCCAGGGACAGCTGAGGGCCAACCACCTGCACTCCGGGAATGTGCTCTACCCTTAGTGAGTGAGGCAATCCATCAATACATATTCCTTCTGTATAATGTAATGCAATTGTGTGGGGAAATAGCAATTTAATTAAATTACACAGATGACATTATTCGGTCTACTAACAAGCACAGGTCATTTTACCTGTGAGGAGATAATTTCTTGAAATCAAACATCCTGTATGTCCCCTAAGTGTTTTCATCATCTCATAATTGGATCTCAAACTGTTTTGAAGCATCTCTCATAACCAAACTGTTGTGCCAGCTGGATGTTCCTCCTACAGGGGAATGGAGTGCTTGTATCAGAGATCCTGCTCCAGTCATCACAATAATGTGGAGACCAGTTTAGACAGTAACACCTGTGAGTTAAACCCTTCTCCCTCTCAGAAAGTGGAGCTGGATTAGTGAGTAAATCCCCACCTCCACTTTCATCTCCTTATGGACATTTAGATAATTCCACTCCAGTAATTACCCAATATAAACCACAGCTCATAGCTGCCAAAAATTCCTGAAGACAAGAAGTGAATGTGCAGAGCAAGCATATGGGACCCAAGAGAGTTACACCCCAAGCAGGGAGAAGAACCTGTGTGTACGAGGTTGTGGCTTTAAGCAGGCGCAAGAACACACTGTCGTTAAAAGGTGTGTTTTTTCTCTCATTCGTTCTTTCTCCTTGGTTTCCCAAGACCCTGGGCTTATGTTCATGCCATATCCTTTGTGCCGCAACTAGTAGTTGTGAGGACATCCAGACGGCTGAATGTGAGGAAAACGATTCAGGTGATGAAAAAAATGAGAGCCTTCTTTTTGATATGTCAGCTTTTAGGTCTCTTGAAATTTACTCTGTTGCCATATAATGAAAACACAGAGGGGGTGAAACAGGGGCCCGTGTCTACTCCTCACACTTGAGCTTGCTTAGAACAAACATGAAACTGTTTCACTCCTAGGGCTTTGTACAAGCAAGTTCACATGAGCACTATTCCAAAAGGACAAGTATGGGAGCAGGAAATGCTTACATGGATGAGGCAGAGCAACTCTGTCCAGTACTATCGCATTATGATCAGAACCTGTGGTTTTGTTTGTCTTGTAGACAAGTAATTTTTCTTCATGTCCTGAGAGATCAAAAAATATTTTCCATTGTCAAGTGAGAGAGAAATAAGTCTATGTTCCAACTTTTAAAGTAAAATCCATCTAGAATATTTTTCCTTTTCTTACCGCATGCCCTGGCTTCTAACTACAATGCAGTGCTGCAATATTCACTACTGCAAAGCAATGTCTTGATTCACCTTAAACACTGCCCAACTTAAAATAAATGCCCAGATGGCTAAATGAAAGGGTGGTGCAATTGCTGAAAAGACGTAATACTTTGTGTCTTGTGTTAACATTCTGGTCTCCTGAGCTATGACATCAGTTCTGAAGAAAAAACCCAGTGCATCCTCTCTTCTCTGAGGAGTAAATCCTGGAATTACGCCACTTTTGCAGCTCATAGGTGTGTCTTAATCACTGCACAATGCATCTTCCCACTAAGGACAAAATTAAATACAAGCCTGCAATGCTTAAAGTGCACAGTCTAGTTCTTTATGACACTGCCAAAGGCATTTGATAAGCCCATTCTCTTTTACTGAACTCTATCTGATCATAACTCTATAGACATATCACTGTACTTGCAAAACCTGTACTATGACTCTATAGCTCTCACGAAACTTTCAAAGCTAATAATTTGGAGAGAAAATTTAAATAACTCCAACTATATCTTTTTTGGCATCTTACACTGCTAACAAGAGTTTTTAGCTACCAACAACATATAAAAATAGGACACAGGAGAGTAATTTCTATTATTCTAATTTATCAAATTTGACTTACCTTTTAGAAGGAACTGGACTTTCTAGCACCTCATGTTTCTATTCTATTCTATTCTACTCTATTCTATTTTATTCTAAATTTGTCTGTTGTAGATCTAATGAAGTGACATTTTGGTTTCCCTGTTGGTTGCTGATCTGGATTATGAGATATGACACAAGGAAAGGGGAGCTGCACTAGGCATTTGTTTCACATGTGGGCTATGGAGAGAAGTAAGCTCTGAGCTTTGGCAGAGGCTTGTCCAGTCACTTGTCTGGCTGAATCACGGGTTTCAAGGCATGACAGCAGACAGATATAGGCCAAGAAGTCAATGAAGCTCTTCCTGGAACTATATGAATACCAGGTGCCACAGAGGACGCAGAGTGGGAGAAAGAGGGAAGGAAAGGAGGCAGACACACACAGAAGGTGGGGGCAGGAGAGATGGAAGTGCAGTGATATTGCTAGTAATACCTTGCACTGTCTGCCTGTGAGTGAACCCCTCCTTCTCATATCCCTGGACTAACTCTTCGCTGCTGTGGAAGACGTCACAGTGGATTTGGCATTGGTATCTGGGCAGCTGTGAAGGGGATGTTATCATTCTCTGGTGAAATAATTTAAAGCAATAGGACAAAATTAGATTAATTCAACCTAAAAATAAAGCTCACATTTTAGTGGTGAATGTTATTAAACATTTGTAGGGATTTTCCAGTAATGTCATGGATTGTCACTTAAGTTTCAAAATTTACAGCTTAAATACTTCATGCAAGAACCGCAAGATGACATCCTGTGGTCTGTGTCACCTATGACTGTGATGACTCATGTCTCTTATGGTCTTCATAACTATGAGTTAGTGCTGTCCCAGGCTAAGGAAGATCTGCACCTGCTATATTTTTATGGTTATAGGGATTGAGTACAAAATTTTCCAGTAACAAGAGGAGAGCAAGAAATGGCGTCCATGCCCTGTGCTTAGACGCAGAGATCGTTCAGTGTGTATGTGTGTGTGTGTGTGTATGTTCCTCCTCCTACAGCCAGCTGGCTCTCTTGGACTCCTCTCCTGTAATCACAAGTTCCCAAATCTGTGCTCCAGTTTACTGTCTGTTTAGTTACGCTGATTTTGTTCATGTGAAATGATCTGGATTAAAGACTCTTGTTGTCGTGGTTTAGGCTGGCCGGCAACTAAACGCCACACAGCCGCTCCCTCACCCTCTCCCACCAGGGGATGGGGAAGAGAATTAAAGGGGAAAAGAGAAAGAGACCCATTGGTTGAGATAAGAACAATTTAATCTACTACTACTAATATATGGATATGTCTATATGTATAATGGTAATAACATATACGAACAAGTGATGCACAGCATGTTTGCTCACCACCTCTTGACCAAGACCCATCCTGTCCCGGACTAAAAATCCCAAAACAGATAAGTGCCAACACCACAATCCCGGACAAGTGATAGACCTGAAAAGAGAGCAAGAGAGAGGGATGGCACTCTGAGAGTCCGAGAGTGAAGTCCCTGGAAGAGCAAAGGCCCTTCTTTCCAGCTGACCCTCATCTTTATACTGGGCACGACACTGCATGATATGGAATACTCCATTGGCCAATTTGACCCTCAATCCTAAATCTAAGTTCAAACCATAAGGAGAGTCGTGGACCCTCTGTCCTGGCCATGCCCCCCCTTTTCCTGTTGTGCTTCTGCACACTGGCAAGAACACGGCGGCTGAAAAGTTCTTGAGGTCTCAGCACCAACTATAAACATCAAGTGTGTTATCAACATTCTTTTCATAAGGAGTCCCAGACTAAAACCAAAACGTGGAGCTCTTCTAGATGCTAAAAAGAAGAACTAACTCTGTCCCAGTTGAAACCAGGACACTCATAAAATGTTGGAATGGAGGGGGAATTGGTGGCTGGTGGCCAGGGAGAATGGAAAGTTCTTGTGCTTTTGGCTACCAGAAATTTCCGTTAGGTTGTACCTGGGTGTTTGCACACCCCGCCCTGGCCTAAGCAAGCCATCAATGGCCAAAGATTTCCTGAAAGCACAAATATGTCTTATAAAAATGTGACAAGTGAACAGTGAATTTGAGCAGTCTTATGGAGCAAGCAAGTTTGAGAAGAGAATCTAGATGACTGAGGTATAGGTGTGCACAGACTAATGATAAGCTATTGCAGTGTAAAAAGAAGTAACATCCTGGAAAGAATTAAGGAAAAAAATAAGGACATTTCTACAGCTCACAAGGTACAGAAAATATTTTTTTTTTATTTTGAGTACAAGAAGAAGTTCAGGGGGAAAAAAAAAAAAGGTGACTTTTTAAACCCCTGAAACTTCTTCAGATGAGTTGTACTCCACCAGCCTTTCAGTCAAGCTTAAATCTTCTAATCCTTTCCCTCTGACAAAGTCTCAGAAAGTGTCTCTACTTAGTGGATTTAAAACTGCTGATGTTAAGCCGAATGCTGTACATTTGCATAGAAATGTTGTTACAAAACAAATGCAAATGATTTCAGGGCTTAACAAATTCTAACATCAGGCCTCTTTCATTGTCTGACACAACCCAAAAGTTGTGGGAAGATAATCAGCTGCTGTCCTGAACAAGAAAAACACCTTTCTCAGAAAAATAGAACTGGTCTTTTCTTTCTGTAATTAATATCCTAAGTATACAACCTCCTTTAACCACGGTGTTATTAAATCTGGAGTTTGATGTCATAAACACTTGGTAGGACTGTTAATTTTATGAGATACTTTTAAACTATTTTAGACTACTTTTAAGGATCTCTTTTAATGTATTGACATAACATGGAAATACTGAGGCACAACTTTATATTAATTGTTTCCTGTTATCCTTTGGTAATTTTTGATGTGCAGTATTTTTGTCACACAGTTGTTATGTACAAAAAGGCATGCCTTCTGATGGTGCAAGACTAACACTGAGTGGAATGATCCTGGTCCCCCTTCCTGGCATGGGCCTCCAGATGTAGGAAAAGACCTAGGCAATTTTTAAAGGATTTTGTAACAGTTCTACAGTTTGTGACTGGTCTATTCTAAAGTTGTTCACAGAGTGCAGCAACATGGATCAATGTGAATGTTTTAATCAAGGGATGAGTTCTAATGTATCCTTAAACTGAGGATGAACGAGATCTCATGAATTCGTTGAGAACTTAAACCATGTACCCTCTATGCAGTCTGATTCAAGCAATGGTAGTGACTTTGGAGTAAATAGGTTCTCTAGATGAGAATTAAAGTGTAAATTGCAGGTTGCATATATGTGTCTCTGTAAATCACAGGACTTAGAGGAAGGAAACTTTTTTAGGTCATATCATGAATCCTCTTGCCAATGCAGCTTTATTCATTGTACTACACATCTAAAGGACTTTTGGCCATCTTTTAAAAAATATGTGTAATTTTGGCAATAAATAATCAAGCAAAGAGTTATTTCTCGTTTTTTACTGATGCTCTCCATACCATGCAACATCCTAGGCTTTTATCTGATTCCTTGTTTTTCCAAGTTGAAAATGGAAATATTAAAAAGGGAGCTAGTTTTCTTGAGACAGGGGCTAACTGATAGAGCTCGACATTCAGGATCCAAAGTACACACACTCACATCCAGCTCAGGAACCCTGCACTTAGTGTTTCTGTAAGTAGTAGCTGTAGGCTCCTTATACTGTGCTTTGGCATCAGAAACTCTGCCCTGTTGTTGGATGTAGAGATTGCACCTAAAAATGTTAGAATACATTAATTTTCTTTCAGAGGTGTATTTCACCTCATTGTTTGTATAGTGAGCTTAAAAGCCTAATAGTGGCACTCTGAGCAATCCAAATGGTGCTGTGTTTTAGCATTACACATACACAAAATATACAATTAGGATCTTTCCCTCAGTGAGCATATGTGTTTTCAATAATCTTTCAAATATGTTCAGACCTGGCCAAAACTACGGCCTTTCTTCACTTCAGGCTACAATTTTTGCAAAGGACTTTGCAAAATCAAACCTTGACCTGTTTGTATCCCTCTTCTAGTACAAGAACATCCAGAATCTGAAAAGTTCTGATGCTCATGTGGCAAATGTTGATGCTGGGTACATTAATAAAAGGTCGACTTTTCTTGAGAAATTTAATATAATTTTAAATCCTAAATAACCAAACTAATGTTGAAATTTAATATAATTTTAAATCCTAATAACCAAACTTGCATACTTGACTGTTTAGTTTGAAATTTGATCACTCTTTAAGAGGTAATTTTCTTGATCTTGTTTATAACAACAGCACCTTCTCAATTTACAGAAAGGAGATTTCAACCTTAATTACATGGAATAAAATGCATGGAACCTATAGCTCTGATTTTCCCCATTTACCTGTACAACAGTTTCTTAGTCCACTTCCAAGGAACGATTGTCACAGATTATTCTCTCATATACTTCTCACAATGTAATTCAAATAACTGATATGAAGGAGTTTCTCCCATTCTTCTTTGATATTGGTAATGGGAGAGAAAAGAAAGAAAAATGTTTCTTAAAAAGTTGAAATCTAATAAAAAACCAAATAAATCTCATAAAAACCAGTCATGTTGACACAACAGACAGTGATGGAAATGAGTGTTACAGTGGGTGAAATGAATAAAACCTGAAAAAAAAAAAGCAGTTATTAAAGCCTGTACTTGTTTTTAGAGTGTCCTTGAACTTTCTTCTCCAGATGAACTCCATTTACAAGACTGAAATAAAACTCTCCTTGGATATACCATGGTGGTATCTGCCTCGTCCCTGTTCCACCTGAGCAAGTAACTCCTAAGTTATTCTTTACATGCCTATTTCCCAAAGATTGGCAAGAAATTAAATGTAGAGACAGGCATTAGTGAGCCAAAATGTTAGGAAATGATTGCGAGAGCAATGTCTCACTTTAATACTATGTAAGGTGGTATTCTGTAAACTGATTTTTTCTTAGGCACAAATGAATTCCCTAATATTACCTTCCAGTTATGTAAGTCATAGGTAGGTCTGTATTTGAGAAGTGACAAGTATTCAGACTTTTAAGTCTCCTCTTTGGCTTTTCAGAATGTAAATCTTTAAATCATCTTTAAATATGCTGGCTATGCGCCAGCGGCAGATTGGTCCTATGCATGTGTATGAAAATTTCAGTCCTTCCTGGGAGTTTAAGAAGCTTACATAGTTCCTAATGACTTCTGTGACAGCTAGATGAAGTTTCGGTGTCAGGCACCTTATATAAAATTTTTGCTTCATTTCCAAATTTGACCTTATGCAATTTCTCAGCAATATTGAAAACTATAGTGCAGCAAAAAGATTGAAAACAAAACAAAAACAAGGAGGAAGTCATATTTTCTTCTTTTCACCTCTGAAAATTCCAACCCCCATTGAAGCTCCCTGAATGAGGAGAAAAGGCTTTAGTAATCATTTCACCTTTTTTTACTTGTTAAAACTGGCAGCTAAACACCCTACTTAAATATGCACAATTAAAGCAATTATACCATCAGATACTTCTCCCATTATTTCATCTGCTTAAAACATCAGGCAATACTGTGTGCGCAGTAATTTATTTTCAAAAATAATTTAAAAAGTCTTCATTATCAGAAAATGAAGGGTTGATGTTCATCCTATTCTCTTTTCAGTTCCCTGTTGCTTTTTCCATCAGAAGCTATAATAATTTTCTGGGCACTCCCTGTACCACCAATGGTTTTAAAGGTAAAATATTCGACCTTTAAAGTACACTATTTATTAAGCTGCAGAAAAAATTGCAAAATTGAACATACCATTAGTAAAGCTTGTCCAAGCATTCCTTTTTTCACACTTGTTAAGGGAAGTTTTTTTAATGATAATCCATGTCCTCCCTTTGCCACCCCTCACTCAGCACCTTTACCCAGGGCCTGGCCTCTCCAGACCCGTCGTGGCTGATCGTGCTCTGTCCAGGAGTAACAGGGATAAGTCAGTAAGGCAGTAAAGGTACCATGCTGTGTACCTGATTGCCATCGATCTGCACACTTTGTTGTCTCACACGTAACATAAATAAATAACGAAAAATAGATCTTCGTCTGAAATGAATTTTTATACTCAGAGTCTGTAACACGTTTTATTTCCTACACTGTAAGCTGCTCAGGAACACTAGTAATTGCAGGCACTCCAGGTAACAAAGCTGAAGCTTATTGTAAAAAGTACAGGAAATTCAGGGAAACCAGACCAATCTTTACTAAATTAGGCTTTAACTTTTGTAGATTTTATTGTCCATATACCTGATAGATTCAGAGGTTAAGTAATAACATATGGGCCTAGGCAAACACCCAGATGTACATAAAAATGTGTTCTTGAGGAAAGTACATTAAAATATTTGGTTCCGTTTTCACAGCTGTAATTTATAGACTATACAGGGCATTTTTAATGGATTGTATCAGACATCACCAGGCTGCTATATGTGGCCGGATTCAGGTCTCAGTTCCACCAAAAGAACTATTACCCCAAGCCTTCTGGTTTTCATTCTCCTTGGTCTCCAGAATATGGGAATTAAAGGGACGGTGGCAGTCTTTATCAATACTGCCCAAATGCTGAAAAATTAAAAAGTCTTGAAAAAAAGGAAGGGAGGGCCCACATTTGCCATAAACTAGTTTGCCCTTTATGCCTGCACTTCTCTACTTTCCGAGGCGCGCTCCTCCATAACCCAATGTCTACTAAAGAAGTCTTGGAGTCAGATTTCCATGTTTTTACTGAAAGTGAGTGGTACCTACTCGTTGGGTAACCTAATCGGAATCCAGCAATCAGTGTTTCTCTTTTCAGTTGCAAATGCTTGTTTAACAGTCAGGTAAAGATAGTGAAAAGAGGCCCTGTTTGAATTAACCCCACAACGCAAGCTCAAGGCATTTTATTATTTACTGTTCTTCCTTCTCTAAAGGGACTTACGAAGTACAGGGGCCCTCTGAATCTGCCACAGAGCCCAGAGGGAGCTGAAAACAAGCTGAAAACGCTTTACGGAGCTTCAGGTGTGACCTTAAACAAACCAACCTGCTCCACTTGTTCACCTCAGCATTTCACGACTCGGTTCAGCGACGCCCAGACGGCATCTCCGCGGCAGAGGACCACGTCCCTGTTTCCATCCCCCTCCCCTTCCATGACTCGGTTCAGCGATGCCCAGACGGCATCTCCGCGGCAGAAGACCGCGTCCCCATTCCATTCCCCTCCCCTTCCTCCCCGAGGAGAGGGGAGGGATCCGCCGCCCCCCGGCAGCGCGGGGTCTGCTGGCTGCGCCCCGCGGAGAGGCTTTGCGGTGCCAGCCCGGGCGAGGGGGGGCTGGAAAGTCCGATGGAAAACCCTGCGGGGCCGTGCCGTGTTCCTAACTAGGTAGGAAGTTAGAGGCATACGGGTTCCTGTAACGGCGGTGATGATAATTAATCTGTTATTTCGGTACCGATTTTCCACCAGGAGTGCCGTTAATTGGGCTAAAGTTTTCTCTCGTCTCTAGACCTTTACTTTTCTCACCAGGCGAGAAACCTCATTGTCATTGCTGACCCTGAGCTTTTTCTTCCACCGGCATCTCCCTCCGGTTTATCACTTGGTTGGACCCTTGCCAGAGTTTGCCCTCACCCTGACCTTGTCTTTGATGAAATACTTGTTTATACCTTACTCAGTTCCCCACTTGGCTAATGCAACCCCCTCCTTTAAATTCCCCCGATCGGTCTCCTTGAGTTGTCTGGATTTAATTCAGTGTTGCCGGGGGGGCACAAGAGGCATATTCCTGTTGTAATAAGCTTCTTTGGTATTGGATGAAGAGTGGCAAGCTGAGGCTATAGGATACTATACATATATATATATATTTTTTTTTTTTTTTTTAAACGCGCTCTCTTGTTTCTGCTATCAGAGCCCTGTTTAGAGAGATTGTTGTCGAATGTGCCTGGGGTGCCAGGGACTCAGCCAGACGCAGAAGCTGAAGCTGGGCATCTGCAGGAGGAGGTGGGCAGGTGGGCAGGCTGGTCTAGCAACAACCGCCTGGGGAAGGAGGGCAGGGGTTGCTGGTGGTCGCTGGGACCGAGGGTCTGTCGGCTTGCACAGATGATTCAGGCAACGCTCAGCTCGATAGCAGGCACTGTTTGAGGGTGAGACCTGAGAAGGAAGGGACAGTGAAATTAAAACGTTTTTCAGAAGAGAAATAAGAGAAAGTCAGAAGTATGAGGACTTCTGCCCTAGTGAAAATACTGTTTTTCTACAGCAGTAATCATTTCTAATTGGAGAAGTCTCTAATCTATTCCACCCACAATTAGTTTGGAGGTCCCTGTAAAATATTTCCTTTGTTCTCCTTATCTCAGCAACTATGAGGGACTTCCAGATAAAAGGGCCTTGCAATGGGAATAAATTGACTTGGTGCTTTTCCAAGACCCCTTTCAATGACAAGGCTCTTTCAGGGACCAAACCCAAATTAAAATATTTCTAACAGTGCTAAAAGTGAGAGAGCAAATCTCTTTTCTTACTCAACTGTCCTATTGACTCCAGCGTGCTCTGCCCAGCCCACTCTTTGATTCCTCTATCAGGATCTCATGACTTTCTAATTTAATCCAGTCTGCTACTCCTTGAGCTGAACTTTTCCAGATGAGGACTAGATAAGATCAATGCCTGAACACATTGTCTTGGTTTTAGGGTTCAGCAAAAATCTTAATTCAAACGGTTGCATTTTATATTATTATCATAGAATCATAGAATGGTTAGGGCTGGAAGGGACCTTCAAAGGTCATCTAGTCCAACCCCCCTGCAAGGAACAGGGATATCTCCAACTAGATCAGGTTGCTCAGGGCCTCATCCAACCAGGCCTTGAATGTCTCCAGGGATGGAGCATCCACCACCTCTCTGGGCAACCTGTTCCAGTGTTCTACCACTCTCATGGTAAAAAATTTTTTCCTAATATCCAATCTGAATCTACCTCCCTCTATTTTAAAACCATTACCCCTTGTCCTATCACAACAGGCCCTCCTGAACAGCCTCTCCCCATCTTTCTTGTAGGCCCCCTTGAGGTACTGGAAGACCGCTATAACGTCTATTAGATCACAGTTACTAAGTATCTGCCATCTCGGGCTATGTTTAGATCTACCATCCTTGATGTTTTAGTACCAAAAAAGTGTTTGCTCAGATATTATTCTTATTTCAGTTTACAAAGAGAATTATTAGATACTGTTTTGGACATTCATCCATCTTCATCTTTGCATAACTTAAAACTTATTCAGAATGACCCTTGTGCCTGCCAACGGGACAGGAAGCCTGCTGTTGTAAAATCATGTTTCAGAGCTGCCCCAGATTACTAATAACTGGAGATCTTGTTAGAGCTCTTTTTTTTTTCCATAATAAAATCTAAGTTCTAATGATTTCTGTGGTGGACAAATATCTAAATTAAAGCCACCAATGAAGCTATTATCAATTACTACTCTTAACTGTGCTGGCAGAAACAATAGGATCCTTGCTATGTTTCTTCTGGTGACTAATGGAGGACATAGTTTCCATGAACTGGCAGTCAAGGTCTTTACAGAAAAAAAAAAAAAGTAATAATTGAAAATTTCCTCCTGTAACATCAAAGTAATTGAAGAGGCCTTTAAAATGTATAAATGAATTGTACTGCTTTGATTTTTCTTGCTTGAAATCCAAGCTATGTCATAGAACATTTGGGCTCTTTAATGCATTGTAATCCACAAAAGTAAAAATAATATGGCCTCTTCCTACTGAACAGAGGAAATACTCTTATAAATAATAACAACATTATAGTAGACAATCAGCATTATCCATGCAGAAACTGTTCTATGAATGAAGAATCTTATTATCCAAAGTCTGTCCTGGACTTCCTTAGTGATCTTCATTACATTACATCACCTTTATTTGCCTGTTTCTCCTTCGTAAGAATGCATCTGCTATGAACTTTTCTGAAATCTAAGGTCACGAACTTTACATGTTTCAAGTCACTATTCTTATTTGAAGAAAATTTTTGGCTGTGAGTTATACTAAGTGAATTATTCTCACTGATAAGTAGTGAGAATTGTCCTAAAAATTTCAGAATCAGTTCTCAGATACGTGGACATTAGAATAGCTGAAAAAATGTAGATCAGAAGTCCATATTAATTATAGCTGTAAAAATCTACAAAAAAAACCCCAAGATCAAAATGCAGTTGAATATCTTTCTGTAATGTTACTGTGATAAAATTTCAGTTCATTACTGAAACTTCATCAGGTATGTGATCAGATAGGAAAAATACATTTTAAAGGTATGAAAACTACTTATTGCAATACCCTATAAATGCATGGATACCACATCCAGTTCCTATCTTAACTTCATTTCAGTTTTGCCTACTGAAATAATAACCGAATTTAATGAGTTTGATCTAACTTTTTAATCTTTTGGCGAATTAGAATATTTTTCTGGATCTGACATTTGAAATTCAGAGCAATTTTGCTTTGGCTTTTAATTTAGACCAAATTAAATAATTTACAACTTTAAATTACATTCAAGGAGTGCATTGTTGCCATCTATTTTCTTTAGTCCAGCCCTCCCAATCTAATGTTTAAAGAACCTCCCTATTGTTCCAATCCTGCAGAGAAAACAAAGAGGGAAGTAAGTAAACATTCATTTAAACAAGTCTTGTCCAGCTCCTTTTTTTTTTTTTTACCTTGTTAAGCTTCCTGTATTTTACCTGGGTTAAAATATTGTGCAAACATAATTTGACCTTTCTATCACCATCTCATGTAAGCTTATCTGAAAATGAGTGTACACAGCGCTAAATATATGCTTCTGGGGGAATTTTGGCTAGCAAGATTGTTAAGATTTAAAGCATGTAAAAAAAAAAGGTAGAAAATGCATTTAAAAAGCATTAAAATATGCTATGTCGGTATATAAATGATCTTCCAATCTCCAACTCAGCTGCTACTGAATGGTGGAAACATCCAGTAACACTGATATTTTCTTCTATGGCAGCTCCTTGAAAAGTTAAAATTTTGCTCCACAGAATGCCAAGAAACAGTTTAGGTTTGTAAAGTCAAGTTTTTCAGCTCACTGTCTTTCTCAGCCCAAGCTCATCAGGTTCTGCTACACCTGATGTGGCGAATGGGCTTTTCCTACAGAGCTCAGTGCAGGAACGGTGGCTGTTTCCCTTCAGACGGAGATTACAGGAGTGATCCTGACACTTGGTTGCCTAGTGCTCAGTGATTAGCATCCTTATTCTAGTGAATTGAGTTGAATTTCTTAGTTTACGGGATCAGGTTCCAGCCTCCCCTAGAGGCACCTCACTTGTAGCACATCGGGTGATGGAGACTGTTGTTTTGTTTTGTTTTATTTTGTTGTTGTTTTTTTGTTTTTTTTTTTTTTTTAATCTTGAAGGAAAAACACCCACATATTCATATAGTCTTCAACTTCTCTTTAATGTTAATATATGCTGAAGTCCCTTCCCATCTCACACCAGAACTCCCAGAACTGACTCAGGCTCTCTAAGGTTAAGATAAATGTTCATAAGTGAACGAAGGGAAATCTGAGATCATGTTACAATTTAAAGAGAGTAAGATTTGTCTTTAACAAACTCCTGAATTCATAATCCTTTAGAGTAAATCCATGTTTGTAACAACAACAATCTTCCCTTAATCACGTATTAGCAAACAAGTATTAATTAACACAGTAACTTTTGATGTAAACAGAGCCATTCGCAGTAGGTACCAAGGTACTTTGAACGTCTTGGAGATACTTAAAACCCAGCTGGACAAGGCACAGAGCAACATGATATCACTTTGAAGTTTGCCCTGCTTTGAAAAAGGGGCTGGACTTCTTGACCTCCAGAGGTCCTTTCCAAACTAGAGTATTCTATGATTTTAGAACTGTTAACTTGTATTAAAACTACAATTGCTCTTTCCAGACCCAGATTTTACACAGTGCCCATGGAGTTATTCCTGATTAATTAGCACTTAGCTATGAAAGTGAGCAGTCTGGCTTCAGATTCAAAACATCTACTTCTTGCTATGAACTTCAGCTTGGCTAATTTGTGAGCTAAACTAAAACTGATACAGGACACTTAAAGACTGTGCAGAAAAACTGTCAGTTCAGGATGGTAAGTGCTGCCCCCAGGCCAAAGCATAGCCCAAAGCTGAGCTGGCAAATGGATAAAATGATGTAAGGTATACTTAGTTCAGCCTAAATGCAGGCAGCCCTTTCCAGGGAAGACTTGCTCTGTCCTTCTCTGTATGTTCTGCTGCATTCCTGCCATCAGACAGGGCAATTGTGCAGCCACAAAATGCACAGATGCATTTCACTCTTAATTTAATCCTCTACAAAAGGTGGTTAACTAGTGATATGCTAGGGCTAGCAATATGTTAAATCAACCTAGTCATCTTTAGCATTAACATCTTTTTCCTCAAACATGACAATTTGTGGTTTTAATTGCAACACATGCGCAAACTCTTAATTCCATTGTTCTCCCTTAAACGTAATATAAATTACTTTACAGAGTAAAGCATCTGTCTAGAAGTTTATCAGGTGGCCTAAAAGGACATTTTCAGCATCCAGTTGCAAGAACCAACACAAGCACAATCCCGTGTATCACATTTACTTCTGCTGAGTTACATGACAGCCCTAAGGATGGACTGGGATATGTTTTCAGCTCTGGATATCTGACAGAGGATATCCTGCTGTTTTTTCGCATCCCTCAGTGGATGTTGTAACTCAGTGCAGGAGATGGAAAGGGAGATGACAGTTCAAGGCCCACATTTCCTGCTTTCCTGACCAACGTTGTATCTTGAGACACAAGACTCACAGAACATAACTTCTCAAGGTTAGCAATTGAAAGAGCAACCTCATGGCATCCTAAAGACTGTCTTTGAGGCAGTCCTCTATATTACTGGATTTTCCCAGCTTGGTTCTCAGGTCATCCTCGAAAAGGGCAGGCCTGTTCTTTCCTTCCACCCGAGGAACGGTTTCAGGATTTAGGCCAACCCATAAGCTTGCAATGTTAATTTTCAGAATGTATCTTAGGTGGAGTCATACAGTGAGAATCACTCTCTTAATTACCAGAGAACCTCTAGGAACATGCCCTTACCTGACTCAGAGTATCAACTCCCAGAGAAGTGATAATGAGAAACTACTTCAAGAAAAGTGTCTTCTTGCAGAGTTCCTCTGTATAATTCAACAAATTTCTCCAGGTTGCCCCGAATCACATTTATTGAGGAAAGGCTGTAGAGACTGACCGTTTGCAAAAAGTTAAAAAAAATCCCAACCCTAACAACTTTCCACAATAGCTATACTGGAAAAAAAATTTTGTTGTCGTATTTTATTCTACCACTTCACCTAACACTGAAATCTCAATATTGCAGCTTTTCCATCTTTAGTATGTAAATATTTTAATGCACATTTTAATAAACTCATAGGGCCATGATACTGTCTGATGTTTTTCCAGTCCAATGATATGAAGTTTAAGATTTCCAAGTCCTATACCCTGCAGATCTCAAATTAGTCTCAGATGACTTCACATGCTATAATACTGCACTTGTATGTTTGTGAAGGCTCAGTGAATTTGTTATTACTTACTCTTGGTTAGTATCAGTGTAGACAGAATTGACATGTTTAAAACAAATCTTGGTCTGAGCAACTATTGATGTTTTTTTTTGCATCCAGTGTTTCGAGAGTTCTTTAGCAGGAAGATTGATTTCATTTTTGACATTGTTATATTGTATTAAGGGGCTTTTGCATTTTTTAAATATTTTTTTTTTCACCCCTACTTTTGGCTTTTTTAGGCCTGATGGTTTGATAGGCTAGTTGTTTACCTTAGCTTTGGTCATTCTGAATGCCTATTCTTGCTCTTATCTCTCCAGTGATATCCTCTCCATCTGTTCAGTAAGCACTAACAATTTTCAGTCTTATCTTTTAAGACCATCTTCAGCAGCAGTTTTGCAAACGTTTTCTGAAAAGGACTTGGCACTTAGAAAGTCCAGCTGCAAAACCATTTAACTGAGATTTCAGGGGAGAACATAGAGAAGTGAACATAAGCCCAGTTGCTTTGTTTTGTTTTGTTCTGTTTTTTTCTTATGCAGAATTCTTCTTGGTATTTTTGCTGAGCTTTAATCCCTTCCACCTATGAAAAGACAATAATTTGAGAAAGGCAGGGAGATGAAGGGCAGGGCTAAATCTGTAACTTCAAGTAAAGTGCGCTTACATGAATTTACTCCACCAATAGGTATGTAAACTGAACACTGTTAAAGGAGGCATGCATGGTCTTTGATATGAGTATCTTTACAAGCAGCAGATGTAAAATATAATAAAGATGAATGAACATAGTTCATCTCTCCATTTCTCCTTCTTCCCCATTTTCAAACGGAACCCCGAAATTAGGTAGACTGTTGTGAGACTGACTATTTATTTAGCTTTCTGAATATACTTTCAAGCAGGCTTAGCACATCAACATAATGTAAGTTTGCTCTATAAGGCTATTAATATACTGTAATTAGCAAACAGTGTAATCAATCATCTGGCTTATTGCTGGGTGTCTTACATATTTTGACTTGTCCGAAGAAAGGACACTGTAACAGTAAAGGATGCTGATCACCAGATCACCACCTTTCCAGTGACAGGTGCCGTAAGTTATAGGAAATGAGAGAAAGAAACAAGAGCTGATGAAAATTCCCCCAAATCTTATGAGAAATATGGCATTTCCAAGTGTGTCTGTATCTTGAATTAGGATGAAGAAAATCTAAAATTGCCCTGTAAAGGAGTTACATGTTAGTTTAGATAAATTTCTAAAAGCGTTGCTCACCAAAGTCCCTTAAGAAGTGGTAATGGGAAAATAGAGTTTTTTATCTGTATGGATAAAAAGTTTTTATCCAAATGGAGAAAACTTTTAAGAAAATAAAGGAAACTCAGAGTAGAAATATATCGTCAGCTTTCAGTGGAATGAGAAAACCACTGAAGTCTCACAGGGATCTCAGCTTGGTCCTGTGTTGTTCAAATAAGCAATAAATGATTAGGAAAAAGGGGGTGGGTGACTCGTGAAGAGACAAAGTTCTCTGATGGTACTGAATTATTCAGGACAACAAAACCAAAATTTAACTTCAGAGTATTTCACAAGCACATCCTGGTATTGATTGACTAGGCAATACAATAGCACATTATATTCAATGCTCCTAAGTGTAAAGGAACGCTGCTTGTGGGGAAAAAAAATCTGTTCTGTTGTAAAGTGATGGGCTCTGAGCTGACTGTTATTAAAGAATTAAATCTTAGGACTAAAACAGGAAACTTTGTAAGAATATTAGCTCAAGACTTGGTCCTGCTCAAAAAGTTGAATCGAACATGACAATGTAATTGGGAAAGTGGGGACAGCAGAAGAGGGACTACCACTATGCTACTATACTGCTGTTTGAATCCATCTGGGGCACTGAAGAGGAGGGCCAGAGGGAAGGCAGCAGCCGACCAAAAGGACTCCCACACCCTCCAGGCCATGGGACATTTTCCAGACATCTTGTTTGTTTTCAGCCATTGACATTTTTAAACGACTCATGACATTCAGGAGAAGAATCACAAGAGTTAAAATCTTGGTTTTGCTCATTCACACAAATGAGTGAAGATGCATACTGATCGGGAAAGTCATACTGAGAAGTAAACAAGCAAACCACTCCCCCATTAAACATTTAATGAGGACAATGGAGAATCGCCATCATTTCAAAACTCATCCTCTTTCTTGGGAACACTTGTAATGAGCTATAGAAGCCAAAATTACTAAGTTGCTTATGCACAGAAACATTGTGTGTTCAAATAATTGTAAGGACAATCCACTCTTTGGCTTTGAAGACCTGCGCCTGTTGCACTGTGTTGTATGCTACCAGTGCAGACACAGCTTCACCATTTGAGGAGAGGGTAGACTTGGAGCAGACTGGGAGATTTTTATTTCTGGTCTCAGTCATCAGCCTTCTGGAGCGGATCAGTGCTCTGAGAGAAAAACTATCCCATATCAAGAGCTAGTAATTTCACTATCCCAAAACAGGACCCCCTGATTTAAATACTTGCTCTTACTTCGACATATGAATAAGGCACTTCATCGTGACATTAGGCAGGAATAGATCAGTGGTCTTGGAAAGGGTCTGTCATTACAGGGGCCCAGGTTACCTGGTACTCTTGTGGTTCCTCCCTTTGTGCCAAAACACCTAACAATCTAGTATTAATACCTGCCCAGCACAGATTGGCTCCAAAATTCCAAAGATGAGAAGGTTTGTAGAGCAGGAGGAAGCTATTACTACGTGGCTTACACAAATATTCAGCAAAGTTATTAGCCAAGCCATCTAAAACAATAATGCTTTGCTTACAGATCATGGGATTAAAAACTTTATCTTTTTAGTTGGATTTTGACTCTCCTTTTCATCACACTTGATGTATGTTAAATTCAAAAAATAAACAATTAAGAAAAACAGAAAATGCAAAACTCTCATATATTCTCATGATTCTAGCATCCAGTTTTCAAATTATTGTGAGGTTTCTGACGAAACTTCAAGATCTGACAGCATGGTATTAAAAGAAAGAAGGCAAGTGCTTAGAACAAATAAACAAAAATGCTGACTGATAAAATATTGTAAAAGAGTACATAATAGTGAGCAGTTATGGTAGCATAGTGATTAATAATTTTCCCCCATCTCATTGTCAGCATTGAAATGCCACTGAAGCCAATGGCTACTCTCTCTGAAAAATGGGCCTTACGTATTAAAAATATTTTTTTCTGAGTTTGTCTCATCTATATCTTCTGCCATTCTGGACATTGCTGCAACAATGAAAAGAAAACAGGACTAACTATCATTATCTGTCTCCCAGTAGCAACTATGTGCTAACTTTTCCATTTTTCTTACAGCTTTCTTACTCTCCAGCCTAGTAATGTATGATTGTAGTCGCATACACAGCACTTGAATCTAATGAGTTTACTGGGTACTAACCAGAGGAACAGTAATTCAAAGCAGATGTTAACTGACACTGATTATATTGTTCTAACAGTGTGATGTGAAAAGGCACCTGATTATTCAGATGCAAATGCGTTTCCATATCCTCAGATGTGCTCTTAGATGTTTAATGTCTATAGTGCAAAAAAAAGCCTGCCTTGAGTCACACAGAGATTGTAAAAAAGGAGGAAAAAAATGTTACTTTTTATGTTGTAAGGGAGCACCATTTAACTTACATAATTTTTGTATTTGCAGTCCTTTCTCTCTCCTGGGAAAAGAAGCAAATTTTTATTCCTACCCCATGATTTGTTTTGGTTGCCTGTGTAGTCATCAAGTATTTGCTTTGCCTGCAAACACATTTTACTTTGGTCTCAGTCAGTTTTTAGGGTATTTTTCCAACATAAACACTTAGGGTATGACCCTTTGTTGTACTCCATATTTTGTTTATTGACTCATTTGCACTTAAAATCTGTTCTTGGAGAGTTTTTCTTCAGTATATTAGTTCAAAACTGCTCCTAGACAGATTGTTTTAACTAGTGCAGTAATTAACATGTGTGTTCAGAGACAAATATTCAAGATTTTCTTGGGTTTGGTATAAGTTCCCTGAGTAAATTAGTACAAGTCACACAGTTTCCCAGAGTTTCTTTTTTTTCTATTTATCTGTTTCTTAGTGTGTATATATAAATGTTTTTGGTCTCCTTGTCTGAAGAATCCCATGCATGTGCAAATTGTTATAAAAGGATGATAGTGTATACCTCTGTTGGGACACGAAGTACTGATTTGAAAAAGAGAGAAGAGACTGAATGGTTCAGCAAAAGATCTGATATTTCTGTTGCTTCCCTACTGTCCTACTAAAGGTCTTCATCCCACCTAATTGCTCAGAGAAGAGCCGCCTCATTTTCCCAGCGGTACAATGCTAGAGTGGACATTAGACAGCTGCCCAGAGGTTACGTCTGTAACTCTGTCTGCGGACAAGCATCTTTAAAAACAAGACTATTTAGTGTTGTGAGATATTTCTAAGAGGCTGTTTGTTTTTCTGAAGTTTTCCATTTTTACATGAATCACTGGAGACTAGTCAGATAACAGAAGAGAGAGCCTTTTCATCTCTGGACAACTCTTCAAAGAGGTGGATGGGAATTCAGCCACATGATGGCTTACATTGAAGGAAGATGTACAATCAGATCTATGTATTATTTAACCTATGGGTTTTGACCTTTGTCAGTCTGTGAAGCTGTAAACATTTTCTGTGGAAGACACAGTCCCTTTAGAAATGTCACAAACATGGATAGTTCCATGCATATATGAAGGTGTTTTTCATAATTAACTTTCACGTTTGCATTAGAAACAGTATATGAGCCACGTTAGCCATCTACAGGACATTCTCCAAAGGGTTTTCATGAATTTTTTCTCTGTATCATAATTATGTGCAGCTCACAAACATAGAAGCGAAAAAAATGTCTTGCTAATTTAGCTCTAGATGTCAGTTTTCTGTAGCATTAAGCAAGTACGATTTATAAGCAATATACAACTTCTGTTTTTTTTCAAAATAACTTGAGGTGCGTGTAGGAGAAGAACCCATAGGGTCTGATCTAAAATCTGCTGAAGCTTCTGGGATCCTTTCCATCAAGGAAAACTCTCTTGGTCCTTGTGCTGACATTGAATAAAAAGAAAATTCTTTTCTTCATCTAGTTTTGCTTTTCTTGAATATATTGTCTATCCTCTGGCTACAGTTTCTAATATTGTAATGACTGTATGCTCTGTCCTCATAATGACAATTAGACTTCATGAAAATCTTTTAGATACTGATGAGGTCTTCTCACCAGAAGAGAAGAGCTTTAATGTCTAGTCAGGACTGCAGAGAAATTTTGCTTCTTGAATGACTCCATTAGGCACCTCTCCTGGTTAATCAGCCATTGAAGTGTCTTAACTTGCCGTGGCTTCCCAGCAGAAAAGGGATTTTAGAGACACTTGTTCCACTACAGACTACCTCAGACTTGTCTGTCACATCTCGTGCCTTTCGCTGTGCCTGTAAGGCTCATAACCCAGAGCTGAATTGGTCTTGTGGCTGGCAAAATGCATTGGGAGTCTTCTGTGTGAAGCTTGTTCTCTGACAGCAGCCCCAGCTACTGTACATAATTTTCTTTGCTTACTCTTATTAGAAAAACTTACCTAGTTGGAAGTACAGAAGGAATGAATTTAGGTCATTCAGAATATAATTACCCAGGCTGGCATTTGGCCAGGACATGAGAATTAGCAACACTGAACCTGAGAAAAATGTTAGTGATGTTCATACATTTCCTTTCATTGCTATAAAGAAATTACTGTTTCTGTAGTAACTGCTGCAGGCAGCTGCACTTCTCACTTTCCCCTTGTGATGCATGAAAGCTTTATTTGTATTTCTACATTGCTAGGGAGAAGATGGGTCACTGGCTTTTTTTAATCACCGATAGAAGAAGTTTAAATTGTGGATGGGTTATGGTTAAAGGTGAGAAAGGAAAGATTACTGGAATAAAAACTCCAGCTGTGATGAAGAAAAGAACTGTCAGATGATGTATAGCTGCTTCATGTATGGATGGGCTTGTTCTGGGGTGGCAGAACTTTTCCTTTTATCTGCACATAGCTAAGTGTTACATGAATCTAGGAGTGAAGTCACTCAGTACCACTGCGTAGTAGCGTGCACACTTTGATAAAGGAAACACTGAAAATTTAGGTATTAGGGTGCTTTTAGAGGCTAAGATTTGGAAGACCCCAATTCTGTCTTCCACCAGAAGCTCCCTGTGTGATTGTAGGCAAAGCACATTCAAGCTTGAAGATGTAGATTTTGCACAGGAGCCAGGCACCTAAAAGTGAGGTGCAGCGCCATGGAGCTGTTGCAGTGCTCAAGCGCGTTCTGTAGACTTGAACCTCAATGTCTCTGTTGCTTGATATCTGCTGCTTCCAAAATGTAAGTAGCTGTCCTGCCCTACCAAGGAAGTGTGGTGAGAGCAAGTGCCACAGGGCAGATGATGTACTGTGGTACCTGTATAAGCACTGTGTTTAAGACAGGCGGATAAAGACAATGATTCATACAGAAAATCTGTTTAGTGTTATGGACATTCCTTAATAACAGTTAAATATGTTCCATGCTTTCTGGTAGCTGATCTATATATAGGATGAAAGCCTGGTCCTGCTCCCAGAAAACAGGATGACATCCATCTCATTTGAGTCAGCTGACAACGGGAGTCGTCCAGTCTAAACTGCAGATTCTGCGTGTAGTCAAGGAAGGGGGTGACCCGCTGCAAGAGGCAGCTCATAACATCCTAAAATGGATGCCTAAACCAGAGGGGTTCCTTTTGTGGAACCTGTCTCTTTTCATAAGCCAGTGAGGAGAGTCTCTCAATGGCTAGCTCAAACAAGGCACCTACTTGTTTGATGGCTAGGTAAGATGAAATGAATCACGCTATGGTCTCCCTGCAGGTGACAGAAGACCCTTGAGGGAGTTCAAGGGTTTAATCCCTCCTCCTCATCCATAGGATATAGTGATGTTAAAAATCTAGATCCACAGCAAAATTTCTCTTTTTTATAAAGCATTCTTACTAGGTAGTTTGTGATGAATCTTTTCTCCTTAGCTCTTGGAAATGTTTCATTACATGCCCTAAATACAATGAATTCTGATAAAACACCATCCACTATAAAAGAGAGGCTAATGTAGTTGAACTTTCTTTATGTCTGCTGGACAATGACAAATCGTACTCCTCCTGTGTCAGCTAAATAATTAAAGCTTTGATTTGTGAAACGGTTACTTACCTGTACTGAGTCATCTGTGGTTAAGAGAGAAAACAACAGCAACAAGAAGGCAACGCGTGTTTTACCTGGAAACTTGACTCCTTTTGCCTAAGCTAAAGCAAAATCAAATGAAGCCCCTGTAATACGAACCCCTCTCCTGTTCCAGAGCCATGCATACAGCCTTACATTGTCAGTTCTGCTATTATCTGAAGCCAGGAAAGGAGCGTGTTGATGCTGAGTTGCTCAGGAGTACAAGGCTTGATCATTTGTCTCAATTTTCATGCTGTGGCAAGTCCTAAACTCTGGGAAAACAAGACAGGTTTCTCCAAAGCAAAAATCTTAAACTGTGTGCCACAGCTTGAATGGTCTGAAGGACTCTTTCATACAGACATTAATTTGAACAGTTCATGAAGGCTTATTGGCTGTCACTGGAACAAAGCATATACATTGCTGCAATTCCAGTTGTGAGAGAAATACTGCACTTGCAGTGTATGCTGTGGCAGAGAAGCTGGGTCATATTTTATACCCACTGCTATTTTTCCTTATATTTTGTAACCCTTTCAGATCTCTATTGAAAGTATATGTAAAATAGACATCTCAGGTATTCAATATTAGTCTAATGAATTATTTAAATATCACAATAAAATCAAGCATGGACAAGGGCATCTGTAAGTCATTCCAAAAATTAAAACTGATGTATGAAGTTCCTCACCTTTTCAGATCCTTCTCTTCCACATTCTCTGTTTTTCCTTAAATCAGTGAGTATATGCTTCTACTGTGGGGACTCCTTGATCCCTTGAAATGCAAGATGTATGAAGCTTTTATCTATATTCTTGAAAGGAAAAAAAAAAGAGGGGGGGAGGGAAAAGTGATGCAGATGGATCAGTATAAACATATATGACAGTAGCTTGGAGCTGCACGCAGTAGCATAAGTAAACAGAGTGACAGGATGACTTTTCAAAACAAGCTTGTCATGTTTATGCTTGTTATCAGCTCTCCTGACAACGATTTTCCCATCAGCTAACTGCAGACTTAATTAGGGCATTAACACAGTCCTGCCCCCACACCTCCTGCCTTCCTCCAGCTAAGCACTGGGTCATTACTGAGAGGAGAGAACACAACTGAGGAAATCAGAAAGCAAGAGAGAGAAAGAGGAGAGAAATAAGGAAAAATGGAAAGAAGTAAGGGATGAAGGAACGAAGGAAAGCATGATTTTGATTACCTTGCATAGGGTGAAAGGGAAACGAGCTGTGCTTTTCCATGTTTTGTACCAGGTTTTGCAAGGCAGTTCATAGGAGCAAGGAGACCAGACCACTCCACTGAGATAAAAAAGACTAATTTCTGTGATTTCCACTTGTAAATGCTTACAAATGCAAGAAATGTGAATTCCTCCATTGTTTGTTAAGACGAACCCCTCACCCTCGTGCAGAATAACTGCTCTGTGTAATGAAGATCCTTCCTATGCAGAAGACTCTACATAGCAAGTCATGAGATGCTTTTGGCAAGCTGTGCTTTTGAGGGGTAGAAGTGCTAACTGCTCACCTGAAGTTCGTACAATGGCTTCACATCAACTGAAAAAACGTGGTGCATTTTGCAGTATCCAGTCCCTGTGGATAGTTTCCATGTATCACACCCAGGCTAGAGCTCCATGGCAGACGCACACTTACCAATAGTGACTGGAGTAACCTTAAGCATTTTCATCACAATGTTTTTTTTCATAATGACAGATTTTCATACACTACTACTTTTAAACCTCTGTGATTTTGTAACTAGTGAAAGGCCTGAATTTCCTGGTTTTCTTTATTATTTCGACAATTTCCTGGCATTTAGGTTTTTCAGTACGGGTTGTAGACCATGCCTTTGGTAGCAGGGAATTTTGCCTCACTAGTCTTTCCCCCGTTCACTCCCATAAGACATTCCCAGTTAAGCCCAGGTGCTATTAGTTGTAGCATATTGCTTCTGATCTGCCAGTATTGCCCAGTCAGTACAAGCATTCATGAATTTAGACCTTTTTTTGCAGTTATATTACTGAAGTGCATGGTTGAAGGTCAATGATATGGCATCCTATTGGATGCATTGGACCAAGACAAGCCCAGAGATGGTAGTACCCAAAGCCAAGACTAAACTATAGCACAGATGTCTCTGCAATGTGTATGAGCAAATGCCATATCCATTGGGTGGCTTCCAGGCAAATGAATAAAATGGTTTCCATTGGAGTAATCAGAAGGTGTTAAAATAGTAACTATTAGAAACCCAGGAGATTTTAAATCCACAGGTCCAGATGACTTGTTTCTAAGGAGATGTTAGAGGAGCTCTTGGAATAGTTGTTCATATTTGGCCTAACCATGGAAGAGGCCTAGGAACCTTTTGGGGAAGAAGTGTAAGCTCTTCGAAACAGTAAAGGGAAAGCCTAGATAACCTTAATCTTGATACTCTAGACATTTATCAGTCTTGGGCAAAATAATCAAAAAGGACAGTTTGAGTCTCCATTAGGAAGGAGAAAATAGACAATAATTAGACTAGTGCCAATCAACACATGGTATATGTGGAAAATAAAGCTTGTTGTTGCTGCTTAAGCTAGTTCACTTGATACAGATAATAACATTGATGTAATTAATTTCTGTAAAATATTTGACTGGTGTTAAGCTGTTTTTTGCTTTGAAATATTGATAAAATAAAATCAATATGACATATATTAAAGGAACTAAAATTTGGAGACATATCAAATCTGAAAATATAACTATAAACAGAGAACCATCAATGCACAGATGCGTTTCTAGCAGGGTTCTGAAAAGATCACTGTTTTTCCTACAACATTTAATACTTTTATAAAGAACCTGGAAGGAAAAACAATTACTGAGCTTATAAAAATTCAAAGATTAAGGAAAGAATGATAAATTAAAAAATGATCCAGTCACTGTTGAAAAAAAACACAAGCCAGTATGAGATTTAGTTAGGTCAAATAGGAAAGATGGTAGCAAGAAAGCAGATACATCTTATCTATAAGAAGAACCTGGGAAGGACAAGAAGGTTACAATCAGCAGAATAATATTTTCCATTTTTTTAGTATTGTGATTGCAACTACTATTTAATGTAGTACCTAGGAACACCTGCCTTCAGCAAGAACCGTGTGATGTTAGAGAGACACATAATAAAAAGGCAACTTCTATCTTTCAGAAGCTGCCAGTGCAATTTTACATCTAAAAGGCTTGTGCCATTTTCAAGTGCATAAACAGGACGGTTTTGAATTGGAGTGAGGAAGCACCTAAACTGGGTGCTAGGGTGATGGGCAGGCATATGAAGATGCATTAGAACCACAGACATGATTAAAGAACTGGAAAACCTGCTTTATATGAAATGATCATCGTGTTCAACCTCTTCAGAATGTCTGAGAGAGTCTATGGGTATCTTCCTTATGCTGTGTAAGTATGAAGGGTTGAAAAGCTGGTAGTAAAGGGCTTTTCCAGTCTGTAAAATAAGGATGTAAGCTAAATGAATTCGTACTTGATAACTCCTCCTGTATTTAACAGCATTGATACAACTTGCAAGGTCTAAGGGTTGAGTCAAGGCTGGTTGGTTCTTTTACATATACACTCTAGTTCAAAAATGTAATTCAGAGAATTCAGCCTGTGTTTCTTAGAGGTCATAGCACATGAGTCATTTTTGGCTTTATTTATCTCTGAATCTAGGAAATCTATTATCATATTCTTTTAATCTATTTCTCCCTCTCTTTTCCAATGAAGAACAACCACCCAATGCTACAGTCATACTCAGGAAATTGAAATTTTAATGGGCTTTCATTTAAGCATCTTACCTCTTACAGTAACTCATATTCTCACCCTATTAAAAAAAGTGATATCATCCTTGACCGTTTCTTCTTATTGGTTGCAGACACTTATTAAGACAAAAATGTCAAAGGTAATTCAACCACATTGTTCCCACAGCGTTTCTCAGAAGGACACTCTGGGTACCAGATGTTTTTATCTGTTTTCATTGACTTTCACAACATTCTCTCAGCTAAGAATGTCCCAGTGAAATTACACGTTCTTTTAAGATGGGTCACTTAGCTGAAAGAAAGCTCCAAATGCCACATGGAGTTTCAGCTGCATAATTTCCAGTGATTATTGTGGGACCCTGTGTTCCCGGCGCTTGGGCAATGCTTTGAAAATGAAGGGGCTATTGCCCAATCTTTATATCTCTGAAAGGAGAAAAAATTAAAGCAGTTTTTACAGTAAGCCCTGCAGGTTTGCTGAGCAGCTGCCTTCAAAGGAAATTTCCTTGTGTCGATAAACACAAAACCAGAAGCACCTGGATTTGAACACATCAGTCTTCTACTTGGGAATACTAGCATTTAAAAATCAGATGGCTGAAAACAAGAAAGTGTTATAATCAATGAGAAAATGTTATATATCTGTATGTGCTTTGTCCTGAAGTGGTATTAAGTAGCTCTACTTATATAATCCCATTAGCCCAGATTAAAATTGTCAAGGTTTTATGAGTAGCTGAGTTACCTTGGGCTTACCTTGCATCTCAGTTTATGCTTCTGATTTTGACCCTGTTTGTGAATGTTCCAAAGACACTAAGCTCTCTGAAAATGACTTTTTTTTTTTTTTTTTTTTAATGCTGTGGGAAATTCTTATTAACTGGAATAAACTATGCTATTATTGTCATTTATATGCCATCCACTTGAAAGGTTTAGCATAGGTTGATTTTGTTCAGATATTCCTAGTGTAGAGAAACCATTCAGTAGAGACTGAAAGACTGGAATTAAGTACCAAACCTCTTGCAGAACAATTAAATCACAGATAATGTGGACTAGTCTAACATAGTACAGTATATGAGCAGGACAGCTGAGTCAAGATGAAAGCACATTTTTTTGTTTGTTGATTCATTTTTCTGTCACTCCAAAATCACTTTTAATACACGTTGTGCTTCTGAATGCAAGGACTTGGTTTTATATACTGTCAATCAACCAAAGGAGGCCAGGTTTAAATTGGATAGGAATTCAAGTAAAGAAAATAAAAAATTCCTTTCAAAAATTTAATCCCTGAGACTGATTTAACTGCTGTCAATTGGGGTATGAAAGATCAGGTTCTTTTGGGAGTTAGATCATCTCTGTGCAGAATAATGGTCAATTTCTATTTATTTTAAGTGTCAATCAGCACCTCTAAGTGTCCTTTACTCGTCATGATGAGGGTGCTTGGTAAATCTGAAGCCACAGACAAATTAAACATATTGCTCATTTGCTCGTTAGTTGCATTACATGAGTTTGAATATTTCTTTGCTCCTAACATAACCAGTTTTTTGATTAATGAGTAATTCCTGTTTCTGATTTTATTTAAGGTGTACTTACTGCTGAGAGCCTAGTGGGAATAGTGGGAATTAGGATAAAAGACTGCAGTGAGATTTTAATACATAAATACACAGGCATGGCCATGAGCATCTCCAAATAAAAGGAATAGACAAGTCTAACCCAGAAGAAATGAGTCAAGCCTTTTATCATACAGGCTGATACAGAAAATCTGCTATGTCCACATCACATTTACTTTCTCTTCTTTAAGCAGTGATCTGGGAGCTGAAGTGGTACAGTTAGACAGTTTTAGTGCTCAATTCCTCTGAATTACCAAATTAAATGTCTAACAGCTGACATGATGTGGAAAAATCAGCTATATCCATCTGTAAGTAGTCTTAGAAAACATCACAGACTTTTACTTTCCTGATCTGGTCACCTAGAAAATGCTAAATTGAGCAGCAAGAAAGTATTTTTAGAAGGCATAAGGAAAGTATTTCAGCACTTCCAACAGGAGACTGAAGCCTGTTGTTCAATGTGATCCTCCCAGCTTTATCAGTGTAACAGAATGATGCTGATTTATATCATCTGAAACATGTCTGGAGGGACTGAAAGATGTCACCTCGCCAACACTCTCTCTCAAAAACAAGAAGAGTGATAACATCTCAGTAAAATTTCTGTGAATGCTTGTTTTTCGCTCTCTTTACAGAAAGAACAAAAATGAGGAGTCAAAGCAAGCCAAGGGCCACAAAGAATTAATGCTGAAAGCTAAAAAGCTAACCCCAGATGACATTTTTTTTTTCTCATTCGGTGTATCACATTTTTTGGTTGGCAATGAGTTTTCTTACTACAAACTGGCCAGGGAATCAGGATTGTTAGTCTGCTGACTCACTGTAGCTTTGGGTAAACCACGGCGCTAAAATTTCAAAAGTGTCATGTAAGTCTGGTGCTGCCTTGGCCATTGAAGACCCGTCTGACATTATACTGGAGGCATCTGCTCTCAGGGATGAGGAGGGAATCTTAACATCTGCTAATGAAGGTTTCACGGGCCCTGCTCTAGCAGTCTGTCTCTAGCTCTCTAGACTGGAGTTAGTTGTCATGTCCCACATCTCACTGGCACGCTGTTAATGGGATTTCACCTCAAAACATAAGGATATAAATGAGCACGAATATGGAAATGATGACTATAATAAAATTGAGAGAAAAATAACATTAACCACAGCAATAACAATAATAATGATAGTAATAGTAGTGTGTCAGAGTCACAGGGCGATTGAATTTACTATATTTAAACCAGAAGAAAATGAATCATCTCTACTATGTTAGTAAAATATACAGTAACTCTGTGCTTACTTCCCTTTTCTTCTGCTGTCCCACTCCCAACACCCACTTTCTCTAAGCTATTCTCCAGCATTTGCTGCCTCCTCTCTCACCTCTCCCCGTGCTCCTTAACACCTTGCCCAGCTCCCTCAGGGTGGCTGCTCAGCCCAACACCGGTACAAGCCACCAGTAACCTGCCCCTATCTGAGCAGCCTGTGCCTGCAGGACCTGCATTGCCTGCAGGAGTTCAGCAGGGCTCTGGGGAGGTTGTCTTCAGGTGGCTAAGGAAGCAAAACACCCGTATGATTCTTTAGGCAAGCTTATTTCTTGTGCAAAGGTAAGATATGGCTGAGTTGGAAGAGATACCCAGCTTTGCAACATCTGCAGAAATTCAGTCTGCCTTAACCCTTAATGTATATGAACCTTACCAATGCATGGGAGTTAATCTTGTCTACAAGTGACAAGTAGGCAGGGCTGGGACTGTACTAGTGCCTCCATGTAAAGCTATGTCTGCAGTATTTTGGCAGTGACTTCAAATTGCAGGTGAATTCCAGAGCAAATGTTTCTGTTTCCATAAAAGCTGATTGCCAAATTCCAAAGAACTTCAGTTTTGAGGTGTCTTTTCCAAATCACCTCAAAGCTGATTCATCTTTTCTTGGAGGCTGAATGGCTGAATCAATCCTGCAGTGATTGGGACCCAGCAATTTTCAGTGCAGGAGTACCTAAACGTTATTTAACCAAGAGGTCTGTCTTGCAAATGATTAAATTAAGTAATTGCTACAATGAGTAATAAAGTTATATTCTACAAAAACCTCCTACTGCCTTTATTTGAGTAAGTTAATTCCTTTGCTCAATGCTGAGGATAAGTGAAAAGAAAATAAAAATGCAAAGAAAAATATAATATTTAGGAACGTGCAGCTCCAAAAGAGTTATGGTCTTAAACTGGATCAGGCCAATCTCTAGTTTAGAAATGATTATGTTTGCAAATAGTAATGTCATGTGCTGGTGATAAATCATCTAAATTTTAACCTCTCAGCAGAAGGAATGTTGTTAACAGTTACTTAACTTAAAAGGAGAAACAATCTACCCCCTCCACCCGCATTAGCTAAAATGAATTAGATCCCAGTTCTTCAAAGTATTAACTAGATATATGCCTTTGCTTTCCCAGGGAGCATGCACTTTTCTAAGTGCCTGGGAAGAACAGTTTTGGCCCTGTCTTCCTTTGGCATCTAACAATTTGGCATAACTCGTTATTTGGTGCTGCAAAGGTAAAGTTTATGGCTGCAAGCCAACAAGTGGCAATGGTAATCTTACAGCTTACTGCTGCCACAGGAGAAGGTCTTGGTCCCTCCTCCTCCCTGCTCTGTGCTTTCCTTTCTTGGTCTTCCCTCTCACAATCCTGTCCCCACTGCTTTGTCTCACCCTTTACCACTTTCCTTGAGCCAGTTCAACCAGTTAACTCAAAAGAGAATTATCCAACTTTCTGGTTATTTTTTTCCAAGTTAGGGAGGTGAATTGACTGAAGGTGGCATCTGAAGTGCACTGCGGTCAGCAAAAGGTGAGTGGCAGTTCTGCGTAGCCAGGACCATACATGGAAAACACATGTGGGAGGGGGAGGGATCTACGCTTTCCATCAGCGATGAGCTGGTAGATCCATCCACCACGTCTTGTAGAAGTGGACTGTAGATTATGTTGGGTCTGATTCTCTACTGTAATGAAATGTATGTAAGTGATTGTACAAAAAACACATGGAAAAGTGCCAATGAGTTAGCACAACAATTTTGTTTGGATTCCATCTCTCTCCCTGTGCAAGCAGTGGAAAATCAGATCAAATATACCAACTCTTTTTCTCTTTAAGATAGTGGATTCCTTTTGAGAATGTCAGGACATTCTTGATAAGTAATTTCAGTAAAGGACTGAAAAATAATAAATATATGAGAAAATATTATTGTCAGAGGGTTGGTTTGTTTGGGTTTTTTTAAGTTTGGAAAAAAAAAAACACCATGTCAAAATTACAGCAAATAACTCTAATCCAGCATCAGCAGAACAGATAAACATCTCAATGAATATTTCAAAGATGTTCACAATCTATGAGTATATCCAGCTGGTTCTTCTATATGTTTCTCACCAGTGGAGCTGGATGGAAAGTAGAATTCAACCTTCAGCTCTGTTCTGGTTGTTTTGGCAAACTGAAATTGAAGTTCTGCTTACCACTCTTTTGTCAGGATTTCTCATTGGACTGTAAAACAAATTAATGAATAACTCATAATTAAAAAAAGGATCCTGTTGTCTTCACCTTACATTTATTAACGAATGGGAACAATGAAATATATCAAAACTATGAATGGATCGGCTCATGACTTTTTCTAAAACTAGCTTATTGTGACTTGCGAACATCTCTGCACAAAAGATTACAAAGAATAGTCGTTTCACAGAAGCAGCAAGGTTGTGTTATAGAAACTGTAACGTCCTTCATGGTACATGGAAGTTGTATATCTGCAGTGCTAAAGTCTGCTTTCACCCTTCACTGTACAATGGTGTGTTCCTGTTTATCATAGCATTTACTTGTCTTCCATGAGGGAGGCTTCTCAAGGCGTATGGTCACTTGGTTGGTATTTTTTGACTACTTTTAGCTGTTGGCTTGCTGCTGAAGAAGAGCACAAGGGGGTTTCAGCATCAACACTTACTGATATGGCACATTGTCCTGTATTATGAGATGTAATTGCAACTATATAACTGTGCCATGGTCATTCTTAACATACAATCTTCTTTGTTCTTCATTATGCTATATGTCTTTCTTTACTCTAAATGTTAAAGTGCTCAGAAAGAGTTACATAGATTAGGGCTAGACAAAGAAAGACTGATTGATTATATTAGTTGCAGTTGATGTCGGATAAAAATAAGAGCTAATGCATGTTAGTAATTGAATGTTCTCCTACATAAAATCATGAAATCTCCTATGTGTTATCCAAAACATTTTCTATGTTCTCTATTGGAATCCATCTTGTTTTCAGTAGTCCTTCTGTTAAAATGTTCTGCCTTATTTTGGTTCAGTTTTGTGCCCTTGTAAGTACACAAATTTTCATGCGTAGGGAGAGCAGAGTATCCTACTTGAGGTTTTCCGTGTTGTGAGAGGAAAATTTTGCTCTGAGTGTGGACTCTAATTTTCTGTTAAATGTGGACAAGTCTGTAAAAGCCTTTCAAAAATAGTTTGTGTTGTATTTGTAGGTGAGGATTGGGGAAGCGAGATCTCTTACTTTAAGCTATTCTCTTTGATGCCTTTCAGTCTGAAGTGGAGTAAAACCACCAAGATTGCTCTTACTATCCCAACATTTGAGGGTAGAAGTAAACTTGAAATGGAAAGACTGGATTTGGCTCTGAAGATCACAAAACTATGTTCGATGTGCAGTTTATTGATACAGCGCATACTTTAAGAGTGCTTTCGAGCTCAATTCCATTGACATAAAGACTGTAGATTTAAGTGCATGCATAAATAGAATAGAATAGAATAGAATAGAATAGAATAGAATAGAATAGAATAGAATAGAATAGAATAGAATAGAATAGAATAGAATAGAATAGAATAGAATAGTTAGGGTTGGAAGGGACCTTAAAGATCATCTAGTTCCAACCCCCCTGCCACAGGCAGAGAAATCCTCCACTACACCAGGTTGCCCAAAGCCTCATCCAACCTGGCCTTGAACACTTCCAGGGATGGGGCATACACAACTTCTCTGGGCAACCTGTTCCAGTGCCTCACCACCCTCAATGTAAAAAATTTTTTCCTTATATCTAATCGAAATCTCCCCTCCTTCAGTTTGAATCCATTGCCCCTTGTCCTATCACTACATGCCCTTGTAAAAAGTCCCTTTCCAGCTTTCCTGTAGACCCCCTTTATTCATAAATTCATAGATTTCTAGGTTGGAAAAGACCTCAGAGATCATCGAGTCCAACCAACTGGAAAGCTGCTATAAGATCACCCTGGAGCCTTCTCTTCTCCAGGCTGAACAGCCCCAACTCTCTCAGCCTGTCTCCATAGCAGAGGTGCTCGCATCATCTTCATGGCCCTCCTCTGGACCCGCTCCAGTAGCTCCATGTCCTTCTTATGTTGGGGACTCCAGAGCTGAACACAGTATTCCAGGTGGGGTCTCACGAGAGCAGAGTAGAGGGGCAGAATCACTTCCCTTGACCTGCTGGCCACACTTCTTTTGATGCGGCCCAGGATACAATTTGCTTTCTGGGCTGCCAGCGCACATTGCCAGCTCATGTTGAGCTTCTCATCCACCAGCACTCCCAAGTCCTTTTCCTCAGGGCTGCTCTCAATCCATTCTCCGCCCAGCCTGTACTTGTGCATGGGATTGCCCCAACACACGTGCAGGACCTTGCACTTGGCCTTGCTGAACTTCATGAGTTTCTCACAGGCCCACCTCTCCAGCCTGTCAAGGTCCCTCTGGATGGCATCCCTTCCCTCCAGCGTGTCCACAACACCACACAACTTGGTGTTATCTGCAAACTTGCTGAGGGTGCACTCGATCCCACTGTCCATGTCACCAACAAAGATGTTAAATAACACTGGCCCCAGTACTGACCCCTGAGGAACACCAATTGTCACAGGCCTCCATGTGGACATTGAACCGTTGACCACAACTCTTTGAGAGCAACCATCCAGCCAATCCCTTATCCACCGAGTGGTCCATCCATCAAAACCATGTCTTTCCAGTTTAGAGACAAGGATGTCGTGTGGATCAGTATCAAATGCTTTGGATAAGTCCAGGTAGATGATGTCAGTTGCTCTTCCCCTATCCATCAATGCTGTAACCTCATCATAGAAGGCCACCAAATTAGTCAGGCAGGATTTGCCCTTAGTGAAGCCATGTTGGCTGTCACCAATCACCTCCTTATTAAAGCATAGCGGAAGAAAAATATCAAGGTTCCTAATATTCACCTTGTTTTGACCAAGCATCTACTTTTGACCAAACTGTTTCTGCAAATTTCAGGTATTTTTGCAATGGTCTTTGACCAGATAGCATGTGAGGAAATCAAATTATTGTACTCTCTGCTTTCTTTGCTATATTTTATTTTCCCAGGGTTTTTTTATTAACCAATTAAAAAAAAAGTTATAGATTTTTACGGTGTCTTTTGTCAAGATATAGGAAAATGCTTTGTAAACATTTTCATACACAACTGAATTAAGTAAAACCATAGTTTCTAAAACATGCTGCAGTAGCTGCGTGAAAGGACACAAAAATACTGCTAACCAATGTAAATTTAGTAGTAAACAGTACTTTTGCAGCTGAAAAAACATTTAGTTAGGTATTTTGTGATTACCTGAATTGGTAACTGGCCAGGACATCATGGCTGATATTATGTGGATCGTGAAAAACTCTGAGATCTGTTTTTGTCATAAGTGAACAAGACTTTTGTTTCTTTTTAAGATCCAAATTTCTTCTTGTCTATGTTTTTAAAGCCTCTTCCAACTACTGCTTAACCAGAAACCTGTTGCTTTGAACAAACATCTAAGGATACTTACCTTCTCCTAGGACATGTGTACTGAAATGCTGCTTAGTTCTATCATCAACCAATGTCCTGGTAGCCTCTGAGAAATGCCTTTCAATTTGAAGGAAGGCTAAAAAATTGTATTATGTAGAAAAAATACAGGATTTGTTATCTTTGAAACTGTAATTTCATAACCATCCTCCTCAGGGTTTTTGACTCTACCTGGTATGCACAAGCTCGAATTAAAACTCAAGAGAGATTGAAAAGACACTTTTTCATTTTTTGTAGGGAAGTTAAAAGGCATGATATCTAATTACTAGAAACACATTTCCACTCCTTTCCAGGAGAGAATTCTGTCTTTGTTTTTATTACCTGTTCTTACCTTTAGCTTTGCCAGTTCTAGAAACTGGCTGTAAAATGAAGCCAACATTACTCTTGACAGTAGGTCTGGATTAGCCACAAAGCAGAGTGCATAAGAACCCTGGCTATATCACCAGCCCATGCAGCTGTGATGAGGGAATATTTCATTTCAACAAAAAAGATTGTTCATTTTTTTTTTTCTGAGGAAATCTTTGCCAGCCTCTCCAGGCTGGCAGAAAGTCATAGCCACCAGAGAAACTCATGTCCTTGTAACAAGGAGATGGGTAATCCCATACAGCTTCTGTCTGGAGCCATAGCATCAGCATTGTTTTTGGGCAGGAAATTTTTTCTCTCACAGGGGTGCTCTGGCTGACACAGGGATCTCTACAGGTGATGCTTTGGCTGCTGAAACCTTTGTTCTCTTGGAAGAAGCCTCAAGCCTGCTGAAGATGGAAAGAAAAAAGGAAAAAGGAGACCCCTGGACCCATCTTTTGTCTTTCATGTGATTATCATATTAGGCTTGCTGGAAGAGAATGACACACTGACTTCCTGATTCATGAAGCAGAGTTACCCATGGATATGCTCTGCTTGTCCATCTCAGGCTGTATGATGCACAGCATGTACCATTTTACCCACTGCTATTTTAAAGCTGTGCCAGCTTTTTACAGAAACCTACTCATCTGTCTGCCAAAGGTGAAGGTATCATATATGTTCTTACGAATGGATTAACATATGCTTTTCATTATCTGTATTTTCCTTTCATTCACATTTTTTCTCCTCACAAGTAGTTATTGTGGGTAGAATAGAGTTAACCTTATTTCATGCTGATGAAATATTGAAATGTACACAGTAAAAAAGTATAGGGGGTTTTCACTAGAAATTATAGACTTGCCATTAGTAGTGTATGACAGCACCAAGGATTTTGTCCAGTGCTACTTATTTTACCAGGGAAATAATGCAGGGAAAGGTCAAAATGCTCCTTGGAACTTTCACAAAAATGCCCTGTGAATGTCTCTTTTTTGAATTTTCCACCTCTTGCATTCTGTGCGTTCTTCTGGATAGTTAGGTCTGAAAGCTGATGGTCTTTGTCACCCTTACTCTTTAGTATTCGGTCTCCTCACAAATGCTTTCATGCTCGGGCTATTAGATCAACTGAAGCTGGTTCTAAGAATTCTCTGTCCACCCTACAATGAACAGTTTGTTTCCATTCAAACTGGTAGAAGTAAGTATTTGAGGACATGGGAAGATTTTTCACTGGACAAAGCTTTAATTAACTGTTGCATACATATGGACAGACTTTGGGAGAAAAACACACTTAGCCAAAAGGACCTGTATTTAAAAGGAAAGGAAACAGACTTTGGCTACATGATATTGCCCATGTACTGTAACATGGAAGTTAGAGAAAGCTACATTTGAGCTGAGATTGCTCATATTTTTAGATTTATCATCTACTATTGACAGGATTCAGTGCTCATACTGATGGTAAACTGTCTTCCAGCATTTTGTGCTGCTTTGTTGTCAAAAATAGGTCAGAACAATTCTCTGATGAAAGAAACTAAAATGAAAACTATAATTTTGTAGTTTTTCCTGTAAAAAAGAGAGGTTAACTACCTCTATGCTAGTAACTAAAACAGGTCAAGCACTGTCCTTCAGTTCTGAAGTCTGTTGGCTTGACACATTTCACATCGCCATACCTAATCTCTCCCAGCTCCCCAAAACAAGGTGATTGCATTCAAACTGCCTATTGGGAATGGTCCCGGCCTTTGTTATCTCCCACTCGTCTACAAAATATGATCTGGGAGTGTTGTAGTTGGCTCAGATCGAAACTGTGCCCGGGGATTGTGCTAGTGAATGAAAAGATATGTAGCAGCGGTTGGGCTGTGCCCTGGCCATGCTTGGTTAGCTAGTAGAGATGTAGCCTGGGGTTTTTAGGTCCTTAGTCATATACGGTCAAATGTAGTCATGGACACAGCCAGAATTACCCTGACCTTCAGAGGAGATTGCAAGCCAGCAGAAAAATGTGGCTTTAGTAGCCATTTTCTTACAGAGTTTGTTTAAAAGCCTGATGAAAGGGACACAGGATAGGAAGCTCATGTGCAATGACATTGAACCTGGACAATCTCCTTGTTATCAGTCCATAGCTTCAAATGAACATATGACTGATGGATCCAAATTGTGAGAAACTACTGGGGATTTTGTCTGAGATATTCAAACAGTTTTACCTGTCACAGGTGGTGGCTGTGCTTTGATACGTGAAGGGTGACAGACGACTTCACCTCTTCAGAGACAGGGTAGAAGAACAGGATGGTTACTAGCAAATTTTAAAAGAAAAAGCCTTTTATAAATAGTACTGATATAAAACATCAGTTACATCATGTGACATACTTCAACTTGCTTATTGCTGAAATAAAGATGAGGCTGTAAATGCAAAGATTTTTTGGAACTTCCTGCTTTATTTGAACATCGCATCCTAGTAGATGTAGATGGAAGGTTTTGCAAACATCAATATACTTTACTGATTGACTTGAATCTAACTCTGTGTATGCACTTTTGATTTGTCTCTCTTTGATCAGTTGGTCTGCATGTTCTGCAAAGCCCATTGAAGACTGTAGAATTACACGCTGTCTCTCAAAAATCTGCAGAAAGGAAGATTCTTCAGGAAATGAAGGAAATCCAGAATACTTCCATGAAACTACTTGTTTAAAAGAGGATAACCTGGCTTTCTGGTAAAGTAGTAATGTAGTAATCTCAACAAAAATATTTTAGAGATAAACATATCAGTCACTGAGATTGTCACAACCACTGTTGGCTTTAGAATAGGGAATTTTCAAATGTACTTAGATTTTGAAGTGCCAAGACAGATAGTGTAATCTTAAAGTTTAATCTGTTGTGGAAAAGACTAACTCAAAAGCACAGGGATATTCCAAGTGATATTGCAAAGATGTAGTGTAAAGGATGATATCGAAGTGGGAGAACTGTCATGAGGCTATAACTTGATAATAAATAACACAGATGATAATAACTTCTATGTATTTTATGAGTGTCTTTTCAGGGCATTTAAAGTTCTATTCAAAAGCATTAAAATACAAATACAATTGGAAAAAAAAAGTAGAATTAAAACCAGTATGCACAGCAAGGTGTAAAAGATAAGCAATACTGTGATCGCACATGGCTGAAATCCTGCAATTCTTCAAGGATATCTCCCTTAGACTTTGTTAGGCTTTTTGATTGATCTGTGAAGACCTGATCCAGTTCCATGTAGAAAGCTAATGGAACATTGTGTCAAACCCTGAGGAAAGACTGATGAACGTAGTATGTGTTTTTTCTGAAGGATAATACAGTGTTGTATTCTGAGAGTAAAATTAGAGAGTTAATGATGAAAAAAAAATAGTAGTTTAGTGTTCTTGTTAAACTCTCCCATGATAGATGAAAGAGACACAAATATTGTCTATAAGCAATCTGAAAACTCTCCTTAGTGAATCGTCTGAATTTCTGGAGGTCCTTTCACTTCAAATCAGTGCAAACATCCTGTGCTGAGGTGATGGGAAGAGCCAGTTTCCAGCTTCTGGGCCTGGCTTGGGCTTCACAAGGGGTGTACCAGCTGCTAACGCACTTCAGCTGCTGCTGCCCAACTCTACATGGACATGGCCACCATAAAACTAGAATAATTCCTGACTTTGTCTCGAATCTTGCCTTGTTTGCTTTGGACTTTAGAGATTCAGAGCCATCTCTTGATATTATCTTCTTTGGTCATGGAAATGTTTAAACTCTGCTGAGGTACGTAAAATCTATTCTGCTTAGGCTGACATGTCAGAACCACCTGATTTTCATAAGTGTCTGGTACAGCTAAGTGTTGAAAAATCTTTCTTTCATTTGATCCCACTGATACTTAGTACTAAAGAAAATAATTCAAATAACAGCAGAATTTGACAATAGTAATCACTTGCTCATTGTTTTCCTCTTCTCTCTCATTGCTATGAGACATTGATTTGTGTGCGTGGTGTAACCTTATTGATTGGTGACACTATGAGGATGTGAGCCAAGTGAACTTTGTCTAAATGCACTTTTTCTTTGGAAACATTTTTTTTGAAAAAAAGCAATTTGGTTTTGTTCTCCATAGTCCGACTTTTCTTCACATTATCATTTCCAAAAGTTTGCCTTTCTTCATTAAAAAAGCGTGAAGAATTTCCTCTAATTAGTTTCTAATGGCAAACAACATCTTGACCTCATTTGTCAGAAAATGCAGAGCTGAACTGTATCATTTAACAAGGGAATACCACGCATGTATGATTAATGTATGACACTTTCTATGACCCTATTTGACTCCCTTTGTGAATATTTAATGTATTTAGCATTGTATTTTCAATCTCAGATGACATAAAAGTCAAGAGCTCATAGCATATGGTGCTTCATCTTATCAAATGAGCAATAATAAATGAAAAACAGAGCTTTAAGATATTTTTATAATAATTACAAAAAACAAAATACAATCAAAGCTTGTAGAAAAGACATAAGTTCTATTTCCCTCTGTTCATTTTAAATCTAAACAGAAATGTCCTGAGGCAAAGGGAAGGTGGGGATGCAGAGAGACGTGCGTGTAAAAAAGCTGACAGGGTATCCAGACTTCAGACTGGGAAAAAAAGCACACAGTAAGAGAGCGCTCTGAGGAGAACACACCAAAATCCCCTTGGCTGGCCGACTGGGATGCCCTATTACATCAGCAGTAATAAATGGGTTGGCCTGACTGAGCCCATGTCATATGCACCGTTAAATCTATTACTAATTTTTGTGCATATAGAGGATGGGGTCAGCTTCTCCAGAACATAAAAACTTCTGTTGATGGAACAACTTGGTTACCGTAAGATCCAAATACATCCCCCTTTGTCTTCTACGGCATGCACCATTCTACAGGAGGGTGATATCACTTCATAGTCTTCACCTTTGTGCTCCCCGTCCTTCTTGGAACAATGCCATGCACGCTAGTCAGACAAAACTCCCATTGAAAACACTGGAATTTTACTTGAGTCTAACATTAAGAACCAGCTCTTGTTTTGTCTCAAGGACAAAAGGACAAGAGGATTCCCACTGTTTTTTTATTTAACTTGAGGCCACATTATAATGCTTAGAACTATCCATGTCTTTCTCTAAGCAGCAGGGAGACTATGCAGTCTGTGTATCCTTTTTGAGGTTCAGTCTTCTTTCCGTGTGAGCCAGTGCTGTTCAAGTGCCTTACACACCTTTAGGAACAAATACCAATAAGGTTGGTGTAGATTTTTTATGAGCAAATTCATGTCCACATTATAACTTCAGATATTCTTTGCAATTTTCTTATTCTGCTCCCTTTATTCACTTGAGTAGATCACAGCTTCATACAGTATGATTTTATTCCACCTTAATTCATCGTGGCTCAAATATGTGAGCTTACAATACTCAAACTCAGGTGTGGCTGAAGACTATGCTATGCTACCGCATCAGTGTAATTTGCTGCTAATCAGTAATTTGTGGCTGCATCAGTATAATTTGTCGCTTTGTGGTCATATAAATTGATCCAAAGTTAGAAGTAAATTATGTGTATACACAGTACTTGCTAAAAATTATGTATACTATTCTTTTGCTTATTTTTATTTTCTGTTTTTGGAGAATACCATAGCAGAAACAAACACATGATAAGAAGTGGAATTATGGTTTTGTAGGTGTCAATGACAAAATTCTCATTGATTATAGCAAGGATAGATTTTTTCCAGTTATGTAAATTTAATAATAACATGTGGTTTTGGCAATAAGATTATTTGTCTACAGATGTATCTACTTTATATTTGTCTTTTTATCTTTTCTCATTCCTGTCAGATACTACTCATTTTAATGCTAGATATCTTCCCAAAATCTAGGTTTATTTAAATTAAGAACAATATAAACACATGGATCAGAAGAAATAATCAGCTAAAATAATAAGTCTAATGGTTTGAGGCCACATAATAGTCATAAATTTTATTAATGGTCATTTTAACAGTGTGGTGTGCTCATGGCATAACACATACTTAATAACAGAGAAGAAAAACTGGCTGTGTGCATACATGGTGAAATGTGAAAGTGCTATTGCAGAGTCATTTTCAGCAGCAGTTTGTTACTTTTCCACGCTTGATTTTGCATATGAGTCGTGCTCTGTATTTTGAGGTGTGAAATGTGAATTGCAGATTCATTGAGAGACTGAACGACTCATGAGCAAGCCCTGTGCAGCTAGATCCTCGCGGCCTTCAGCTGGATTCAGGGGACAGGGCCTCTGGAGAGCAGTGTGGAAGACTGGGGTTAGGTTACCTGACAACTTTTACTTTAAAATGTATTTTTCTGGGGCCATGATGATCCTATAAGCATCAATTCTGGGCAGATATAATAAATCTCTTGATAGGAAATATGTGAAAAACAAGTTGGTGGTTTTTTTTTTTTTGAGAAAAATCCACAGTAGTCTTTCAAGGTGGCAGTGGCACCTACGTTTTTTAAGCCAGTCTTTGAAAACTGGTACCTTTCACTCTGTCTATACTCATCCTTCAGAGCTGTTCCCAAAAGTTATTCTTAGTCCTACATAGTGGCTTACAGCTATTTATAGGCATTGATACCACTACCTCAGAGCTTGATATTGGATTGTAGTTTGTGTAGTATACTGAATTACACAACATAAATTGACAGTAAAGCTGCTGCTCCCGTGTAGACCCAGCATCTAACAGAGATCACGTTAACAGAAATGAGTGTCCCAGAGAATTCTTATTTTGCAAGACTCCTTAGACCATCTTGTTTTTAAATGATTATAAATCAGCTTTGTGTTAAGCTGCAGGAGGAATAACTCCCCAGACATCTTCTGAAATAATCTTTTTTCATGTTAGGACAGTGACAGTAGACATTTTTTGTTATAGATGTGAAGAGGAATATACCTGGTCTCTACTGTTGTACTGCTAGGTCAAACTTCAGCTTAGGCCAAGTCTTCCTGGGTGATTAATATACACTGCAGCCATAGATATACTCAAATGGTACCTCTGAAGCAATAGAGTGACAATAATATGCTGTTAAAGACACACTTCTCCAGAATGCTAAATGACTAACACTTGGCACAATATTTATTCACTTGTCGTTTATCACTCCTGAAGTGTTTCAGGGAGTGTCCTGGCATTCAAGCATCTTGGAAGAGATTAGTATTTTTAAGAATTTTCTCATTGAAAGTGAGTAATTCCTGTTGGTGCCTTTGATTCCAGCTCTCTGGAGGTCATTGCATGGGCTACACAAGACCTCCCTGAGTATGGAAAGAGCTTCATGTTGCCTTTCTGCTCGCATGATCCCATTAGCTCTGATGGGAGGGTTCTTAGATGCAGACTCAGTTGATAATAATTATTGAGCTCAATGACACGCTGTCGCTCCACTTTCAGTATGACTTAATGTGACATCTTCATAACATCAGTACTAAAGCAACTGAGAATTTCTTGAGACTAATAGAATTTTTGCTTATTGCTTCGAAATAGTGCCAGAGGGACTAATAAAAAAGCTATGGGTGTGTTTCATGTTGTTAGTCTGTCTAGTTTATATGGCCATGTTCATACTCCTGTTTACAATTTTTCCGTACAGAAACAACATCAGCAATGCAATACAGTCTTTTTTGTCCCTCCTTGCCTGACTTTTCTTTCCCTTAAAAATGCTGCTGAGAGCTTTGAGGCCTTCTGCTCTCCGTGTCTGAGGGATGTTGTGCAAGGATAGCTTGCTGTGAAACGTGAGTTTGAAATTTCTTTGTGGCTTGTGCCCAAACAGCTTCTCTTAGATAAACGGCAACCACTTGGGCTTATATGATCACAGGACATGGCTGTTTGCCTTTAAGTATAAAACTAGTTTTCTAGTTTTCTTTCACTTTTCTCTTGCGGTGCCCAAGCTCTTACCGCATCCTTTTTTCTCCTACCGAGAGCAGCTGCTTCCTTACTATATTTTTTCTCCCTTGTCTTGGTCGAATTTCAATACTGGCAAATCTGGCTTATTTCAAATGATCAAGACTTCTCTAAATGCTTGTGTCCATAGTACAGTAGTACCAACTACAAAAAACCCGTTCTGGAATGGGGAAGATGGGAGTGCAAAATAGATAGCAAAATGTACCCACAGATCAGTCTTCCTGAAAAGCTGCCCAGAGATTCATTTCCCTGGGCTTATTAGCATGTTGTTGCACTTCATGCAACTTTGAATTTTGTGTTCTTTGATAGTGTTATCACAAAATGGCACTGTTTGATTCCACTAAGACACCAAAAAAAGGTTTGGAAAAATATAAAACAAGGAATAGTTTCAATATACGTGTCTCACCATATAAATAGACTCAAGAGAATAATAGCACCAGCTATGCTGGGATTCCTTAGTGGGATCCACTAGCATGACCATGATGAATTATAGTCTGGGTATTGTAACATTGTGTGTAATAACCACTTGGCATAGGATTTAGGATATCTGCCGTGAGTAAAATCATTTGATTGCTCTGAAGTATATGGATAACCTGAAAGCAAAAGTTTCTTATCAGAGATGTGGTGTTTGTTAATATGCTAATGACTGCAGGATTTTAAAACACAAGAGTGACAAGCGTTGTATAATTAATGTGTTAAGACAGTTCACAGCCACTTCCATTTTACTAGAGCATTATAGTCCTGTGAGCTGCGGAGATGCCTGAATAGATCATCACATGTCATTATTGGATACCTGGAAGAAAATAATTACATCTGGAGAGAGGCAGATTTTTATGAAGAATGGTTTATTTTTTCTGTCAATATTTTCAGGAAACATTTTATTTTAATGTAATTGTATGAGTTCTTACCCTTTCTTAATTGTACTTTCAGCTGCAGATAAAAACAAGGTCAGAATCTCCAGTCCAAATAACACTTTTGTTTAATTTCATTTGCATAAAACACAATAATCATAACTATTCACGTTTTTGCTAAGGAGCCTCAGTGTGATTTTGGAGTTTAGAACCAAACTTGAAGTCACGTGAGTTTCGTTTGTGGATTTAATGTGAGTATGCTCAAGCCTCTTCTCTAAAAATCATTATTCTGGTACAATGTCAAATACATAATGCAACATCTTAACACGATGCAATACCAGATGCATGTTCTCATGATTTGGATCAAATGTAATATAAACACTATTATGTAAACGTAATAGAAACGTTGAATACTAGAGAGAATTTTTATCATAGCAGAATTGTTGTTGTCCTGTTTTGACTCTAGTAGTAAACTAAATGTTGCACTTCTTCAGGTTATTTCTCTTAAAGGGTAAAATTGATAGTGGAACTAGGCTCCACCAGTGGAGTTATATTTACAGTGAAAGCACGTTTCTGTTTTTCCAACCGCAGGACATTGTAGCATATCGCTTCTTGACACAGTCTCACAGTCCTGTAGACCACATTTGGGTGATGCCGTCAGGACGTCCTCACAGCCCAGCCTGTCTCTCTCTTCTAGGTTGGCTTTTATAGTCTTTTTCCCCTTATTTCACAGACAGTTGAACATGCATAAAAGTAGTTACTGCAAAGATCTGCTCTCATGTTGTCTTCCTTTTGGGCAGTGGTCCATTCCTGTTTCTTGGGGAACGCATGTTGTATTTTTAGCCAACTTTTTCCTCAAAGGAATTTCAATAGGTTCTCACATTTACTCCTAAAAAGGATGGCAGGTTTACCCACTGTCATCAACATATTTTAAATCAAAACACAGCAGTATAAACTTGCTTTCTTAAGGAACGGATCTAACAGTTCTTAGACAGATGAGTAACTTTTCCAAAATATCTGTCTGACTCATTACTTTCTGCCCACACAAACCCCCTTCTAGTTTAATTTGGTTTAGTGGCATTTTTCACTTCCTGTCCTAAACTATCAGGTATTGTGTCTGAGAACTGTAAACAGTGGCAGGGTTACCATCTAAGAAACTTCTGCAGCGGGTGATGTGCAGAGACAGTTTAAGCAGAGCATGCTGTAAGACTTTGCAGTGTCAGAGGCGAGGTAGATTCCAGACGGGGAGATCATATTGACTATGAAATCCTGCAAAACCTTTTTACAGGGAACATTAAAATAGGGCTGTCACCCGGTACAAACAGATGGTCATCCCAATTCAGAAGCATATTTCCCTGTTATTTTTACAATACAGTCACGGTGGATATTTCACCCCCTTCCCTATTTGATTACAGCGACTCTTTCTCCCTCTTTGTGCCGTGTTGCCTGGAGAACGCTCCTCTCCCCAGACCACTGTCACAGGCCACTAGTCTGTGACAAAGCTCAGTCTCAATCTCCCACAAAGCTGAAAAAGGGAAAGTCACAAAAGAGCTCTTTTTTCTTCCTTTTGCACTTTGCCTTTTTCTTCACCCAGGTTGCACGAGGGACCACGCACAGCACGAGGATATCTTGGGGCAGATGAGAGAGGGAGGCACGTTGCGGGCAGGAGCTGGTGGCGAAGCCCTGGCCCGTGATGCACAGGCTGAGTGTCTCACGTCAGAGATGCTGCTGCTGTCTCTGCCTTTGCCTTCTCTGCCTCATTTGCACTTCCCTGTATTGCTGCCAGTTCTTCCTCTACCTGCACCTTTTTTTTTCTTTAACCCACATACTTTTGGAAAAGTGTTGAGGAATTTGTTACAATAAAAGGTATTCTGTTTGTAGCGTTTTTGCTGCATCTTCACAGTGTCTCTTCTAATAATTCAGGGATTTTCATAAGGTGTTCTTCTTTTACTCTTTCTCTTTGGAAGTACATATTGTCCACATTTTCATTCTCTTATCCTCTGAACTAAAATGGATGTTATATTGCATGTTTTTAATTCAGTAGAAAGAAGAGTGAACCACAGAGTTATCCAACAGCATTTTATTTTCCTCTTTCGTACTTAAGAGATTGATCCTTTCACTAAACAGTCACGTAAGCAAGGCCCAAGAATCCAGGTATTTAGGGACAATTCATTCAAACAGAAGTTATCACTGGAATTATATTTATAGGAATAACTAACTATTACAGAACTTTATACAGCTGTTTTCAGTGGGCTGACAGCTCAAAGGTTTGCTAATGCCTCTATCAGAGCTTAAAGCTAACTAAAGCTTTCCATGTTTTGGAAGTGAAATTATGTTTAGGAGCCCTAAATGTGATTAGTTGTCTAGTTGTTCTTTATACACATTTTCTTCTGTGTACGGGAAAATATGATCACAATGCCCTTATAATCTTAACCTAAGCAAAGCAGTATGTTTTTTGTTTAAGTTCGGTTATTACTTAGCTTAACATGTGACTTTACTAAGATTTTTTTTTCATAGTTTTACAGAGTTAGCTGAAGTCAGTCCTGGAGTAACTCCATTAAATCTAGTGAAATTAACTTCGGCATTGGCTTGGCCCAGTGTGTTTCTATTTTGAAGTGATAAATTGTCCATAAAAAGCATAATCTTTTACTTTGCTCGTGGTTAATTTCACAAGAATGGCAACAATAATTTCTGAGGCTCAACATCCTTGAAAGTATCTTTGCGGGTCGTGCTGAGAATGAAAAATATTATGTATACATAGCATCAAAGGCACCAACATAAAGCTATAGTTTAAAAAGTCAGCATTCCTGTGGTATTAAAAGGAATTCATCCGAGGGAAATGGCAGAAATCATTCCTCTGACAGGAGCAACACTGAACAAATGTATGCATGTTCAAATGTCTAAATGTTTTACTGTTGTCTATAATTGAATTAGGTTCCAAGTGAATGAAGGGAAAATAAGACTGTTCAAAAAGAGCAATCAATTGTACCAGTTGAAAGGGGATCAAAGAGAGAATGTGACAAACTGGTGAACCTGTGGCTCTCCTTCAACTGAAAATAAGGGGACACTGGTCATGTTCAAATAAAGCCATCAAAGAAAATTTTCTTCAGAATAGCATCCAGGGCATTTTCACACATACAAATCATAGAATCATAAAATATCTCAAGTTGAAAGAGACCTATACGGATCATCAAGTCCAACTCCCTGCTCCTCGCAGGACTGTCTAAAACTAAGTCACATGACTAAGAGCGTTGTCCAGGTGCTCTTTGAACTCAGGCATGCTTGATGCCGTGATGACTTCCCTGGGGAGCCTGTTCCAGTGATCAACCACCCTGATGTACACCCTGACCACAAAGATATACAAATATATCTTTGACAGGGAATTATCATTGCTATTTGTGAGGGGAGTGACCAAATCAATAGTTTATTAAAAAGCCATGAATCACTTCACACTGATTCCTTATGTGTTTTTCTGACCATGCCAGGAAACTCTGTGCTGAAATCAGTACATACAATGACATTCCTAATGATTAGATTCAGTTCAGAATTAAAATACTTTAGTGAGTGCTTCTATTTACTGAATGAGCCATGAATCACAGCTCTGTTCTCAACACTCTTTCAATTTAAGGAAATAAGACACAGAGCTGTTGAGCTCCTATCTCTCCTATTTAACTATTACAATACAGGTCCTAGAACTTAGATGCTATGATAAACTCATCTTGAAGGTATCCTGCTTCTGTGGTAGCCTTGTTCCACTTTGTAAAATTCTTCAAAATCCATGCAAAGAGTAGCTACCCTAAAGGCAATAGCTCTCTAGTCCAACAGCTAGTATATTTCCTGGGGAGACGAAAGACCTGGGTTTCTGTCCTGAGTCTAAAATGCACTTACTGAAAATGGAAAACCAACTGAAGATACAAGAGCAAAATATTCTACAGCCTGATGGCTAAGGTTCTTTCCTGAGAAGAAAAATCAATGTATAAAACCCAGATGTCGTAACTATCTTCTATAGTGAATTTCTGAGTGATGACTTTAATTTTTTTCAACTGAAATGCAGTGCATTAGCTTGGAAAGCTTGAACAAAACATTTCTTTCAGAAACAAACATAATTTTTTGTTTGGATTCTTTCCAAACTGCATTATTTTGGTTCTGATTTAATTTTCCTAAGTTCAATTAATTTAAATTCTGTTCTTCACAAGTTCCCATTCCAGACAAAATCATTTGATCACAGAATAATTCAGGTTGTAAATTAGCTCTGGAGGCTGTCTAGGTTAATTTGCCACTCAAAACAGGACTAACTTCAAAGTTATATCAGGACGTTGGGGCCTTTTATCAGGGCCTTATGTACTCAAGTTTCTAAAATTTCCAAGAAGACAATTTTGCTGTAATTGTTATAAGAAAAGACTATTAGCTCTCAATTTTTTTTCTCAAATATTTTGGGCTGATACGTGATAAAAAGCTGTAATGATAATACAGTCTAACTTAAATGGCGGCCATCAAGGATAATTTTACCTTGAAAAGACTTGAGTCTCTGTACAATAAAGGAAAAAAATGTGTCCTCTGCCTGGTGTTTCAGGATAGCAACCTACACTAGCTGCTCTGGGCCATCCTCTGAAGGAGGTTTTCTCGGTGAGCCAAAAGAACTTAAGTTTGGATTATCCTTTGATCTTCCACATTTGCAGACTGTTCTACAAAACACGCTTGCAGGAAACTTCCTGTTTCATTATTTTGAGATGTTTTGATTGTATTTATCCTTATGCAGAAGTACTGGTATGACTTCACCACATGGGTTCATTTTATGCTTACTATATAAATTAAGACTTGTTTTGATTTTAAGCCAGGCAAGCCATCATTTATTTGTGTGTCATCATATATTTGTATGCTTCCAGAAATTACATTGTAATCAGTTCCACTATTTATTTTGAAATTCATTCTTCAATCGTTTGTTTGTGTCACCAAGAAAAAAAATACAACAAACTTTTATAGACTTCTTCTGTGAACATTTACCAAGACGGTTAAGTAAGATAGTGGTTTATCTCTGCCTCACAATCAGAGCTTTATTCTCCAATTTCTGTTCTTAAACAGATTTTGATTTTGATCTCTGCTATTTTTGCAGAAAAACATATGAACTCTTCAAGAAGCTTACTTTCTTTAGAAGACATGATACTCCACAGCCTCATGCCCTTGTGTTCTGCCTACCTCTGCATTTGTTGTGTTTGCTATTGCTGTCTCTACAGTTTATTTACCCTTGCTTTCAGTCTTTCTGACTTTGCATCCATTTCGTATCAGATATATCTCAGTCCTTCAATATTTGCAAGCACTTTGGTTTCCAGTTCCATTTCACTAGCAATGAAAACATTCACTCAGTTTTTGGAAAAGTCGAGTCAATTTCTCTCAATGACATTCTCTTTGACACTGCTGCTCCCAAAATAATTTTGTTTCTAATTAAGCTCTTTGTTAACCATTGCACATGGCTGTCATTCAAAAAACCTTTTAAAATATTAAACCTTTTATCTCCTCTACCATGACATACAAATACTTTCCTTTTGTTTTAAAAGTCTTTTGGCCTCTTTATTAATTTTTTTTTTTTTAATTCATATCTCTCAACAGAAGATGGACTTAAATTCTGAAGGCAACTGGTCTTTGATGCATGCTCACTCTGGATCATTTTTCTACCATATTGATCACATCAGATTGTGAGTGATATTTATAATTTCTTTGTCAGCTCTCCTTATCTTGTCTCTGATAGTCTCTCTGTTAGCATGCTCAGTGGTTTTAACGCAATCTTTTAAAGTTTCAAACTTGTTAATCTGCTACGCTCACCTTTATTTTGACTGTCTTTGATACTCTATGTTATAGCTGACTCATGTCTCCTTTGTGTGGTTCTTTCATGTTGCAAGTCTTGTTTTCTGTCACTTTCTTATTTGCTCTTATGAAAGAGTGGCCAAAGTCATAGTTGGCTTTCAACAGCTAGATATTACTCCTGTCTTTTGAATCAATAAATATATAGGGTTGATCGTGGCACTTAACTTTTTTTTCAGCGACTTTGTTTAGCATTTTTTGCTCTTCAGTGAGTTTATTGACTCCATCTTCTGATCAATAAAATGTTCTTCCAGGAAAATCTGGAAGTGTTACTGTCATCTCTACCACTCTCCACTGCATTCCTCTCTCACAAGACTCTCAGAGAGATTTTTTCCTCACGATTGCTCTCTTTAGGCACCATGCAGCATAGCTATGATGAAAAGAACTATTGCTAGGAGACAGTTCTGTGTTTCTTGGCCATGATCTCCTGACATGTGTCAGTGAGATTACCAAATCTCATATTCCCTCATCACGTGACAGAAGTCAGTATCCGCTTGAAATAAATGGCTACTAGTTGAATGTAGCTCTTGGCAACATTTAGTTTTGTAAGTGGAAAACCATTCTTTTTTCTTTTGTTATGCATTGTAGTAACATAGAAGATGAACTTTTTTGCTTTTAGCATCCATGGAAATTTTATAGAAGCTATTGCAATTTAGTATTAATTAATATTCACTTATAGCAGAGTGTTGACAATGACTTTCCAAAATTGTGAATTTGACATTTAGCAGCATCATTTAACAGAGCAAGAGGAGCTTTCCAAACTACAGTTGAAAGTAAATTAACTGTGATAGAAATGTTTATAACTTTAGTCACTTACTGAGTGGCTAAGGAAACTTTTGTTACGGCTGGAGACTTCCACATGGATGACATGAGATACTTCCTCTCCAGTTACCTTGCCAGACATTATGTTTTGCCTCAAGTATTTCTATTTAAAATGCTCATTATTTTAGCTTGCACAGTTGGAACTAAAAATCTGTGTACCAGGGCCAGTATACTCTAGTGATTTCTCTTTTCATTTCAAATTCTTTAACACTGCTTCAGTTCTTAACCCACTGTGATGAAGGGGTCCAAGAGGTTAGAGATTTGAGGACACTGGAGAGCACACTCAGCTAGCAGGTATCTGCCTCCATCAGACCTCGTGGTCATTTACTAAGTCAAAACTGCTACCATAACCCCTGTCATGCTCTTAATTTACACGTTTACCCAATGGCTGAAGCTTAGCCACATAGTTAGTTTTTAATATACTCACAGAGAACCCTCTAACTTATTTGCTGAAGAATCTCTTGAAATGGTATTTGCCTGAGCTATGAAGAGTTCTAAAGTTCCTCCAAGGAGTTCATTTTGGAGAGAAGGGATTTGATCCTTTCTACTGACCAAGGCACTGATCTTTTCCTGACACATTCCAGGGAGAGGAGCGTGCATCAAATGTTTGTCTTTTCACACCCCCATCAGTATTTGAAGAGGTATGAGGCAATAATTGCTCTGTTAAGGCATTCCCTGATGTCAGTAAACAAGGGAAGAGTCCATAGCTACACTAAAAGATTGAGTGGGAAACTGCCAACACTTGTTTGGTGGAATCCGTAGGTCATTGTTGAGGCAACATACATTGTACAGATGAACAGTTGTGGGCTTCAATTGAGAAAGTAGATGACATATGTGCTTGCATCCTCCACAGAGAGGCTAGTTAAAAAAGTGGTTAAATTAACTTTCTTGTTATTTCGTTCTGGGCAACAAGAAGTGGAGGAATACTATGTTTACTAAATGACAAGGAGATGAACTCTAAAGTTTCCCTGTGCATTGCAAGTGTTTGGAGTTTCTACTTTTTTTTTCACTTAAGAAGGCAACGTGTATGATACTGCTTGATGACCTTTCAACATGCAAGATGCATCTATTCATCAGCACCTGAGCACTGCTGAAAGTGTTATCAGCAGGTATATTTATGAAAGTCTAACCTATATTTTAGTTAAACATGAATACAAGCTTTGCACAGGTAATTATTTAGCCAGATAGATAATTTTCTTTCCCCCTTCCTTCCTTCCTTCCTTCCTTCCTTCCTTCCTTCCTTCCTTCCTTCCTTCCTTCCTTCCTTCCTTCCTTCCTTCCTTCCTTCCTTCCTTCCTTCCTTCCTTCCTTCCTTCCTTCCTTCCTTCCTTCCTTCCTTCCTTCCTTCCTTCCTTCCTTCCTTCCTTCCTTCCTTCCTTCCTTCCTTCCTTCCTTCCTTCCTTCCTTCCTTCCTTCCTTCCTTCCCTCCTCCCTCCCTCCCTCCCTCCCTCATTTGAAAACATTTTCCAATATCTAAAGTAAGAAAAAAATCAGTTAAAAAGAGACATTTTTATCAGATAGCCTTTTCTGCAGCCCTCCTCCAGTCAACACCCACTCCACCCTCCTCAGACAAGGGAGCGTGACAGAAGTTTCAGGTACTTCAGTTCCTCCAATACATGGCAGAGTTAATTAGCTCTTTTCTGTGAATTGCCTGTTTGTCCAGGGGTAAGAAAATGACCCCTTATCAGGAGCTCATGGCCCTTTAGCAGTGGAATGTGCAGACGGACTCTGCAACAGGGGATTTATCTGGCAGCCTTACTTCCATGGAATGTTTCTTTTCTGCCTATAAAGCCATCCCTCCCTCCCCACACCCTGCCATCCCTTCACTGACTACATGTCTGCATAGTCCCCCGAGACTGTGATTTACTGCCTTTTTTGGAAACAGGAAGGCTAAAGCTATTTGCAAGTATAAAATTATATTCATGTCAGAGTTAGGAAATGAACTTTTTTTTCTTTTTTCCAGTTTTTTTTTTTTTCCTCTGTTTTATGTGCAGATTTTTGTGGACATGCTATTGTAGATAAAATGCCTTCAGAACATATTTGATGAAAATCAAATGACAAATTTAGGATATGCAGTTCTGGTATCAAATGAAAATCACTAACTTCTTACTCCTTTCCCATTCAGGTAAGTCTCTGAGCCTGACTGGTCTCCGTGCCTGTCATTCTGTAGACTTGGCTATTAAAGTATCAGTGGCATGAAAAGAATTTTATCAATACAATAACAGATCTCTATATCTCTGGGGATATCTCTAAATGAGGCTGTTCTGGTGATCATTGGGAATAAACCTCATATGCAGAATGCTTCAGCAATGATGAATTTGACTGTCCCCTTTGAACGAAGTGGTATTTGTTTGCTTTACAGAGACAATGCCCAGTAGACAAATATTTCCGTCACTTGGCTGTATCAGATGGGTTATCAGAACTATTCAGGTATCATTGAATAATCAAGGAGAAGAATGCTGGAGGATTTAAGACAAGTTGCTGTGGAAATTAGAGAAGAGATGAACTACATGTGACAGATGGAATAAGTCAAGGCCCTTTTTAATGTTCTATATATTAAAAATCTTTATATAATCCTTATTATCGCTAAGAGAAGTGACGTTGTGAGTATCAAGAGATAAAGCTGTCCTTGAGCCTCTTGAGTCTTTTTTTTTTCTCTTTCCCTTTTGCTTTCTGCTACTTCCCTCTTGAAGAAACATAGGAATGTGTTGCATTGCTTGTGTATGACGCACATATCTACCTCCAGCATTTGCAAGCTGTTTATGTGTGCTGCTTGTTGAATAGAATGGGCAGTGTCCCAGTGTGCTTGCATAATGCTAGCAGTTCTGTATGAACAAATGAGAGATTTTGCTTCAGTTACAAACTGACATTTGAAATACGGTCCTTATCTGTTTCATCTCGTTTTTTAGGCATCTGCAAAGGCACACACATGAGCAGTGCTCGCGGTATGTCTAAGGCCTCACAAATGCACACTATTTATTAATCTCTGCTGGTTTGTTCTTCTTCTCATGTCCTCGGTGGTGCTTCTCACAAGGAGGGTCAGACAGATCACTCTGGCTACCAGTTTCTTGTCAGACACAGTTCAAGGCATTGGCTATTAGCTGTATAAGAAACCTTTCCAATTTATGAGAGTTGAAATGCCTTCCACAGTAAAAATATACATTCTTAAATGTTTTCTAGAAAAGTATAATTGATTTTAACTGTTTAGTTCATTGAATAAGCTTTAGTGTCTTATCTGTCTTGAATGCTGACCGATTACTCCTGGCCTAGTTTTTGAGTTATTCCTAACACATTTCTAATCTCAATTGCCAATGTTAAAATGTGGGATGTGGAGGGCAGGAACTTCATTCACATACCTGATTTATGTAGGGGGCCACTGATTCTGAGGCTCTGAGTTATTGTTGTCCCTTGTCCTTCCTCCGCCCTCACACTCCCTGGAAATGGGCAAAAAGTCTTGACACGGTATGAGAGATGTGACAATGAAAAAAACCTGAGATCACCGGATGTGCTGGGTCCAGTGCGGTTGTCTCAAGTGAAAATGTCTAGTATCCTGTGGTTGTCATAGGGAAAATTCACATCTATCCAATATCATCCCAAAAACTCATCCAAAAGCCAAATATTTCATCATATCATTAACATGTCTATCTAGTGTTACTATATGCTTACGCCAGTTTTACACAAGACAGAAAAAAAGAGATATAACAGTGACATGTTTGACGTTTGGTGTGTCAGATCTCACGTGTATATGGGATAAGAACTATTCAGCACGTGTGCCATGTGCCAGGAGGCTTCTGGGGAGCTTCCAACCTGCTGTGTGCTTGTTGTGGGGTCAATCACTGCATGCACAGTAAACCCACTGTACCGTGGGAGCTCCAGGCTCACTCTGTATGCACCGAAGGCTGACGTATCAGTATGCAGGGGATGTATTCAGAATCTCTGCTGCATAGCCAGGAATCCCAGACAAATACAGCAAATTCTGCCTGGCAGGATTTCTAAACATAAGAAAGAAAAAAAAAGGAAAACCCAGTGACATAGTAGCCCTCATACTCAAAAGAGCTACCCAGCTCATCACGTAATAGTATGCCTTTCTTGTATTCCATATGAATCTCCATTATGGGTCATTTTGTATCACCCCTTGGGTGAGGACCATGTCTGTACTTGAGACTAAACCCTGAGCCTACATAATTTCTTGCAGTTCCATCAGCATCGGTGGGAGGTATGCTGGTTTACTTCTGCTCCTGATTTGGCCCCATTCCCTGGCTTTTTATTAATTGATTGTTGTTCTCTTTTTTTTTTTTTTTTAAACAGTCACAGAATAGTAAATGATAATAATAGATTACTGCATGGATGAGTGTATCAGCATATGTTTGTGGGGGGATGTGAGAGACTGAACTGTGGGACGACCTCCCTGACATTCTCCAAAGCCTTTTTTCTTTTCCCAGGCTTTTTGGGAGGGCGTTTGTTTGAGGGGGGGAATTCATTAGGTATGCTGGGGAAGAGATTTTTTATGTTTGCTTGCAGATCTTTATAGCCTCCGTGGAGTGGGATGCACAGTTCCCATAAATATGTGATAATGATCATTTGGAGTGTGAATGTTAATTTGTGTAATGGGTTCCCAAAATATGGGCCGTGTGCCTGCTGAGTATGTTTTATTTTAAAATAAATGTGCATACATAATACACACACAGACACATGCTGCCTGCATATGCATCCATAATTAAAAATCTAAAATTATAATTTGTTTTCGAAGGAGACAAAGCAACAACTCCCACAGCACGCTGGCAGCCGTTGAGCAGGAGCCCAGCCGTCAGGATGGTTTTGTGAGCCCTGCCAGAGATCGCAGTCCCACACGGACAGCTGCGGCGACAAAGCACCCCAGTGACCCAGATTCCGCCGTAGATTACTGTCTGCTTTGGCCCGTGCCTCCCATCGCGGCACCCGGAGCCTGATTTTGTTGCACAAGCTAACTCGCTCGCTGCTCTGACCCATTTTACCATAGCAACTCGGTTTGCTGTTCCAGAGGCTAGAAAAAGCACACAGGCGACTTTTGAAGGATTCCAAGATTAAGTTCGCTCTCTGCTCTTTTTTTCCTCCGCCCTCTCTTCCCCCCGCCCCCCCCCCCCCCCCCCCCCCCCGAACGCACTTAACAGACATGATGAAGAAGAACTGACGCTTTCCAACAGCACTGGAACCCGGGAAAAGATTTAGGCGAGGTATTACTTATGTACTTCCAGTACATTGTTCATCCTGATGAATGTTTTTGACTTATTTTTCTTTTCCTGATGAAATTAGCCAGATGCTTTCCTTGCCCCAAATATCTCATTCCTGATTTTTCCCTCATCTGTCCTCACCCCCTTTCCCTAATGTCCTGCCCATTTTACTTTCATAAGTATATTTCATTATGGCCTACGTTTTTGATTTTCTGATAACACACGAATAAGTGCAATCAGATGTTCAGGAATAAAACTGCTCTCACTGTAGTATGTTAGCTGTTATCCATACATTTGTATGTTTACACAGGTGTATGTGTTAGAAACAGGAGGAGGCAGTTCAGAGGCAGCTTTTTTCAGACATTAATTCAGTTTTTCGTGACATGATTCTGACTAGGAAAAAAAGAAAAAGATAATCCAAACCACTATGGATAATAGTGGTGAGATTTGAGAAAATGAGATGTTGATGATTTTTCAAGACTTTGTCCTTTTTTTTTTTATGTTGCTGAGGAAACACTTCATGTTCGCTAAGCTTGGAGATGTGCACAAAAATGTAAGCTTATGTAAAAACACACAAAATTACAAGAAAGTCAAAAGGAGACAAGTGTTATGAAAGAAATTGGCTTTTCTCTCCACATTTCACGTATTTCAGAGATGCTCTTAAAGCACCTCAGTGTTTTTGCTAGACAGCCAAAGGGACTTTGCCCAGCACCTCCCAAGCCCACCCACGACTGTTCCTGCCCTTGTGGGTGCTGGGAGAGGCACAGTCAGGCTTCCAGGCTGGCAGGCATCAGAGGGGCATTTCATTTTGCCAAATGTTATAGGAATCTGTTTTGCAACCCACAAAAAGAGGCCCAGATATTCACAAGCCATGAAATTTTTGAGTTTGCTAGTGGCAGCGCTGCTCTGTGAGAGTGTTTTGATTTAAGCTCATTTCTGCTATAGACGGATAGCTCCTGGTTGTGTTGATTTATTTATTTTTAGCTTCTAGAAACTGGTAAGTGGGTTCATGTTTTGCTAATCAGCACTAGTATTGTACAAGGCTCAAGTTCCCTCTCTCCCAGCTGGCTAGTAAACAAGGTATGAAAGTGGTACTATGTAAGACTCTCAAAAAATAGTGCAAAGTGCCGAAATGGTCCTGATGTAATTGAAAAGTACATCACTCGACATTCCTGCTTCAGAAAGACTGTCCTTATCTCCAGGAACATAGATGTTTGAACTGTTTGAGCTGAACACCCTTTAAAGCATTTCAACTCTTACACAAGGGGAAGATTTCTTATACAGCTGATGGCCAATGCCTTGAACTGCATCTGATGAGAAGCTGGTAGCCAGAGTCAGAGTGAGCTGGCTGACCCTCCGTGCGAGAAACGCTACCAAGGACATGGACAGAAAAACAAATCAGCACAGACTAGGGAACTGTGTGCATTTATGAGGTCTTAGACACGCCATGCATGCCTTTATTCCACAGTGAATGGGAAGCTGTCCATCAGTCCTGCAAATGCAGTTCTCCTTGCCCACGTGTTGTAAGGCCATATCTGGGCATATCTCAGGGTAACATGTTGTTCCATATCCTCAGAATGTAATGGGATATTGGATTCTGTGTAAATGAATTTTCTAGGAGGTTTTAAACTGTGATTGCAAGCAGATCATGCGTGAGCAATCCACTTTGGAGAGGAGAGAGACACAAAGATGAAGGCACCAATGTCTATTATATTCAGGAAGTTGCATACTCCTTGTCAAAACGAAAGATCTTTAAAAAATCACGTCACTGCTATCATTTAACCCTGTAAAAAGACCCAAGCACCTCAGATCTTATATTTTATTGACAACTCCTCCCCAAAGAAAATAAAAATTAAGTTGAAAACATAGCAACTATTATTACCTCTCCTCAGTGTCTGGGTATTTGTCCTAATTTCCACTCACTTGGACTGAAAGTTACCTACTAGTCCTTATCTAGAGGATATAAATCTGACAGCTACCAGGGCCAGCAGACTGCTGTTGGTGGGTAGTAGTGCTATCATCTATGCTTGGACTGGATCTATACATTCGTCCTTTCCTGTACCCTTTGCCAGACTTAACTGTGACTAATCCTGCCAGGATAGTGTAGTACCCAGCTTTGAGCAAAGTAAATCTCTCTCTTCCTTCATTAGTGGGAAAAACTTGAAAGGCCCTCTCCAGACCCAACCTTAATTAAGTCAAATTAGTGAAGTCAAATCGTGACAGGACTTCAACAGAAATGGAAAAGAGACACCAAGTTGACAGTCATCACTATGTTCATGATACTGTAATACTAAGTTTTCCTTTGGCCTCTAGACTGACTTAACCTGCATGGTGGACATAGAAGTCAGCAAGAAAGTAAACTATAATGCAGAAGACATGAAAACCTCCAAGACAAAACAACTCTTTCTCAAAGATTTTGGAGAACAAAAAACTCTTTATTTATCCTGATGGATTCTATTTTCTAAAGATTGAGCCCGAGTGACATTTTCTGGGCTTCCTGAAGGATTTAAAAAACTGTTATGTGTAATGGGAGAGATATTCTCTCTGACACTTCCACTACCATATACCTTTTAGTTATTTCATGAACTGTGTGGGATTCATTAACCGGTCTTTTGGATGGACTCACCTTAGTGAGCTGATCATTTATTTATTGCTTCCTGGGGCTCTAATGTTCTTAGTAATAGGGACTATTAGCTTACCTCTGAGATGAAGAACCATCAAAGGTGCAGTTTACAAAATGTGGGTTTTAAAGGAAGAATGCCTGTGTAACCTGAGCTGAATTTCAGTGGTCCTTCACACTGAAGGGTTTGTCACTGTGCAGGACATTGAAAACTACCTAAAAATTAGATCTTTACAGGCATAAGTGTTATCTTTTCTATAGTTTCTCAGGTAACATGGTTCATGTTCTGGACAGCCATGTAACATACTCTCATTGGAAAGACTTCAGAGTTACAGATTATGTGCAGGTAGGTGTAGGAATTGTCTGTCACAAATAATTCTCTCTTACCACTGACTACAGAAATGCTCACCCAAAAAGCTACCAGACTCAGCCTGTGACTGGGAATCCTCCCATGGCACAGAACTATTCTAAAGTTAAAGAATATGAAACCACCACAGTGGGAAACTGAACTCGGTATCAGAAGCAGAGATACAGCAGAAACATAACAAAATTACTAAAACTCAAAGACAATGCCCTTTTTGACTTCCTCTGAAAAGTGAACTGAACCTCTCTTGCTGAGTGTTGATTGAGGGGATAAATCATAAACTGTAGATGCTAATTTATGGATGCTAATTTTACTGTTCTCACACACCACAGACAATGGCTGCAATCTAAATTCCCCAGTACACATCATCTTTGATCTGGAACAGTCTTTTAACAAAACCTCCCTATTCCTACACATCTTTAGAAGCCAGTGTGTTTAACCTACTGTTTTGCATATTATCCAAGCATCTAGAGGCTCTAGGTAAGGTTAAGAACACACAAATTAAGTTTTCTATTTATCTGTCATTTACTGGTGAGGGGTGGGCAGTTCTTTTGGCCTTTTCTAAACACATAGTTTCAGATAAGTAAATATTCACTAGAAACAGAATGACAATGGTTTAGTTAATCAGAAAAATGTAGAAAGTACTAGAGAGCTGTGGAAAGAGATGAAAACAAGCAGAGGACAACATAGCAAGCAGAAGTAGTGAAGCTGACACAAAAGGACTTGCAAGAGAGAGGTGGGAGGAGATGGAAATACAGGCCTCAGGAGCATGAGGAGGAGGATACTCAGCTGGGAAAAGTGAAGCCAGAGTTGGAAAACAGCACTAGTGTCCAGTGCTTACGAAGATGTGCAGCTGCTTCTGCTTTGAACGAATCTTTTATGCAGCTGCTGGCTCTGCCTAGGAATGTCTTCTACCTCTGGGACTGTATGATATACATCAGTGTTGGAAAGAGATAGAGCACTGGCAAACCTTTATTTCCATCCCAAACTGTGCTGTCACACAGGATGAAGAGAAATATTTCTTGTTTGAATAATGATTTAAAATAAGTATTTTTATATTTCAGTTTAATTAATTAAAGAGTCCTTGTCTGTTTTCATTTGTGCCCACTGTCTCCAGCTGCATTTGAATCTGCTCACTTTTCCCAAAAGTCCTTTCACAGTAGGTAGGACTGTAATCAAACAGGTATATTTAAAATCACATAAAAAATTAATAGTTTTCTTGGCTAATATTGCTCTAGTAGAAAAAAAAAACAACACACAAAGTAAGTCATTTGCAAACCCAGTGCTTCTGGATAGGTGATACAAGATTACTTCATTTTCATGCCAAGCGTTAGTGTTTGGGACCTGGATGGTCCTATCAGAAGTAGAGAAAACAGTGGAAAAAGGAGTGAAGCTGAAACACTGAGCCTTGAAGTGCTGGGTTTGTTTTTGCTGATGCTCCTGAGAGGATGTGAGAGGTGAAGATTGTGACATGCTATGCAGTGTCTCTGCTCTTCCTCACCTCTGTATTACTGATGGCAATAAGAGTGATTCTGCTTTTGCTTAGAAGCTGGTAGTGCACATGCCCTTCGAGCAGAGATTGGTCCATGCAGACCCTACAGGAATGTTTGGATTACATTTCAATATCACATTTCTATTTTAAAGTCTTTCTACTGTTCTTGCAATAGGTGCAACAACAGCAAGGGTAACTTGCCTGATGCAAGACATTGAATAAGAGAAGGATCGACTGGGCTTCTTAAAGGCAAGGACGAGGGATACAGAAGGCAACTAAAGCGAAAAGAAGAACGGAAACACCAAACCAGGCTTTGTGGATTGGAATGAAAGGAAGCAAAGATATTTTTTTTTTTCTGGGGTCAAGGTGGAGTTGATAGAGAAAATGCAAATTAATTTAACAGTTCAAACATCTTTGCTCACTGATTAGTCTCTTGTGGGATGCATACTTTTCCAGATGCAACAGCATTGAGTGTACTGCTAAATATTGAATGCCTGTGAAAAACGAGACTTGACATTCTATTGGAAAGAAGATTTCCATTTTCCCAGGGTTACACATATTATTCATAAGGTTGTAAACTACCAACATAACGGGCTTTACACATTACCGTTTGTGTTACAGGAAATTATCTGTGGTCAAATGAATGCTTCTGATTTTACAGGTGAAGGACATGATACTATTCAAAGCTTTTCAGAGCTTCTGATGTGGTCCTTGTATGTAAATTTTTAAACAAAAACAGGAAATATCTAGATAGTTTTCACTTTTAATAACTCTGTACTTGTAGCATAATAAATGTTTTAGTCAAATAAGATGAATATTGGAGGTATTAGACCCCTGTGAATCAGATGGAACTGTGCTAAAGGTACAGTCAAGAAAATTTCAGTTTGATGGTTATAGCTCTATCCAATGCTTTCTAGTAGCAGAAATATTTGCAAGAAAAATAAAATATTAAAATGTAGCAGAAATACAAAAACATAGCCATGCAAATTGTTTTCCTATGCCTACAGTGAAAAGTGCCAACATTTTATGGTAATATTACTTAACTGCTACTGGCATTTTTGCCCAGCAGACCATCTTTAGACTTTCTAAACTCAAGCATATAAAATTGTGGTGCTTGAAAGTGTATGAAGTTGTTCACTAATAAGTAGACATTCAGTTTTTGTTAAGGTTTATGTCCACATTAACAAGTGTGCAGCCCTGTCAGAATGGGTGCATAGAATGAACAGAAAGTTAAGCACTGGGTGTCTGTACCATGCATTTTTGCAGTAAGGGTTACTTCAAATTAGCTCTTGTCTAGTCCTATGGATCAATTCTAATTATGATTTAGAAACAGGAATGGAAATTCTGAAAAGCACCTTTTGTCCTAGCTTAATCCAAAACCGAATCTAGTTCAGATGCTCTGAGACTGTTCTGTGATACAAAGCCATTCATTGTAACTAAGGATGCGCAAGTAGATTCCTTTAAAAAATGCACTAAAATGTTAATGTAGATGCATTCTGTTTTATTGAGCATCAGAAAATGGAATCACAGAATCATAGAATCATAGCATGGTTAGGGTTGGAAGGGACCTTAAAGATCATCTAGTTCCAACCTCGCTGCCATGGGCAGGGAAACCCTCCACTACACCAGGTTGCCCAAAGCCTCATCCAACCTGGCCTTGAACACTTCCAGGGATGGGGCATCCACAACTTCTCTGGGCAACCTCTTCCAGTGCCTCACCACCCTCTGAGTGAAAAATTTCTTCCTTCTATCTAATCTAAATCTGCCCTCTTTGAAAAAATCTATTTCATGTGAAAAATCTGTTTCATGTGAAAAATCTGTTTCATGTGAAAAATCTGTTTCATGTGACACGAGGCCAGGCAGTTGAGTTTTTGTTGATTATTCTTAAAGCTCGGGTAAGAAACTTTCATCCCACTGTAGGTGTAACAAAGCTGTCATGCATTCAGAACTTGTAAGACAAGCTCCAGCTAATAGTATTGGCGGCTGTAGTTTGAAGTGAGCTAGGCATGCCTTCTGAAGGTGAAGATGTGCCGTGCCCTGAATAATCTGGTCTCATTTACAGCGTTCTGATATGCTTTTCATGGCAATTATTCTGAGGTTAGAGGTCTGGTCTCTAGAGATGACTGTAATCTAATGGTGTTTGGTCACCAGTGAGTCAGCTTCTAAAATTCTTCTTAGCACAGAAAGGAATATAAAAGGATGTTTTTATTTTGCCACTTCATAGACAAGAAACCACAGAATAATTAAAGTTTGAATGGATCTCAGAAGGCCCTCTTCAAAGCAGGGCTAACTTCAACTGTCTTCCACGAGAACTAGCACGTGCAATCATAAGCCTTCCTCCAGTGGTTCAAATAAGTGTTTTCCCATTTCCTTGTCTTGACTGAGCAGTCTATAGCAGATGCCCACCATCCCATCCATTTGTTGACCTTGCCTCTGATCCCAGCTCATAAGCTCGCTCTCTGTCCCTTGTAATTCTTCCTGTTTTGTCCTGTACTTTGTGTGTTTATGAACACGCACTTGACATGGACTCGGAGTTACACTGCTTTCTCAGGGAAACAGTGAGATGCTGTTCCTCAGGGCCTTCTTTCCTGCTTCTCATTCCTTCACTTCTTTTCAAACTGTGGTTTTCATCTTCCAACAAATTTAATTTAAAGCTTTTTCACTAAGTTGGCAACACTGTAGGCAAAGATGGTCTCACCTTACTTTGTCAGATGAACCCTGTATTTCTGCAGTAGCTTTGTTTCCTCAGAGAGGATCCTGAGGTTGCTTAAGTGAAAGCCTTGCTTGCAACAGCCAGGACGGGTGCCCCCACACCCTGCAGAAGGGAGTCTCTTACTGCTGTTACTGCTGGCTCTTCATGGCACACTGCTTTCACTATATGAATCAGACTGATCCAGCACAAACACCTCCACCAATAGAACTTGTTCCTTCTGCCCTGCCATCAGGGCCATACACCTCCTCTGCAATTGTTCACCTGCAAGTGGAGAAAGACCCACCTTCTTTTTGTTAGAAAGATATGCTTCCAGAATTCACTGTCATTGAGTCACAAATCTCCACTTGCTCTAGCCTGGCTGGCCCTTCTGTAAAATGCAGAATCTAGCATCTTGACCTTGCAAGGCTTCAGCAAAAAGCCTGTTGATCTCCTGCTTATCTTCCTTTGTGCTGCATAGTCTGGTCACCTCCACTCTCAGATCTTTTACCAGGCAACTCAGTGATTTGACCGTAAAACGCCTCCCACTGATGAGGTGACTTATGGCAGCCTGTAAAAGCAGCCTAAAGCATCCTATTAAAAGCCGTATTCCATTAGAACTAGTGATGCTGAAGGAAATGCAAGTTATAAACAAAATTTGATGCTTAAGAGTACCATTACCTCATTGTTTAAGAGTACTCATTACCATTTTTTTCTGGTTTTGTATTCTATACAAGCCCTTAGTTTAAACTCAGAAGCAGAAATTATTTCTGCTAATCTGAATATGGATTTAAAGATAAGAATAAAGCCAAGTGCAAGAACACTCCCTAAGATCATCAGCTTCGGTATAAAGTTTTGTCTTTTTAGATAATTTCTCTGTTTGTGGTTCCTGACTTCCAAAGCATCATTTTGTGTTTATTATGAGACATTTGATCTCCAGTTATATACTGCTATAGGCACAGTACATGATCGTTGGAGGTTGCAAAGAGCTTCTGACTTCGGGTGCTAGAGATGCACACAAGCCAAGACACTATTCTTTTTTCCTGTCATGCTCAGAGAGCGACAAACAGTCAAGAGATTAAAATTGTCAGCAGAGAAAAAGGAAAAAAAACCCGCAATTGTCCTACCAACCAATAATCATCAGAAGCTACAAAATCCTCATGTGTACATAACTAGAATGTAATGTAACTTTCCGTTCCGTTTTTAGCCAGAAAATAAAGTTTATTGGTTTGTTGTTTTATACCTGTGGAATTATCTGAAGTAGTGCAAAAGGAATGCAATATAAGCACAAAATATCACTGCACTAGGAAAAATGACGATTTAATAAAATTTAGAAAAGAAGATTATGTATTCTGGATGCCTCTCTGAAGATGATTCCAGGGAGGTTAAATATATATTGAATATGAGACATTTATATGTTATTAAACAGCTGTTCATCAGAGTATTTCTGTCAGAAAAGTGAGAATTTTCTTAACAATCTTTCCTTATGCCAAATTCTTATCACTGTTCCTTGGGAAGAAAGTAGGGGAAGGGTGTGCAAAAATTTTCTTACAACAGCTCTGTGGAGAGGAGAGTGTCACATCCATGCTGCATACACAACACTATTATATATGCTCAGACAAGTTGCAGGGGTATGGGAAACCATTCCAGGTTTCTTATAATAATCCTGATCTTCCTGAATTTAGTAGACTTCAAGGGAATAGAAACTCACATGATGCAGCCAGGTAGCTAAATTATGCTGCCTTATCAGGTTTTGGACATATTCCTATAAATATTATATACATCACAGCTGGTCTTTGAAAACAAACCTTCTGTTTAATATCAAAGCTCTGAGATTCAAAAAACTTTTTTTTCAACATCTTTTACACTGAAGTAAACAGTGAAATGGTAGTTACAAGAGTAACTCCACTAATCGGAGTGTGATTTCTCCAGCATAAGATAATGCCTGTGGAAATGGGGTTGAGCTGCATTGTTAAAATGGCTGTACAAAAAAAAAAAAATGCCTTTTTCAGGGGGTCTCAGCCCCAATAATGACCACTTCCTCTATTTACACCAAATTAGTAGTTCTGTAAGAATAAGAAGCTTATATGCCAAGGAGCATGTATTTCTTCTTCAGATTTTAGTAGTTCTTCATCTCATTTTTTGAAGCCAGAGCCTGGGAATTGGGCACGAAAATCTTCAATAAAAAGTCAAACACGCTAAAACAGAACAGTCTGCCTAACAAATTAGGCAAGAAAAATACATGGCTATCCCTTGACTTATGAGGCAATTAAAATTACTTCGGTGGATAAATAGCCTATAATTGTTATGGCAGTCAGAAGGAAGATCCAATAAGAAGTTTATGTAGTTAAAAGAGAAACAAGAATCAAGTCATCTCTAAGGAGAAAGAGGGAGGAGAGCTAAAGACGACCTCTCTCTCAGCGACCGTTTCACATCCAGAGTTTTTCTTCCTTTTACATGAAAATTGAAAAGTGTTCATGGCTTTAGCAACAGGCTTTTGGGAGGTTTTGTGTGAGGCTTTTCATATGATAATGGAGAGATTCTATGGCAACCATTGAAAACGAAGGACTGGGAAACAAAAGCTGCCGCAGAAGAGGATCAGAACATATTCACTATGTCTGCAGGAATAACGGCAGAGACTCACTCTTCGGAAAGGTATCTGATGGCAGCCGGTCAAAGGAAGGGGTTTGTTTTAACTCAGGCAGAGTTAACTCAGTTTTTCATATCTCCAATTTTCACTCTAGGGTTTTTTCCACACAAAGACACATCTATAGTAGATGTGCGGGTATGAGTAGTTAATTCTGGTCTGATCATACTTTGGGGTGAAAAACTGAAATGAGAGGCAAAAAATAAGAGGTTTAGAGCCAAATGCTGCTAGCTTCCTCATGGCTAGTTACACTCTTAGAAGAGACTTCGCCTATAAACCTCAAGCAGGATTCAGTCTATGAGGGGCTGATGTCATGTGCAATCAATGTTTAATTACAGTTTACGTGTACTGATGGTCCAAAAAAGAGTTTGTCATCTGAGCAAATGAAGATACGAAACATCAAGCCTAGCTGTTTGCAGAACAGCAAATTACTGTTTTGAAGATTGTGCATTTCCCACGAAAATGGATGGAAGCAACAAATTATGTAGTGTCATGTAAAGTGATGATGTCAGCCGTGAAACAGCCTATAGGATGGGCTAGTGTAAGTGTTCCTATTATTGACTGCAGGAAAAATATAAGTTCAAATCAAGTCTGGCTTTGGAAGAAAATAAAGCAGCTATCTCTGAAGTGAGAAGCAATACAAAATACAAAATATGTTTAAGAGGAAATTAAAAGATCACCCTTTCTACCTGCTCTGGGATGTCACTATTTCTGTACTACTTAGTTTAGAAATCATCACAATGCTGTGATACATTGAATTGGTGATTGCAGGTGATCTTGCTATCCTTGATTCTAAAGATTTGCTTTTTTCATTACAGGTTTTCAAAAATTACCTTATAAATAAATATCTAACAAACTTTTAAAAAATTTTCATGACAGAGAAAAAATTCTGCTAGTGAACGTGACCCTATATTCTCTGTTTGAAGTAATACTGTGACTTTATTATTACGGGCTTCCAATAGAATGCCATATTACAAGAACATTTCTATAAAAAACCAGCTTCATCATGTTTCACTCCCAGATGACTAGCAGTAATAGTATCTATGAGATTCAGAATGATATGCCAGTTGTTGAAAAGTATTGGTCTAGATAATTTTCCTGTCACTTGTTTTACAAAGCTCAAGTTAACTATTGTATTTATAAATAAATGAATAAACTCTCAATGAACGAGTTCCAGGCTCCTAAATCAAAGCCAGGGTAGGATTAGGTTCAGATTCATTGATAAATGCTTTTGAAAACTTCAGTCCCACTTAGGCAGAATCCGAGTGAAAAGAGAAAAGAAAGAACTGAATAGGAAGGCTGAAATTATAAAGAACAGGGCTGTGAATAACAAGGTTCCATTATCAAGGAAGGATGATTCACACTGTTGATTTATTTCTCAAATTTAACAAGTTTGTTTAAATATTTACTCTTTTCATACTGATATGCTCTTAAGCTTTCAGTCCCATGAATAGGTACCAACATGCACTCTTTTGCTCTTGTTTGTGTGATTGCGTCTTTGTTATTCTGGATACAAGTTCACTTCAGTTTGTTGGCCCTTTTTGGAAAGGTGATCACACAGAGCTATAAAAGCACAGGGCCCAGAGCTCCCATGACCCAGGCTTCCTCATATGCCTCGATAACCTGAGCTCAACCTCTTCAATGACACCTTTCTGCTCAAGAAGTCTTTTGGTCTGCAAAGCAGTTGAAGTAAACTAACATACGTGTTTTATAAAGTCTCCAAAATAATTTTTTTTTTTTTTAAACACAAAAAATATGTAGATATAGTCAAATCATAAAAGTTTCCCACATTTCTCTGAATCATTTTTCTGATCACTCTTAAGTTGTCTTTGAATTTAAGGAAAGTCTCTTTAGCTGTCCAGTTTTCCTGCATTGAACTTCTTCAGACTGAATTCTCTCCCTTTTTCTGACCCCTCTCTTCTAGTCTCTCTGTAGCATTTTATTAATGACTGGGAGAAACTTTTTCCTTCAAGCCCACCTTTTCACACCTTTTATTATGTATTCCTGACTAGCTTCATCATACTGTTTAATCTTTCTCCTTCTTCCCCTAAGACCTGCTGCTTAATTCCATCTCCCTAACTTCAAACTTAAAATAAAATTAAAGAATCCCAGGTGGTAGCCTGAATTTTACTTGCACGGATTCTCCACTAAATGGATGTTCATCGGACACTAGCAACCCACTCTTGTTAATCAGCTCGTAGATGTAAGTATTCCCTTTGTCAGTTCTAGTGGAGGTGATTTTAGCATAGAGGTGAGGAATAGCAGGGGGAAAAAAGTCCACATTTCCCATGCAAAATGGGCTTTGGGAGGTATCACTGTTTCTTGAACCTAAAGAATTTCCATCTCAAACTGAATTCTCAAGCTGTACATAGCCAGAAGTCACCACTTCAGGTAAAATATATTCTGGACTAAGTAACTTAGAAAACTGGCACAGCAGAGGAGGCAAGTGAGTTAAACTGTGTCCTGTACAATGTAACTAAGTTAAAATGTTCATGGCTGCTTTTTCCTCCCTTTATCTTGTATATCTTCTCCACTCATTTAATTTCTCTTCTTTTTAGCTGTTCCATTCCCTCTTTTCTTCTGGTTTGGATATCAAGGTGACAAGTGTGGCTGAAAGACTCAGTTGGACCTTTTCCCAGTGTACTTGGAGGAATGATGAGGAGTGAAGGGGGTTTTCAAGTTCTGCAGTTACAGAACCCCAGAATAATTGAGTTTGGGAGGGACTTTTGAATGTTGTCTGGTCCAACCCCTGCTGAAGCAGAGCCACCCAGGGCAGTCAATTTGATGTCAAATCTCTGAAGATATTATAGAATTCAGTGTAAAATAATTACACTGAAGAGAAACTGGAAGTGCAAAACCTTAAAGACTGATGATTAACTTTTAAATATTTTAGGTTTTTTCCTTAAAAAAAATCATGGTTTGAACTGCAGCTTGTGGAAATTCCAGTTTTTCTCTCTTCCTTTTCTTGTGTCAGTGGATTTCCCCGAATACATTTCTGAAACAGAAAAGCAGAAATGATGAGTGGGGAATCGTGAAGAATTTTGACATAAATACAAATAAAATAATTGCTCATTTGTTTATAAAGAAAGATGAGCTATTGTCTATTCCTCTGCCTGTGGTTCCCCTGCAGGTTTGAACTTAAACTGCTGATTTAGGTTAAAACAGAATGTCCAAAAAATTTCATTGAAATTTAATAGAAGGTTGTTTTTCCTCAGTCAGTAACAGCAGATGTGGGCACTGTCATGTCACTGAACATTTTAGTCCCAGACTTGTTCTTTATTCCATGGGAGTAGGTTATATTTCTGTTGAGTTAAACAGACTTTTTGAAACAATGTGGACTTGATATAATTTTAATGCAAGTGTGATGGATATGGTAAAACAGGTCATGCTGTGTCTGGTCTATGGTAACTGGATATAAAAGTAGAAGTCTCAGCTCAGATCCCCAGACAAAAGTACCTACTGTCACTGGGAATGTTCAAGACTGCAGGGAATTATATTCTTCTTAGCTTTTACGTCATGACCCAAAAGCACATGATTTCCTTGCAGAATATATGCCTCTTATGGCAATCCATCTTTGAAATACCTTAGTGTGTCTCAGACAGAACTAGATGACTATTCTTCAATACATTCTATCGAAACAGATCAAAGACTGTCAGAGAATGCTCCTGGGCACTAAAGTTCAGTCTTCTGTATTGCTAAAATCTTCCTACAGCCCAAGGCACGATTTTGGCTTGCACCTGCTAACATTCCCTAAATAAAACTTGGGCATAACTTAGCCATTAGTAGTAACCAAAAGTTATTCCCTTAAGTGTTTGGATGTTACCACTGTATTTTGGTGGGTAAGAGGGTTTCATATTATGGATGCATGCTGCTTTGTGCTATTTAGCCTCAGTGCTAGAAATGGTCCTTCGAGCTTTTAATTCACTTGTATTGACACTTCCAAATCTCAGCACTGCAAAGCCAATCACAAATACTTTGTGTCGCTCACCAGCCTGGGCTGCAGCTCCAAGGATGCCATTGCATCTTCCGCAGCCAGGAGGAAATGGCCTGCCTTTTGTAGGCAGGGTCTAAACCTTAGTTAATTTATTTAATTACATTCAATTCAATTCAAGCCAGCTGGGTAATAATAATTGTATGCCATAACTTTGGACAAGTTTGACCCAGCAGAGTAAGCTTACACTAGACAGTGATTTGTATCATGAAGTTACGATGTTTTTGATGTGGTATGAGGAGCCCTAAAGCTACACTTACTCTATGATTGAACCACATCCAGACTAAGAGTATAGTTTTCCATTCAGTGTGGATATGCTTTTAGCACTTCAAAATAGCAACCATGTCTGACCTTAGAAAACTGTGCTGATTCAGCTGCCCTGATAAAGGTGCACATTTAGCGGAACCAATACCACTGCAATATGCAAACACTTTGATTTTGCTTGTAACACGTGTCATTTTCACTTAATGGAGATCGATTTCTTTTTGCATTCAGTGAGCTAAATTACTTTTAGGCAATTTTTTAATTAAACTGGTTACATATTTATATCATGTATCTGATACTTTGATTCTTTAAATGGAGATCAGGCCAAGTGGTCAGGACTGAAACTAGACAAGGCGACTGCTGGCTTTCCTTGTTGCTTTTTAACGGTGGTTGTTATATACATATTATTCATGCTATAGATGTCTTCTACATCAGTTAGGGTCTAGAGGAGTCAGAATGTTTCTCTCAGCCCAGCTTCTGCCTACTTACTGAAACATTAAAAATGAGAAACATTCAAATGTTGCTAAATCACAGAATCTATAGTCAGCACAAGAAATCTGACTCTGCACCAAAAATGCAGCTGTTCATTTATACTTTTATATTCTTTATGCAAAGCTCAATAATGGAAAGAAAACTTAAGAGAAATCAAACTGCAGTTTGGAGAATGTTCTGCGTAAGAGACTTTCTACTTGTCTTCTGCAATGAGCTCAAAGCACGAGTCAGAAAGGGAAGAAACTGAGAAGATCCTTTAGAAAATATATAAGCAGAATGGGGTGTTCAATCTATTGCTTATTTTCTTTCATGTGATCTGCAAATCTACAAAATGTAGCGTCTCTGTGTTAATAACGAACTATGTATCTGACATTGCCTCTTTTACTCATGTTAAGCATGATCTCATTCTATCCTACTGTTAAGAGCAGAGTTTCTCTGTCAGTGACCAGAATACCCTGCAGCAAGGGAATGCTACCAGAACTGGGTCCGGTAGGGTCTTTATACTCTTGGAAAGAAATAATTAGTAGCAGAAGAAAAATTGATTTTTGTTTTAAGAGTGCAATTCATTATATTAAAATATGCTAAAGATTATGGCAAAAGGCCCAAAAATGCTGCATTTCTAAGACATACTTTTTTCATTGGATTCTGTTCAGTAAAATCATAAAACACCACACCAGCTTGATCATACAAAGTCCTTCTCCTGGTCTGGGAGAGTTGAGATTTTTTATTTCTAATCCAGCTTAATCATAAGGGTTGTCTCTTAACTCTGTAAGATTTCTCCTTTAAGTGCTTGGCACTCAGTTCAAACCAGTGTACAAAAAGAGTGTTACAGTACAATTGATAGGAAGAACAGCTCTTTCCTGGAAGTGTAAGATACCCTACTTAATTTAATTTTTAAAGGAATTTTGCAAGGCTAAATGTAAGCGGCAACATGTGTGAAAGGGTGAGGGAAGGGAAAAGCTACCCTGCTGGGAAATAACAAAAATGAGAAGCATTTCTGTTTACCATAAAGGGATAAAAAGAATAATAAAGATAAAAGGAGAAGTAAAACTATCTTATTCACATGTTAGCTTATATTAGTTAGTCTCTCCTTACTTTGTGAGGGAGACTGCCATCAGGCATTCTTTCATATGGGGGAAGATAAGACACAATTAAAAAAATAGGATCAGATCTTCTTTAAGACAGCAACATCTCTGTCCAGAAGTGGAAATCTACTCTGCTCACTTCAGAGGTTGAGAGGATAACTGTTGATTCAAAGGGATGGTGTTCATGATGGTAAGAATTGTTAAAATAACATTACCATCATACAAGAAAGTAATTTTCTTATGTAACACAGCACATACAATACAAACTAAACCACCACAAAACCGATGAAAAAGCAATATGCTGAAAACAAACACCTTGTTAACCTGGATGTGGCATATTAAAACATGCTTTACACTACCTCCCAGACCAGGTGGAAGGTAAAGAGTGAGAGAGGTACTCATGAGTGCCCTTACATGATTGCTTAAGGTTGAAAACACTTTGGCTTTGAATCTTTCTCTGTGAGCTAACTGAGACCCTGTGTGTCATTGTACCTTGGATACCAGGGCAAAGAAGCAGAAGGTCACAAAAATGCATTGTTACCTTTTTTTTTTTTTACAGGCAATGCGGCTGAAAATACTATCCTGTTTCATTTTTTAATGAAAACTTTCTAGTCAAAATGTGTCTATTGACCTAGAAAAGTTAGAATGAAAGACTTAAAAAATTCCCTATTAGATAATTGTGTCTTCTGGTCAATGGAAATAAAAACATATTCACTTTCTTCCCTTTGGTCTGTCTGTTTCTATTTTATTTATTAATTGTACCATGTCTATAAGCATCTTGAACTGGTATTCAAAATTCCCATCAGTAAAAATAACTGTTTAGGGAAGATTTATTGCTTGAGTGAATTAACTTTGTTCTTTTCCCAACATTCAGATGGAGATACAGGCTGAAAGCTATGTGCTGATGTCCATTTTATGTGTGTGAATCTAACTTTCATTGACATAATATTCTGGGGAACTGCAGCCTATTAGAAAGGGGAAAAAAAAATAAAGAGGGCTAACAAAAACCAAAACTGTGTCCAAAGGTGCAGCCTCATATCTGTGTTTTCACAGGACTGGATGTTCTCTTCATATGATACTTCATATAATAAAAATGTGGGCATGTGCTTAGCTTTACGAACGAAAATATTTCTCTTCAGGTAGCAATTTTCAACCACTCAAGGTTAAGCACGTGTTTAAATGCTCTACTGGCTGAGGGCCATCATGGCGTTTTTTTTGAAAGCACCTTTTGGCACAGACTTAATTCTAAAGGCATAATTCCAGAACAGGAATGTGGAAATTTGCTCCTACAGTCAATTGGCAGTGAGTGTCCCATGGTGAACGTCTGACCTACTGAAAATCGTGGCAGATCCACAAAATTAGCTGCTTCAGTTTTTCACTCCATATTCCTAGGACCAGACAGGTAAAAATGTACAGTAGAGAAAATAGAAATCCCTTTGCTCTGTTTTATCCATTTATCTCATTGCCATTGGATTCAAGATAATTCTCTAATGGAAGGACATAGAACAGGATTTGCAAGGTAAATATTTGTAAGGTCTGAGCACATTTCACCATTTCACCAGTTTTTCATAGGCTTGCCATCAGTAAGTAAGAGCAATTGTCTCATAATTTTGTATATCTTCTAGAAAAAAAAACCAAGTTGCATTAACATCAGTATTAGGAGACATTCGAGAAAAATGTGCAGATCTTTTTCTTGCCTTGCACACTGTCACACTGCAGAAGTATTGCCAGCAGGTGTACTGCTGTTGGCGGCAATAAGTACCACACAGAAGCCAGTTTGAGTCTCAGATCGTTGCCTGAGTTTGCAGTACTAGTGGATAAAAAATTCTTCGCCAGCAAATGTGATATGGCAGTTGCTAGGACTAAAATGGGAATCTATGAAATTAGCTCTGACTCCTCACAATATTATAATACTGACATTGTTCACAGAGCATGTGAGAGAAAACTCGTTTCCTGTGAATGCTGATGTAAGTAGAGTGTTTGAAAAAAGAGGCATGAGCATTAAGAAGCCAATTATTTTTTTAAATTCAAATTAATATTTGCAGACCCTTTTTCTCCCAGCATTTTCACAGCTCTGAATAACACTGTTCTAATGACAAGGTTTCACATTTTTATGCTCTTGTAATTGACCTCTCCAGTACACATGCTGCAACAGAAAAGTTCCCTGTGGATTATTTCCTACCTGTTATATCTATTTCTGGAATCTGAAAAAAACAGTCATTACACATCTCTTTTAGGAATGAAAGCTTCGAATTTTTTCACTACCTTTTAATGATCTGTCCTTTGGAGAAAGAGACTTTGGAAGAAGGCCATTATAAAATACAGTGCAAAATATAATCCCAACTTGTTCTACAGATTGAAACAGGGGACTCCGTTAGAAGAAACCTGTTGTCAGATTTTACTGATCATCTGTTTTAACATATATTGACATCTTTTCACAGTCTCTGGCACTGAAACTGTCATGCAGCCATCAAAGGAGAGATTTCAGATTTGAGGTGATCCATTACTCTGATTGCAAGCAAGTAGGGAGATTATGTGAGCTCCACGGAGACTGGCAATTAATTCATAGCACCAAAGATAGAGATTATCACATAAAACAAAGAAAAGTAAAAATACAATAGCTGAATATGAAAAAAAAAAAAAAGAAACAAACTAACGAAAGTAAAGAGAACTGTGAAAACACGACCATGTCAGCAGGTTTATTTTTTTTTCCTAATTGATTTTGATGGGATTTGGACTGGATGGTAGAGGATAAACACATAGAACTCTGAACTGAGGTGGTAAGGAGTTATTTAATAGACAGTTATATCAAATGCCATAACTAAATAGTGTGGTAGACTCTGGGAAGCTTGAAGACAGAAAGGGACCAGTAACCAGACTGCCAGACTTGCAAGGAAACCTTCAACTGCAAAGTATTTGCAGAGGTTTATTGAAAGTTTACCTGGATGGAACTGGAGTCTCTTGGGAGTTTTCATTTACCTGTGTGCCAACCAAATAGAGAAAGCTAAAAGTGGGCAAATTCTGTTTTTGTACCCTTCCTTGATGAATGGCGTTTGATTATGAATTTGTCCTGAAGTGATTTACCTAGCTTAAATTAAAGGAACTCTGTCACCAGGCCTTTCCACTTTTTGAGAAAACTAATTCCGGTTTAGTGAGAATTGCCCGCTGTGCCTCTTAGTGTTAACCTGGAGCCTGCCCTAAAATACAAAGGAACAGAGAACAGAGAATGTAAACCTACCACTAGCCCTATCTCAACAATATGAACCTTTGGCCTGTTTAGTTCGCATGAAAGGGAAGGCAGAACTTGGGGAAACACCTTGCAAATTCTTCTTTGAAACTTTTCCAAAGTATTTTGCCTTATCTTGTAGTAATTTTTTTCTCTGGTGACTGATTTACCTGGGCACCAAGGACAGCTATAATCCGCTAGTTAGAATCCACTAATCACGATATCGACTTTTAAGTTAGAATTGATGTATTTTGAAGTTATTTGCCATTAGTCATTTCCCAGGTACCAGTCAGTCATTTTACACTGGTAGCGATGGTATACAGAAAAACAACTTTCATTTTCCAGGAGGATTTTTATTGAATTATCTTTTTTTAATGGAAGATGTTAGGTTAGGGAATTTTTATTGACAGAATTCGGTCAGCTAGTCTTAGCTTTATTAATATCTACTTGTGGGTGTTTGAGTCTGTATGTGTACTTCAAGTAACCTTTGCACATCCAGTGAAGTTCCCAGGCGGTCTAGACGTGCTCACATCCCTGCAAAAGAGACAAGTCTGGAGAACAAGCCCTCGTAGCTGTGTTCTTAGCACTCCCTGGTCCCGCTGTTAACCTTTGTGGGCAGGTTATAAGAAGCCTGTCTCCTTCACTGGGGAACCGGGATGACTGTTTGCACCTTCCCCTCATAGATGTACCCAGCCTGTTTCAGCACTCTACTCCTCCCTGTGCCCATGAGAGGCACTGTGCCTGTCAGAAGCATAATATGTCTTGACATTTGTTCCTTAATATAGCTCAGCCTCACAGGAACCTGGCATGTGGCTTGCTGTGCTAAATAGACCACGTTTCCTTCAAACACTTTCATTTCTGTAATCCTAAGCGTGCGACGTGCTGCCCTCAAGGAAGCTTACCTCTATCGCTTTGCTTCAAATTGAGCTGCTATGGCAAAACGCCTTCCAGAAGAGACGTTTCAGGGAGGGTTAGGTTAAAGGCGTAGGTTTGTGAAAGATCTACTTTTTAAAGGATGTGCAGTTTGGCCTTTCAGATGCTGCTTCAAAGCTATGAAACTTTCTCAACAATGGGGAGATGGGAATACCATGCAGGAGAAGCTGGGTGATCTGGATAGCAAGTGGAATGGAGGTTAGCATTGTGGTAGACAGGGTCAGGCACTGAAGGACTCCTAAGGCTCTAGGATGTCATCAGTGGTAAACAAGGGAAGAAGAGAAACTGGATGCATGAGTCAGCCAAGCACCAGCGGGATAAATTGAAAGTGGAATGGACATAAAGAGGATGTAATTTTCAGGTAAGTGGAATACCCATGTTACAGTCAAAGTCTAAAATAACATTGCCTCACTAAATGAAATCTTCTGATCAGCAGATCGAAGTAGGTAAGACACAATGAGGGAAAAAAAACAATTGAAGGTAAATGACAGTGCTGGCACAAGACCAAATACGCATAAATGTGCAAGAATTCCTTGCAATCTGGTGGAGAAGTAGCTGAGTTAATCCTGACAGTGTCACACACCAAACAAGAAAGTGGTCAGGTCAAACCCAACAGCCTGACTGTCTCTCCACAACACATCTACAGGTTCTGTGGAGTTCCTTCCGTAGGCTGTTCTGAATAAAACAGTTTTCGTGAGCTGAAAAATCAGCCAAATTAATATATGGAAGAACAAAGGTCAGTGAGGTCCATTAAATCCCAAAACATAGCTTCCATCTGAGGAAATCCCTGAGCTGGGAAGGAGCTAAGAAGTCCTTGAACTAGGAAGCTGTGATGGTTTGTGGGGGTTGTTGCCACATGCTTCGCCATTGTTTTTCACTTCCATGAGCATTCATTGTTGATTGAAGATAAAGCCAGAACACAGAGAGGTTAGATAAAGTCTTAATAGGAGATTGAAAGGCCAATTTTATGTTTCTACATAGCTTCAGACCAGCTAGGTCAGTTTTTGGGAGTGGTGTAACCATATGCCAAAACCTCAGCATAGGTTAGTCTATCTGTTTGCTTGGCAAAATATATGGAAAGCATATAGACCATGACATGGAAATATGAGACATTAATCCCAGCAAAATATTTTTGATACATTTTCTCATAAAGTGAAAGTTAAACAGAGGAACAATGAACTAAAAAACCCCCCACAAAACTCCCCGAAAAACACTGCAAAAAAAACCCTAAACCACCAACCTTTTTGTTTCTACTAAATAGAAGTCCATGAGGTTTTGAGCATGCGGAGCTTTTTTCCTGCCTGTAGTCTCCCGAAAACAGAAATACCCATCAACATACTAGAGAGTGACTTCAGTGTGGAAGGACAGACTGTTTGAAAACATATGATAAGAAGAGTCGAAAGCAGCAGGCTTTGTCATTTGAGAAAGTGTAGGCCAGAGGGCATCTGAGATGCAGTGGAATAAGACAAGACGAAGCTGTGTATCAGACCTTAGTCATGAAGTTGCCGGTTTTGAAGGATAGAAAATGGAGAGCTGTAACAAAAATTGTTCTGGCGCCTTTGCTACAGGAGTGACTGCTGCAGCACAATAAATGGGTGTGTTGGTGGATGGGACTTGTGGATGGGAAAGTGTATCTAGGAGTCAGTTCAGTCACATGAGCAGGCCATCTCTACATAACAAATTTTCTTTGTCACCTTCCCTGAGGGACACCTATCCGTTTCCGCATAATCTGTAGTTCTTGTCCAAGAATAGGGAATAGAAGTGAATCTTTGAGGAGTTAATACATTTTGAGATGGTTTTTTTTAATTATTTTTTTCCTTTTATTTTTTTTTTCTGGTAAAGGGGGGCTTAGTTATTGCTGTAGTACATCAAAGTGAGACATTCACATTCCTATCTCCCAAGTATTCTGCCTCCAGCAGTGAATGGCTAACACTAGCTGCATCTAGTAGAAAAGATGTTTTACATGAACAATTAGAGTAACCTGTTTCCAGAAAAAATTCCTCTTTACATGGAAAAATCTTTTTTGCAACTTTATTTATATATTACTGTTCACTACTGCAATTCTAGGTATTCTAGTTATTCATGCAATAAGGTTTCTTTCCTTTTGGGAATTCCTTACCTCAACATTACACGAAAAGGTAGCAAGAGTATCCACACTTGGTTCACTATTTATTGGTTATGAAAATTTCATTGCTCAGTGCAAGGGCACATTCCACTGTACGTGTTAAGTAGAGGAAAATTCTCATTGTCTTTCTGCTCTCCACTGCCTCAGCATCTGTCCATTCTCATCAAGCTTTATCTTTTTATTTCTTCTCAGAGAGTTCTGACCTTCACATCTTTGTATGTTAACTTTTCCGTACCCTAACATTGATCATGACTTACCTACAGCTGAAGTAATATTTCTGGAGTCAGGAGACCAGCACTTTGCAGAGTCAAGTCCAAGTGAAGTAGTACCACATCTTAGTGTAATAGCAACTTTTTTTTTTTCCTCACAGTTTTTCTCCTTTCTGTGCTTTGTAAATCCTCATGCTCTACGTGTTTAGCTGATGGTCACTATTTATAGAACAAAAATCTTTGCTAACTGCCCAGGGTCAAGGCCAAGTCCATTTTATGAGTTAGGACAGCAGATGTGAAGTTGAACTATGAGATGTAGGAGCATGCTGGCAGAACCCTGACTGCATGTCAGGACCCCTGTCCTTCCCCAGGAGGAAACCTGAGAGTTATGGACCCAGGTCTGAAACTGAGAGGAGAGGGCACCTCAGGCAGCACCTCTACCCTGCACCTCACGTTCAGCCCCTGAGGTGACCAAGCAGCACAAGGGGCTCCAGCCCTGGCATCAACGAATCCCGTCTTCCCTTCTGCTGAAGGATAACACCTGCCTGGACTCAAACTGCATCTTGAATCTTCCTGTTCAGAGGGCTTTGCAAAATTGAGAGGGAGAGAACAGGAAAGGAAAACATAAACAGGAACATATAGGTGGTCGCAGCAGAGCTGTGTGAGCAGGGCGGTATCCATCGTAGGAAACCTCAGTCCCAATGGGTAATATAAGGCTTACAGCAGAATTTGTTGTCTTAACTGTAGATGTCATTACTTGTTCCTCATGTTCCTACCACCAAAGACGGAAAAGTATATAAAGATATAAGGAAGAAAGTTTTCACTCAGAGGGTGGTGAGGCACTGGAACAGATTGCCCAGAGAAGTTGTAGATGCCCCATCCCTGGAAGTGTTCAAGGCCAGGTTGGATGAGGCTTTGGGCAACCTGGTATAGTGGAGGGTTTCCCTGCCCATGGCAAGGGGGTTGGAACTAGATGATCTTTGAGGTCGCTTCCAACTCTAACCATTCTATGATTCTATGAATTATAAGATAAATTTGAAAGCATATATTAACAATTTTGCTTATATTGCTTTGATTTTGATAAGTGACTCCTTTTAACTTTGCTTGATTCATTCCAATTACTTTGGAGATTTTTTTATCAGTAAACTGTAAGATAACATAAGTTCTTCAGATGATAGAATATTTTTTATCAAGCTACTATGGTTACTGACTATTCTGATCATGATTTAGTATCTCGAGAGAGTAAAAACTATTTTTATTCTGAAAATTTCAAGATGTCATATTTTTTCTTAATTAAATGATACTGCAGATATGTTTAATAACAATTGCTTAAAATTTTAACTTTTTAAACAATATTTTTTCTTTTAATAAATATTTTTAATAAACATGCCCAGATTTCAGTGTACAGATAAACATGCCCAGACTTTGGTAAACATGAGCTTTCATTTAAAGATACTTCCTGCTCCTGTGTTCTCTATTAGAAAATAATTTTCTCTTTTTTATATGATGGTTTTCATTACAATTATTTTTGAACAAAAATATATTTCAGGCAGGTCCCATGTTGTCTCACCTGCAAATCGCAAAAGGGAAAAGCTTGTGTAATTTTTTTAACTCCTTTTTTTTCAACATTCACAGTGATTTCCAGCCACAGTGTCACATATTCTCACTGGAGAGCAATACAGAATGGTGTCTTTTTTTTCACATCAGTTGGAAAATTGTCTACAATCACATACAATTAGCATTTATTTTTGCTTATGCTAAGAAATTGTGTAAGGGGTTCTTAAAAAATAAAATAGTCAGAAAAGTAACATAATTTTTCTGGAACTACTCCAAACTTGTTTCACCTGTGAAAAACAAATCATGAACCCCAGCACTTGTTTGGTTTCTATCTATTAATTTATTCCTCCTTCTGTTATTTTTTTATTGACAAGAGTTAACAACATTGGCTCAGAGAACAGCTACTGGCATTGCGTATAAATATGAGAAAAATCTATTAGACTTAAAACATAAATTGCCTCATTCTATCTCTGATCTGTGATCCTTCTTCCTTTAGCCTGCCGTGTTTCTCGGAATGTATTCAGTTTTGGAACAGTTAATTACCATACCAGATTCTCATTTAAAATGTAAGAGCTTTCACATAAAGTAAGTTCCATCTTCAGGCATTAGTAGCAAAGAGCATCTGGAGAGCGGAGCCAAATGGGAGATGTGCAGCAGCACAAATCCAGGCCACAGTTTTTTGAGAAAAACTACTTAATTCTTCTCTCCTGCCTCTGATCCGAGCACTGCAGCTGCATTGTGCCTCGCACTGCGGATGTGTGACACAGTGCAAAGGTTGACACAATGCTGGGAAAGCAGAAGGAAAGTGAATGGGACTGTAAAACTCCCTCTCTTCGCTCAGTGGGGAGTCTTCAGAGTTTACTTCAGCAGAGAGGAACTCGTTTTGAGTTTTCCTTAAACAAAGTGACACAGTAAGAGGAGCAAAAATGCCTCCTCTCCTTTTGTTCTTCTTTTTTTTTTACTTTAATCACTGTTAGCATGAATATTGTACAGTTTCTCATCCCGTGAATATAAACAAAACTGGTCCCCTCCTTGCATCCTACAGAATTTTTAGCAGTTCTCTAATATTTTTCTACTAATGACTGCCTCTCAGTCTGTTATTCAGCTGCTCCCACAAACCACACGTGCATGCAAGCACATATACACTTCCAGTAGATAATTTCTCTGCTGCAAATCATAGAAGCAATTAAAAAGCACAGGAATTTCAGTCACTCTATCCAAATAGCTGTAAGCACGTTTATAATTTGTACCTACACCCTCTTATGTCAATAACATTTTACCATCACTTTTCTAATATCTATGGCCCTAAATTGCCCTCCTACTAATCTTCAGTCCCTGTTATCACACGTAAGAGATCTTTTGTGTCTTGAGAGGCATATACAGAAGTCTCAAAGGATACCTATATCAGTAGACTTTTTATTAGTCTCTCTTTCTGTTGATGTTCTAAAACACCATGTGCAATTATAAAACATAACGTCATATATCTTGAAAACATAAGTTTAACCTGGAAAACTATATTGAAAACACTGTATGAATGGTCATACTTGTACGTTTTCAATGCAAGTAGACACACGTTACTTTTAAACTCCCTAGCCCAGTTTACTGAGCCTTGTTGACTTAGCCAAGTGAAAGAATTATAGAGTCATGGAATGGTTTGTGTTGTAAGGGACCTTAAAGATCATCTCATTCCAACCCCCCTGTCACAGACAGGGACACCTTCCACTAGATCAGGTTGCTGAAAGCCTCATCCAACCTGGCCTTGAACACCTCCAGGGATGGGACATCCACAACTTCTCTGGGCAACATATTCTAGTCCTTCACCACCCCATCCTCATTGTAAAAAATTTCTTCCTTATATCGAATCTAAATCTACCCTCTTTCAGTTTAAAGCCATCACCCCTTGTCTGATTACTATACACCCTTGTAAAAAGTCCCTCTCCATCTTTCTTGTAGGCCTCCTTTAGGTACTGGAAGAATGCTATAAGATCACCCCGGAGCCTTCTCTTCTCCAGGCTGAACAGCCCCAACTGTCTCAGCCTGTTTTCATAGGAGAAGTGCTCCAGCATCATCTCATCACTACAGAAGGCGTTGATCTGTTGACCCATTCAGCATTAGCCATGTTCTTAGCTCTAAAAGCACAGGAACTCAAGAGAGAAGTAGCTTAGGACCTCCAAAGCCTGAAGTTGCTCAGAGAGCAAAGAAACCATGACATGTCTACCACAAATCATTATTTGCCCTAAAACATTACTTCATTAGCTACCTACAGTGTAACTGTCCAATTCACCACAAGTTGGAAGTCACTCAAACAGCAATGTTGTTAAGAGAAATGAACTAAATTATAATCATCAGTTTATGTGGTAGTGGTCTAAACAGATTACGTTACTGTTCAAAAAAAAAGAAAGAATTTGAGAGAAACCAAAAGTTGTCTCATGTAAAGCCAACTCAAATCAGTGTAAAATTCCTGTGCACATCCCCTGCAGTTTTGTCAACCTTGTAACTAGTTGGATTATCATTGTCCTCCCTTCCCCTTCTTTTTCTTTTCCACTCTTTCTTTTATTCTTGCCTTGTATTGTAAGCTGAAGCTCTTTGAGATAGGACTGTAATTTGAGTTTTAATAGCACTATTTGGTGTTACCAAAATAGAAATAATAAGCTTTGATGGGGTCAGAGCTACTGTCCCCAGACCTGTTACATTAATTAACTTTGGGGTCTCATTAGAAAAGGAAAATCAAGCAGAAGTCAATGGGTGATGCAGACGTTATAAACCTCGTTTATAAAGACATTGCCACAAGGATAGTTCTGCCAGGAACTTATATTGCAGGTCATCTCTTTTCACTGTATCTGTGCATGCTTGTGGGAACTCAGGATGGTGGGTGAACTACTTTTCTATTCAAATCAAAATGTTTATCACAGTTATGGTTCAAACTAAACTGTCATCTTCTTGTTAACATTTAGCATCTCACATTGCAGGTTACATAAGAAATATGCCAAACCAAAAGGATTAAAGCCACTCCGAGAAAGAAAAGCAAAGTTAGGCTTTATGGTTTATATGATTTATAAGCAGTAGCAGTCAATATGGCTTGCAAATAGACAGGATTTCACTTAATACAGCCCGCAGCTGTGACAGACAGCTTATAGAAAAAGCAAGACATCCCAATTTACGAGAGGAGGTCGTGGGAAGCAAAAGCAGACACCAGAAAAGGGGTAAAAGACGTTGGCCCTCTTGCAGATAATATTTATTCATGTGTTCAGCTTTAAGCATATTTCTAGCTCTATGAAGCATCCTCAGACTCTCCGCATGTTTACAGTTGCACACACACTCAAGCGTTTGGCTGGCTCAGAGTGCTAATGACAACAAGCAGAGGCTCTCCTCACATTGCTGCTGAAGTACCATTGGAAGATTTTGGGTAAAGCAAGAACTTCTTTGACAAATTTTCCCATCAATAAAATGTTTGATATCACCAAGGTATTGCTCAGATTGTTTCTCTTTATCTCCGAATAAAACTGGCTATGGGCTATGTGTGGGCACAAAAGATGTGGAGACATAGGGCTGAGCAATGGGCTTGATTGCCTGCACTGTTTAATTCTTAGCACGCCCCTGGCAGTTTTGATCTGTATCGAGCAGCACTCTCACAGGCAGTGTGCAGGCATGATCAACAGATAGATCTAGGGATGTTCCCAATGGACGGTGGGATGCGGAGGAGAGGGAGAGCATCATCTGAGTAGGGCATCTGTGCCACCCCACTGCCCCAGTGGACCAGCAGACAGTTTTATTTTGCTAGTATATTTGTAGATAAAGCATAGCCTGAGGGTGCAGGTTTTTGTGTGAGCTAACCATCAGGTCATACGAACAGATTACCTGTCTGTCGGAGCAGCTGGGGCACGGTGAAGTCGAACCCTTGGCATGGAGCTGGCTCCACTGCTACCCTTGGTTTCCAGCTCCCCCCCCTGCCCGGGCTCCCTGTCACTCTCAGCTACTCTTCTCCATGCTGCGACTGGGCAGGAGACTAATTTGGCTGGAACTGGAGAGGCACAGATGGTACCAGGGTACTGTCTCCAAACATACCAGCTGCTGTAAACCTCGGAGTTTTTGTCGGTGTCTCCAAAACGGCTCCGTTAGCAGTTTGTGTGGTGGAACGGGAAAGAGATGTGAGAGACGCTGAGTTCTCAAGTTGTTAATATTAAGTCATTATAACTTTTTCCTCCTTCTTTTAAAAAAAATATGTATTCATCAGATTCCCAAGTTCCCAACAGTATTCCTCTGAGCTAGAGCAGCACATTAAACTGAGCTTACTGAAAGGTAACCTTTGAATAAAAGAGAACTGTCATTTGTTTTGTTTTAAAAACGAGTGGAATGATTCATCAGGAAAGAAAATATGTGGCAACAAGTGAGGTCTTTCTAAGACATCTGGGGTTTGTAAACAATGAGATAAATTAATCAGAAAGCAAAGACAAAGCTTTTTCCAGCTTTGAAAGCCCATTTATTTCATTAGGTATGAGTCCTGCTTCCTCCCCTGTTTCTTGTATCCTCTCGGTTTCTGAGGAACAAGGGCTTACATAATATTCAGAGTTCAGTCAAAGAAAAATTTCATGTTGTCCAAAATTCATACTGTCTCAAAAATGAAACAAAATAAAAAGCATTTAAGTACTGTTTTTAACTCAATTAAGTAAAAAAATCTTTATATTTTTCACAGTTAACTCTCAAATACTAAGTATGTAATAAAAGATCAGGTTAAGAATTGTAGGTGTCTTAAAGCAAGAAAGCTTTTTTTTTTCCCCATAATGTCCATGATTTTGCTCTTGTCCACATTCCTGAGGTACATCATGGCTCTTGGATCCAAAATTATTTTCCTGAACTACTGTTAGTACAAGTAGATTATGAAATCTCATATGGAAAGTAAAGAATGTGTGATATGCATAGTTTACTCCTACTACATATGTATCTTAGCAGCTTAGTATATACTGATATATTTCCTGGTATATACAATTAAAATGTAAATTTATTGTAACAGAAAAAAACACAGTAAAACTTGTTTTGCACCCTGGTTATGAGCATACTACACTTTCTCTCTGTGAAAATGTAAACAATAAAAAAAAGGTAGCATTTTAATATCTCATATTTGTCTTACCTGAATAGCAGAAATATTATCTTTCCCTTTCTGATGATCATCCATTCACCTATTTAATATGAGTATGCAAAATCCCAGGAAATTTAGTGTGATATTCTTTGTAATAATTGATTTGCCAATCCATTTAAATACAAACTACCTTATCTATCTATCCATCTACCCATCCATCCATCTGTCCACTATGCTTTATTTCTTCTATGCTTTTTAGTTGCTATATTGTGTGTCACTTCCAAACACATGTAAGACAGAAAGAAAAATTGTCTTTTATTTATAAAATGCCTTCAGAAAGGCCTTCTGCTAGAATTTCATTTCAGGTGTAGATCTGAGAATCTACAAATCTCAGTCAGAGATTCATAGGCATTAAAGTCCTTGTTATTGATGGGTCTGGGATCATATTTAGCTAGTGCTAGGGAAACCTTACTCCTGGGAGGGAGCTTCTTAAATCCTTTGTTCTCCTTCCCCAGCTAACAGCCACTTTCATGAGCAAGCGCTGCGTTATCTAACTCTGAAGTTCCACCCTGACCATGCTGAAATGATATGATGTACTCAGGCCTTGTAAATTGCTGTGTTAACCTGCTAAACTCACTGGTTAGCCCGGGACTGGTGTAGAATATGAAGAAAGCTGGCAGTTTGACTGAAAGGCAACTGATAAAGTCTGAATGGATGGGTAAATTTTGGCCTCTGCTACTTAGTTTCTTGCCAATCTTCTATAGGTGTGATACTGCCACTCTGTCTTTGAAGCTTTGTTTTAGGCTGGTGTGAGAACAGTCAAGCAACTTTTTAACCTCATTTGTGGGGAACCAGAGGAGTAGATAAAGTGGAATGAAAGACAGTGTTCAGACAATCTGAGAGAACATCAGGGATGCTGTTAAAAATACCTGTTTCCAGGTATCAATAGCTCTTTTTCTTAATCGGTGCTCTAAACACAGCAGTATAAATGTTCACATTTTCCTTTGGGTAAGTACTACCAGTGAAGTAAAAATTAAATGGTATGAGATGTGCACTTTCTGAAACAGATTTCCTCGTCTGTGGTGATCTGCCAGTATAAATTGCAGCTCTTAACATGGAAAATTGAAAATGAACAGAAGTATTCTGTATGCACAAATAAGTCCCATAGAAATGTATTTATTTGGATTTTGAAAGGTCTCAATTTTACATGCACTGCTAATTCTAATGGGGTTGTGTGTTAGAAAATGACACAAAGTGACACAAAAATTAAATTAAATGGAGATTTTTTTTCCTTTACATGCCTCTACACTCCCTGGTGCTAAACAACTGAAGAATAAAACACAAAACAACAACAAGAAGAAAGAAGACAGGACAATAATTATAAACTTTTAGATGTTCTTTATTAGTCAGAAGTTGGAAGCACAAGACATTGCACTAAAAACTCTTTTTATGAGATTTCTCATATGATTTCCAAATCCAAGAGGTATGGCTAAAATTCTACGTACCGGAGGGTTTCCCTGTCTTGTGGTTTATCTGACTAGGTATTCTAACGGTCTGTGATGGATATGCACCAACCGCAGGGATAAGTCAAGCTGAGCAAATTAATTCATCATTAACTAAGATCAATTCACTTGAGACATCTTAGCAATCAAGATGGGTTAAAATATGCCATTGTTGCCAAAGAGGAAACATGCAGAAGTAGGCATGGGAATAATGCCCATATTTTGCTGGCTCTAGAAACTTATTACGGAAGAGCTAAACTTATTTCTGTGCTAAGCATTTCAGATGCAGTCAGCTGGGAATGACAACAAAAGTGCAAACCATTCCTCATTATTGAAGGGTAAAATCCAAACAGAATTAATATCTGGAAATCCCCTGACTTTTTAACAGCTTTTTCTATCTTTAATTTGAAATACATTTTGTGCAGTTGATATAGAATGGAGCAACTGATATAGCTAGGCTACAAAAGCATTGAGTAGTATGTGATAAAGATGAAGCTCAACTTCGGTCTCTAGCATTAAACCACATCATCCTTGGCTTTTTTTTTTTTTTTGGTGAAAGTTGTGAGGTGTATGTCTCTCCTTATGTCCTGCAACATTTTAAGGAATTATGGTCCCTGAAGTGTTACAGTATACAAATCTCCTCAGGATCACAGCTATTCTAAGGAGAACAAGTCACCCCACTACCTCCATCCACAGAGAGATATTGTAATTTTGGCATTTGCTTTGCCCCAAATTGCAGCAAATGTTGAAATATTTAATGTAAGGAAAAAAGAAAATTGAAACCAAAAAAGATTCAGAAATGTTGACATGAACTATTTTGAGCAGAGCAAAACACTGTGCTGTTCCCAAATGAAAATGTGGCTTTAGTTAGTCAGCTAATTGCTGCTCAGTTTTGGTGAATATGAATGGAGATGAGGGATATTGGTGGACAATGGGAAGTGAAGTTGAAGATGATGTGATGATCACCAGGCAGGAAAGGGCCATGTAAGTCCACAATTCCAGTGGCTGTAACAACTCTTTCTTTTAACCTAATTTCCAGACTAGTTTTATTTATAACTAATTTATACACATTTGGTCTTGGATCAACATCATCTGTTCATTTAAATTACTTGTTTCCAGGTCTGCTGTTTGCCCAGTTTTATATGTAATACAAAGAACAATTTCCCCTTAGCCGAATGTGGCTTTCTATTTTATGAGACTAGCTAAGCCTGGCTATCTTTGTTGTTTCTCATAATATAAGCTCTTGTCTCACCTGATGGTATCCCAGCAGTACATCTGCACCGGTCTTGAACAGGGGAGATTGTGATGGACGAGAACAGGCAGATTTTTCTCTTCTTTTATATCCCAGTGTATATCCCCTCCATACAAGGCTCTTGGGGTTCACCCAGCATAGCAGAGGAGGCATTTTACACCATTAATGGTATGCTTTACTACTTGTCAATGCTCCCTAAAAATTAATACAAGTACTAAGCTGGACTCACTGGATCAGTACAAATTCAAACTGAGCTCAAAGACTGGTGCTTACAGCCACAGCTGAACTGTAAGTGGACGATTTTACAGAAAGGCTAAGGGTGACCAACAGAAATTATGCACTCAGCCTCTGTCCTCTGGCTAGCATTCAAAAAGAATAACCCGTTTGGCCTTTTCATCGTCTTACAGCTAGTATTTCTTAACTAGTTTTCTTGAGTCAACACTGTCTGGAGTGACTACTGAGTGTTAACAAAATTACTTTAAAGACTTTTTTTAAAGTGACTGTCTACTGCTTCCTGATGCGTGGGTTTACAATAGAGTGCATTTTATGTGTTCAAGTGTATGCCTACGTTTGGAGGTAAACCAGATAGTGCTGGGCTTCACACTCTTGTGTCTAGACTGCCTCTGGTCTCCAAGCTGATCAGCTAAATCAGGAGCCTCTGAATTATCCTGAAGTAATTGCTGTGATCATGGTGTTGTCATGCCCACCATTAGAAGGCCAAGAAGGGCCTGAAAGAGCTTAAAGGAAAAAGAGAGATCAGTATCTTCCAGTTGTCTGCTTCTCAATAGTATGTAGCCTACCAAAGAGCATAGCATGATGCTTTTAACTCTGAAAAGCACCTTAAACTGTCTTGTTTTGACATGTGAATATTTCTAGATCTCTGAAAATTGTACTTCACAGCAGGAATTTTCGTGCTCTGCCAGCTGTCCTCAACACCTTCTGTTCCCGGGCGGACACAAGAAAGGAGGTGTGGCTCAAGGGCTGAGCAGGTCTGCGTCCTGGACGTCTTCTGCTCAGAGGGACGCAAAAAAGCACTGCCATGCTGCTACCTGCAGGCTGTGACTTTTCCAATAATTGCATAGCTCAGATTCACTTAATGTAACTGGATTTGTCAGGGTGGTTTGCACATAGAAGCTTATACAGAAAGACAAACTTTTTTTTTTTTTTTTTTTTTAAATTCAATGAACGCGCACTTAAACTTTGACCTACACCTAGAGTGAAAACACAACCATTTGGCTCATGTGTTTACTCCTATGGCAAGGAGAAATCCACAGCCAGCCCAGGGAAGTCCAGGCACCTTTACTGCCCCCACACATAGGGGACAAATAGTACGATCCCAGTATGAAATACATATAATGAGAGAGAAGTTGCACTCCAGCAATTCTTGACTTCTTCTTTGCTCATAGACTTCTGTGTTATTATTCAAAACATATCTGAGATTGCTCTGAGAGTAGAGAGCTGTTCACAGATTCCTCATCACCACTGAGGACTGATGTAGAGGGCACAGCCTTTAGAGATGCCACTTATGCAGGAATACTCCAAAACTATGCTTATCAAAAAGATTTGTAAGCAAAACAATTACATTAACCTTCAAGGAAAGTGTGAAAAGAAACCTTGTTTCCTATTTCATTTCACTGTTATGGGACGAATTTCTATGACCAAATAAGCTGGTCGGTCCAAAACTGCTGTATAAAAGGTTAGTTTAGACTTCGGTGTTACATATGTACTGCATGCATATTTAGACACTTCTATGACTGCCTAGAGCAGCTCTGTTAAACCATGTTAAATATTGAGCAAGGCTGTATAGCACAGTGATAATTTTCCTCTAGGTGCCAACATCCAAACACATACGCAAAAAACAGCTAGACTACTTCCTTCATAAAAAGCCATGAAATAAATTTCAATTCCTATTTCCTAGTGATGCGAATTACCACAGATTATTAAAGAAAGTCCCTTAAGGAAAAAAAAAATAGTAATAAGGACTATCGGAAAGAAAATGTGCTTAAGCTCCATGAAGAGACATCCTTACATTTTTTTTTTCTTTTGACAGGATTAAAGAACATGGGCATAAGGACAGGGACTGAAGAGAGACATTAGTGCTGTTGATATCGCTACTTGATCTATCCACGACAAGAAGACTGCCTTAAATACCTTGAACTATGTTGCCTGTGAAAAGACATCTATTGGGATTTTTGTGGCCAGACGGAGCCCCAGCTCCTAGGGCAGGCAGTTCTCCTGGCACCTTGGCAGCTGCCTGGGGAGCTGTGGGGTCTCTACACACTACATGCTGGGGGATGGGCTGTACCACCTCTTGTCCTGAAAGGCAAGCTGGAAGAGGCAGTCTGGGAAAAGGCTGGGTTGTCACACAGCTGCTTTGCTCTGATCTGTGGAGCCAGTGTGCTATGGCAGTTGGATGGGGGAAGAAGAGAAGTGAAAATAAAAGCTCCACTCAAAGGGAAGTGTAGCACAGCAGAGCTTCATAACAAGCAGAGATGTGACGCTAAACAAACTGCAAAGTATTTTTTTTTTTTCCCTTCCCCAAAAAATTTCAAAAGACAGAAAGAGTTTCAGCCTTTAATAGCAATCTTTGAAAACACCTTGCTTCTCATGAGAGTCTGGCACAGCCCTCCCACACCCTTTGCTGTCCAAATAAACTTTATGAGGGAATGGTCTTTACATTCCCTGTCAAGTATGTATAGAAAGTCCACTGTGGCACAGCCCGCTCCCTGTTGACGATGGTGTTTCCTGTTATTGTGAAGGAGTCACAGGCCTGCCTCCAGTCCAGATCTGTGGAGCAGTGGTGTCACAGATGTTTTTTCAGGTGTAAAATTCCTGTTGGCCACACAGGCCGTTCACACAGGATAAAAATGGCATGTTCAGCTTGGCTTGGCATGTCTGTTTGCTCAATGCTGCTCTGAATTGACTCCTCTTCTTGCAGCAGTGATGAAACTAGGGAATGTGGAAGGGAGTTTAGAACCCTTCCTGTTGCAATAGGAAATGTTCTGAAAACCTGAGATTTCACTTTTTGCACTCATGGTGGGTCAGCTAGGGCAGAGGGAGAAGGACAAAGAACTGAGTTCAAGGACTGCATGATAGGACAGGCTTTCCTTTTGCTGAAAGAATGTGTTTGAACCTTCTCCCTGAAGAAGATTTATCCTGTTGTGATTTCAAGGACCTTTAAAAAAAGCCAGCATTAGAGAGCCACCCACGCAAGATAGCAGCGTAGCAGCTGCATGACAACGCTAACGTGGTTAATGGCTGCAAATACAGCGTAGTATTATGAAAAGGTCACTGTGAGAGGGTATCCTGCTGTGCTAGAGCTTATGCAGGTGCTGTGGGTGTATCCATAATAATATCACTGATGGCAAGGAATTATTAGATACAAACCTTCCCTGTATCAAACAGGAGAGAACTCTTCCTTCCATAAACTTATTTAACCCCAGCATAAGTGCTTTTACAGTGCAGTAGTTACTTTACTGAGTAGAAACCTCATCTCACTGTCACTTTGATGTACTATCAGAAATGTGTTTTTCTTCCCAGTACAAAATCGTTCTTAGTTTGTAAGCACTTTGTTTGTGTTAGATAGATAAGAACACTCCTCCTTCTTAAAATGACTGTTTTGATGAAATGTAGAAGTGCCTGATATTACTTTTCCAGTGAAATGTGACAAGGAAAACTGCGATATGTTGTAAAAGTGAAAAACCGTTGCTCAAATGTGTTTGTTTAGAAGGAAAGCTGCAAGGCCTGTGACCAACTATTGCAATGAGGGCAGACTAAGAGTTCAGAGGATCCATTTCTTCATTCTTTCACTTGTTTGTTTCTTAACAATGGTTCTTCTGTTTCTTGGAGACATTCCTGAAGCTGATAGAACAGTCAATACTTCATATTAAAAAGCAGTTGTTAAATACTGCACGAGAAAATAAATGGTTATTTGGCATGTTTCTAAAATGTCATTGACTCTTCTCTGCTGTTCAACATACTTCCATCATTCTTTGGTGAATTCGTAAGAACAGAGGTCTAAGATCAGTGAGCAAGCCCAGAAAAATACTGTCATGGTTTGATGTGGAGGGGGGGGTGGTTCTGGTGGCAGAAGAGGGATTTTGCTCCCTGCGACCTCCCCGGTTTTGGATCCGGGTTAGGCTTAGTTCTGGCCACCGGATCAGACTGCCATCCCCCTCGGGGTTGAGCCAATAGGGTGCCTCTGCGAATTGCCCTATTTAAGTCAGGACAAGGGAACCGGAAAAGATGCTTCGCCCAGGATCGAGCAGAGAAGGGAGGAGGGCACTGCCCCCGCTCCCTGGCTCCCGGCCGGGCGGCTGCCTGCGTCGGGCCGGCGCCGCCCACGGAGAATGGCGGCGGCGGAGCCAGCTGGGGAACTCGGGGGCACCCCACTCCCAGGGTGCCCACTGGGCTGAGTTCACCTGGAGAGGACTGAGATCTGAGAGAAACAGCTGCATCGACAGCAGGTCAGTGAGGATGGAGCGGGAGGAGGTGTGCCGGAGCCGAGTTTCCCCTGCGGCTGATGGTGAGATAGCAGGCGGCCCCCCTGCAACCAGGACGGCCTCGGTGGAGCAGCGACCCACTCGCAGCCCGTGGGGAGAAGATGCCTGAGCCCGAGGATGGTCGTGTTGGGGGCACGGCAAGGCAGAGAGGCATCTGGAGTCTTCGTGACGACCCACGCCGGAGCGAGTGGCTACAGCTCCCTAAGTACCCGAGACTGTGGTATAGCCCACACCGGAGCAATCTGTGGGGAAGGATTGTTTCCAGTGGGCTGGACTCACGTTGGAGAAATTTGTGGATTTTTCCTCGTGGGTAGGGGATCCATTGGAGCAGGGGAAAAGGGTGTAAGGACTCCTTCTCCTTTAAGAAAGAAGCAGCAGTAACAGCACGGAATGAACTGACCTGCACTCCCCCAGTCCCTGCCCCCTGTGCTGCTGGGGGGAGGAGGTAGAGCCGGGAGGAAAAGGAAGGTGGGGGGGGGGAAGGTGTCGGTTTTAAGATCTGGTTTTGTTTCTTTCTGTCCTCTCAAGTAATCGGTTTTTATTTCCCTTTGTCCTTCTAAGTAATCATTAATAAACTGTTTTGCTTTGAGAAAAGCGCTGCCTGTTTTGCCCAGGACCATGGTTGGTGGGTGCTCCCTCTGTTCTTGCCTCAACCCTCAGTCCTTTTGTTTTTTTTTTTTCTCTCCTCTCTACTTTATTGGAGAAGGAGAGACTGTGTGAGTTTTAGTTGCTGGATCAGCCTAAAACCACGACAGTCCTTTTGGCGCCCAACGTGGGGCTCGAGGAATTTGAGATAAGAATAGTGACTGGGAGAGGTAACGGGCAAAACATGGACTTCTGTGTGAGTTTTAGTTGCTGGATCAGCCTAAAACCACGACAAATACGAAGGAATGATGAAGAGAATTATGACATTTTCCAAACATTATCCATGTTTATCTCTCATTTTGAAATTTCAACACCTTCTGAGAAACTATAGCTATGGGAAAGGGGTAATGATGCCAGTATAATCATACTTTCCCCTTCTTTTATAATATTCTTTTTTTCTTTTCCCCCAGAGAAAAGAACATCACTGAAGGAACAGTCTTGGGTTCTCTAGCTGATTCATCAGAAAAGTCACCAGTATGTTATTCAAAGACAATAAGTCTCAGCTAACATATGTACACACATACATTTACACAAATATATATAGGTAAGCATATACATATTCATGAATAACTATAATGAATAGGAGACGTCTGTCTACTCAAGTGATAACAAGTGAAGAGGCTAGATCAGACTGGGCTGGTCATGTGACGAAACACTTTATTTTTACACACCATCTTTCATTCAAACATATCACAAAATTCTTCAAAGCCAGTTTATCTACACATTCCTAAATGGTGCAACTAAACTGCTGAGCTTTACAGGAAGCATCTGTAGATGTTGCAGGGCAGGGGTGAAGATGGAAACAATGGCCAAGTTTCAGGAGAATGATTGAGTACTGGAAAACTGGGAAGTTCATGCATTGGGATATGCATTTTTTTTAGGCAGTTGAAGAGGCTCTGCCCACTGAGCAGATGACTCCTGGAAGGAATTTGAAGAGAATTAGTGAGAATGGCTATTTCAGATGGCAGAAGGAATCAAAATAGAAAGCCAGTTCCTTAGGCCTGGGTTGTCTCCTTTCAAGTCTGAGACATATTTCCTTTCTGTCTTGGATCTTTTATATTCAAGAGCTCTTTATCCTGCTCTGGTAATAAGAACTCAGAAGGAATTCTCCAAGGGGGGAGAAACTGGAGTGCTATCTGCTCACAATCCCTTCATCACTCATGCTGAGGTGGGCATGACTTGCAAACTTGCTGGCTATTGCGGATTTATACTGCTTGGATATTTCCTCAGCCTACCCCAACCTACTCTCCAAACTGCCTGCCTGCGGCAGTATTCTGCCTGCCAAGGGATCCTTCAGCTGGTAAACCCCACTTGTTTGCTATTAGCAGCAGAAAGGACATGTAACAAATCTAAGATGATAAATACTAGAAATAGATCAGAGTGGACTTTGGACACTGACAAATTCACATTTTTTCTGTTTCAGGCTCTAGTATTTCTATAAATTCCATAGAATTTATAGTATTTCTAGAAATTCTATAAATTTCTAATATCAGAAATTTATCACATGATAAATATCAGAAAAAGTGAAATGATTCGACAAAATGCATTATGTGAAACTGAGTAAAAATCAAATAATAGAAGTTTGTATTTCAGTTGTTTCATTATAAGGCCCATTGCTAGCACTAGGCAAAACTGTGTACAAAATGGATGTTCAATAGATGTGATTTTGAGAATTTATGAAAATCTTCAGTTTCCACTTGAAAATAATAGGTACAGCTAGTGTTCGAGCTACAGTTTTTAAGATTGCTCTAAGAAGTTTAATCCTTACATGTAAAATTATATTTTAAATTGTATGGCGGAAATCCTTTTGCTTTCATTCGGGCAAAATTCTTATAAAGATCTTACTATTTCCTAAATTTCCTCTCTTTTGAACTGTGTTTCCCTTTACTTTCTCTTGTCTTTTGTACAGTTTTTCTTCAGCTTCAATTTGTTTTCTGATCCACAGTAATGTACTGTTGTTAGAGATTCTTCCACAGGATATGGGGCACAGCTATTCCATTTGTAGTAAAAAAACCCTCCAGCACTTCAGTATAAATGTAAAAAGCTTAATTTTCTCTTTTCGTAAAGAGCAATTATGATATTAATAGGATTTGTAGGATTTCATCATCAGAAAAAAACAACATTTGTAGTTAAGTACTTAAATACAGAAACAGATCTCATCTTCAATCATCAGTGGCCTTTATAACTTGCTGTGGGTCAAAAATTAAAGAAAAGGAAAGGCAAAGGAAATCAGTAGAGGGGCCTTTGATCTGCTGTGCTTCCTCTTTAACTGGGTTAGGTGTTCAGGAATGCAGGTAGCAGCTGGGACATTCTTTCGCTATCAGAGTCGGCGCCTAGCTACAGGCAAAAAGCAAGGGCATTACTGTATAGTGAGGTATACACTTTATGGTTTTAGAACGGGTAAGTTATCACTTATTTGGTGCTTAATAAGTCAGGGAGCTTGGGAATGATAAATCGAGCTTCCAGTTATCTCTTCAAAAACAGATGGTCACATTTCAAAACACTTTATTGCCAGCATGCTAACTTGAAAGGTCACACAGTGCTCTCAGCTGAGGTTTTCTATTGTTTGTGATTTCTACTTGCAGGCTGAGAGCAATATCCTGCACATTTTTTAGCCTGTACCAGTTACTTTAATCTGGCATAAGTATGGCCTGCCACCCCCAACTGGATGTTCTTCCTTGCTCTTTGGTTAGGCATGAGTATTTGTACAGCTGCACGGTGATCTAACTCACCCTACAAATGCTGGTTCTGGTACAGTTGATGGTGGTGACAATAGGCAACCCAGGTGAACACGGGACCGTCTTTTCTGGCAGCAGGCAGTGTTTACATTGGATCAAAGTGTTTGATAGAGACCCTTAAATTAAAATCTCCTTCAGCTTCATGGATGAGTTTGAAACATTCTGTAGCTTCAATGCAACATCACTCTTACGCGTTTATTCTATTACTGCCAAGCGTAATCAAATCTCTAGAAGAAATTTCACAGCATGCAATGCTAAATCAGACACCCCAAGCTGTGACATCCTTAACAAAACTATACCTGGGCCTCATGGCAAAGGCTGTTTACTCAAACAAATGATCAAATGCTAAACAGGAGATTCTGAAGATGCTTCAAGTTTATTGTTCTTGGTTTGTTTGCCAAGGCAGCTATGCAAATAATTAACTCTTTAGTCACATCTAAACATCTAAACATTTAGTCACATCTAAACCCAGATAGTAGGGAAGAAAGAACATAAGTATTTTTCTATCTCCTATATGATTTTAACCTCCCACTCACCTATACACATTTCTAATACCTTAAAATAAGGACTTATATTACTTTTACAGTCATCTGTTTCAACCACCATTTGTCGTTGTTCATTTCTACTCCATCACGTGAATTTTACCTCTTCAGATTTCTCTAGATAACTCTTCTTGCTGCTTCTTTCTTTATATATAACTACTGAAGAATATAACTGTTCTTTGTCACCTGATTTTTTGAGCTGTCTCCATAAGGCCCAGGTTTGTTCCATTGGTCAACTTTTAAGGGTTGCTTTTCAGTCTTTTCACTTAATGAAGGCTCAGGCACACAGAAGGGAAGAACAATCTCCTGGCAACACTAAGCTACAGCTTCCGAGTCTTTCTTTTACCAGTCTTTCTCTACATCCTCTGCTAGGGACACACACAGTGAGACTGTGGAGGAGAAGCCATTTAAACTGTAACCTCCAAAGAATTAACTGGCAAACTGTGATCTGAAAGAATTAGCTCCTGTGAAATATTTCAGGTAAAGAGAATTTTTGTTGCATGGTCAGCAACACCACTTTTCCTCTTTCACGCACAGCCTTGGTAGATCCTTTTTATTAGGTACTGTTGCTTATGCACAAGCAGTGGTGAATGCCAGAAGAAGTATCTGTGGCAAATCAAGTTACTTCCATTTTCCGTCAGCTTCTAATACAGCTCTTTTTTTTTTTTTTTTTTTTAAACAACCTCTTCTGGTAGCAAACAATATTGATTTCTTCTATCTGAAATAGGATTGCCTCTAATCAGTGGTGCTAAAAGTGATTGTTTAGCCATGCTGAGCACTGCTGCAATGCTACTTGCTTTCTCTCACGAGAAGCAGTGCAATGACCCCCAACCTATTCATGGACAGTGAGGGAGGCTGTGCCCTGCGCTACCGTGTGCAAGCCCGCTCAGGCCTCAAAGCACTCTCCAGCTCAGGGTTTTTCCTCTTCACTCTGCTCATGGTAACGTAGACGAGATTGCTATTGGGTTTTTTTGCAGCTAATGAACCTCCTTGAGATGTGTGTCCAAAAGGGATTTGTTTGTGTATGTACACACATGCTTGTTAATGCAGCCCGAACTGGACAGAGTCTAAGAGGCTGCTGAAGAGGGTGGAGAAATCACTTGCTTTGCGTATTTTACTCCCCACAGCAAACCTCAGCATCTTTGAAATGAACTCAGTGGGATGATGTTTCTTCACAAACAGGTTAGATCTCAGAAATGGGCGATTCTCTTTATTCTACACAAGATGTGTGATGACCAGAGTAAAACCAGTAAGCATCTTCCCAGCTACTTCAGGGAATGCTTCTGTTTGCTGATGAGCCCCATATTTGTCCTGTGAATCCTGTATCTCATAGCTGTTGATTTTTCCTTTCCTTTATTGTTCATTACAATTTTTTTTCAAATGTCTTGAAAAAATACTGAAACTATAAATATATATTTCAGATTCCCTTAGAACTCAAGTCCTTCCATTATTTATCTTGCAGTCAACCTGATTGCTTTTTCTTTGACCGGTACTTATGTGGCCATATTTTTACCTTATCTGCAAGGTTAAAAGAGAGAAACAGTTTTACTCTCTTGCAGAGCTGGCTTGTCTGCATAAATTCTATGTTAATAGCTTCTTTTTATACAGTCACTGTTGTGCCGTTTAAACAAACAAGTTACACTTTGACAATCTTTTTTTTTTTTTTCAGGTGTCTACTCATTAATCATTAGTTAAGAAATACCTCTCAAGCCTTATGCCTGAAGACAGCTGTAGTCAAGTAAGGACCTTGATTAACTTCCTTTGTTTTCTTAGTTTGAACAATACATTCTGTTATCCCATTTAGATTTTGCAATGCCTGGGGTTTTAAACTACTATTGAATGGACTATTATTATCTTGGAAAACACCAGGAGCATGATTACATCTTGTGAAGTTATTTATATTTGCATATGGCAAATGAAAAATGGAGTTTTAATGTAAATGAGTAGAGAATGATGGTCTATAATTGTACTATCTTCCATGCTGCCCAGTTTTCACAATCATGATGTCCTGGGGTGCAAAGGAATGAAAAATCATACTTTTGATTAGGAATTCTTTGCCTTTTCAAAAGAAATTTCAACTGGTAAATTTTTGTTTCAATTACAGTATTCTCTAGTTAATATAATTTAATGTAGCCTGATTTGAGTCAAAAACATTAGGAAACTATTGTCTTTGGAATTATAATTGTCAACTCATATACTTTGGCAGTCATTTCCTAGAAGCTTGCTTTGGTCTGCAGTAAGTAGACAGTATATACGACAAACTGATTGTTGTGCAAATACATGATCAAGTTGCCTGTTTATTCCAGATTTTGGAAAGGGAATCCTTTTGCGTAATTTGATTTACAGATGTTCTCTCTAAAACATTTCTATCTTCCTATTTATTTGTATCAGTATTTTCCCCTTTTATCTAATATGAAGAGATTCAATGTTAGAAATGTTGTGCTTGTTTAGAGCTAGCAATATGCTCAGCTTTGTACAATACTCAACAGCAGACAATCACTGCCCTGGAGAGCTTAAAGTCTAAAAATACCTCAGCTAATGCTTTAGCTTTTTTCAGCCTTTAACATTCCCAAGATTTTCTTATTGTTTTGTCTCATCTTAATACACCTCAATTTTCAACTCTCAACCAAAGCAAATCAGCTTGGTTCCTCTCTGTGAAAATAATCTGACAACAGGTGACAAATTCATTTTTGAAATTGAAAATACCTGAGGGTTCAGTCCAGTATCCACTGAAGAACAAAGACAGAATCCCATCATTATGGACCCATCCAATTAACTTTAACCTTACCCACCTGCTCCTAGCAATGCCAGTGAATCATCTGCAAGCACTCAGGCTGTGTTACCCGTCTTCTCTGTAGCTGTAGAGAGCAGGTTAGTTGTAGCAAACTGCTAGAGCTCTGGTTGTAAATGAGGTCATCTGGATAAGATGTGTCCATCTGCCTGATGCTTTCATGAATATATGTGTGTATTTTGAAGCAATGAAGTGCATGTCTCTCCAGCAAGCCTCATTTTAAAGCTGTGATGTGTGTTTTTTTCGCCAGCAAGATTGTCAACAGCAAGGTGAAGATGAGTGTGATCTGCTAGTTGAATGCTAAGCAAATGGAAGGACAGCAAGAAATGACATCATGTGCTAACGGCAAAGGGACTAAAGAAGAATGAGAGAAAAACAAACTTAGCAGAAAAGCTTTTCAGTCTGCTGGATGCTGCCTCTTTATTTTGATTGTGGATATTTTCGTAAGTGTTTCTGTCTCTGTGGTTTCTCCTTTCTAAGAACAACATCAGTCAGCACTGAGCTGTGGTGTCTCAGATTCTTTCTAGGGATTAAGCTGCAGGTTTAACTTTTGGGCTGGCATAAGGACCATCTGTTCAGTGTAGCTCGCAGGCACAGTGGAGATGTGTGTTGTGAGCACACAGAACTCGCTGTAAGAAGAGAAGGCAGAGAATATACTTTTAACGTCTTGTTAATTTTGTTGTGTCATTAATTTTGTTGCTGCTTGAAGGAGAATGCTTCTGAAGGATGAAATCTTTGTATCCTATTCTACATATGGAGACCTAAAGGAGGACAGTTTCTGGTTGTTCAGCGTGTTTGAACTGTTTGATGGCTTATGGGATTGGTAAGAAATGGAGACATTCTCTGTCCCAGAACTGCTGCTGTACTGTGGTGGCTACAGTAGCTTAACACTTTTGAGAAAGGGCATGTTTCTCTCTGTATTCATACCTTTTCATTTCCCATCTCCTCAGCATATACTTTGTTCTAACAGTCCTTCCTCTTCAGCTCCATTCTCATCCCATTAAGTCACTGTATATACGAAGTTGCTCTTTACTGTCCTGTCTGCTCTGAACATTATGCCACAAGCAACTACGGGAGCCTTGTCCATTTTATGTGTTTCAGACTAAGCATTACACCTGTATTATTCCCACTTCACAAGGACTACTTCTATTGCGTAAACCAGAGCCACTTCTCTGTCTTGACATGCTCCTGGATTAACGAGCTAGCTCTCATGCCTTCTCCTATGATTCAACATCCATCTCCTCCATTATGCATAGGGTGGGCCTTCACCTTAACCTTAGTATTTTTATTGTTTTCAAAGGTCTGAAATTGTCAGTTTGATTAAAAAAAAAAAAAAAAAGTAGATTGCTGCTTGTTGAAGGAAGAGAGAAAGAACCCTAAGACTGTCTCAGGGAGTTTCAATTCAAGAGAAGGGTTAAGGGTTAGAAGGGAAAAAAAGGAGATACAGAAAGGGTAGCTACACTGCTACATAAAGGTAGCCTTTCTTCCCATTCCTACTCCATCTGATGTCGACACCAAAGATAAGAGAAAGTCACAGAGATCTCCTAGCTATTGACCTTAAGTTTATACCTCATATTCCTCAGGTCTGACCTTACTGATCATTCATCTGAAGTCCTTCACTCTTCATTGTGGGCCTTATTCTACGTTATCTCTGTAAAGGGTTAGTGAATGTTGAGAACCAGCTAGAATGAGTGTATAGGACTTGAAACACTGTGGAACTCACTGAGAAAGAAAAAACAGAAAAGTTTGTAAAAAATTGGTGTCTTTAAAGAAGGCTCTTTTCAACTTCAATTCGATATATTCAGGAGGACGTGTTGGAAATCCCGACCTGAAACAACTATGGATTTGAATCGCTAAGAAACCTGATCTACAAACTCAAGTAGATTAAAATGGGACAACTACAGAACTGTGAAACTTTGCATACCTGTTCCTCACCTATTACTTTTGTGGGCCTCTCTCTGACTGCAGATCCAGCTTAGCTGGTCTTGTAGTATCCCCTTACCAGTGGACAACAAACTTACCTCTGTGTGCTGCTGTCACTCCCAAGGGCTTGAGCCCTTGCTGTGGGGAGGAAGACACACACGGGAAAGGGAGAAGCTGACGAGCGGGGATGGAAAGCCTCACAGCTACCCCAAACTGTGACTGTAACTCGTAAGTAAAAGCCTTGCCTCTAGCAAGCACATCAAATTCCACAAAATACAGAGAAGCAGATGGGTTTTAAAGCACTTGAGGTACAGAGAAATGAGAAAACAGCTTGTTACCCATCAGCTTTTTCTCTCTGCTCCTTACAGCTCCTTGGCCCTTTTAGATCTGTTCTCTGAGTTGCCTCTGTGAGCAGACTATAATGTCGTTCAGTCAAATTAACTTGTTGAACGACTTGTATTCCCTAATGCAGTTCACCAGATTGTGCAGATTTAATCCAGATCGGGCATGGACGTGATCTCACCTCTGTAAAATTAACTAGAGAATGTGTTAGGCATGCTGGCTTTGTTCTTCTAGGCTGGTTTATGCTGGCTGCAGGAGAGCAGAAGTTTTCTGACCCAGCATAAAGCTAGAGCAGCACGGACAAATGATACCTGAGGCAACATCAGGTCTGCTAGGGCAGAATTATCTCTTCAGGGCTGTCTGACCAATCTGAAGAGGCAGAGTGAGTTTCTACTAGTCTCATGCTCTGCGCTATGCAGCCATGCAGTTTTGTGCCTGACGCTAGTTTGCAGAAGCCTTAAAAAAGCACTATGTGATTTCATACTTGATTTACCATCTCGTGGTGCCACAGTGTTCGAAAGTACAGAAAGCAGGTATTTGCTAACACAATCCTTTTTCACTGAAGCAAGGCAAGAAACAATTTCTGCTTTACCATCAGCATAACTCAATATGCCTATCGAAAGTTTTAAAAATCAGCCTGCAAACAAAGGGGCCCAACACTCCTGTCTATTTTTTTTGTTCAGGTAGATGCGACTGAGCCTCAGCAAGTGTTGAAGAAGCATGAAATATACTATTCCTTACATTCATGTTAATAAAGTTCAGGTATGGTATGGATGTTTTCTTCTAGCTGCTGTAAGACACAAATTACAGCAATTTTTTCAAATTTAATTAATAATTTACAGAAAGGATGACAGAAAGTGGAACAATCAGGCTCCACTTCTATTTTTTGGGAGCATTTTATTTGACACAATCCTATTTTCCTCCAACTTCTCAATTTTTTGACAGGTGTCAGTCATGTTATAATCCAGACATAAGAACATTATTTCTTTCCACCCATTTTCTGTACTGCTTTTACACGAAAGGAGGAAAACATGCAGTAACTCGGGATGGTGACTGCCTAATGAATTTTGTGAGATAACTTTTTATTTAGAATAATTCATTATGAGAATATTGCAGCAGCAAAATGCATTTAGTGGATAAAGCTTTGTAGGAATAGTCTTTGGCTCTTAACATTGCCATTGCAACCATCTAAGGAACCTGAAGATGGACAAGTCCATGGACTTCATGAGGTGCATCCGTGGTCCTGAGGGAACTGGCAGGTGAAGTTGCTAAGCTGCTATCCATCATATTTGAGAAGTCTCGGCAGTCTGGTGAAGTTCCCAACGACTGGAAAAGGGGGAACATAGCCCCCATCTTTAAAAAGGGAAAAAAAAAGAAGACCCAGGAACTACAGGCCAGTCAGTCTCACCTCCGTGCCTGGCAAGATCATGGAGCAGATCCTCCTGGCAACTATGCTAAGGCACATAGAAAATAAGGAGGTGATTGGTGACAGCCAACATGGCTTCACTAAGGGCAAATCCTGCCTGACTAAATTGGTGGCCTTCTATGATGAAGTTACAGCATTGGTGGATAAGGGAAGAGCAACTGACATCATCTACCTGGACTTGTCCAAAGCATTTGATACTATCTCACATGACATCCCTGTCTCTAAACTGGAGAGACATGGATTTGACAGATGGACCACTCGGTGGATAAGGAATTGGCTGGATGGTTGCACTCAAAGAGTTGTGGTCAACGGTTCAATGTCCATGTGGAGGCCAGTGACGAGTGGTGTTCCTCAGGGTCGGTACTGGGTCCAGTGTTATTTAACATCTTTGTTGGTGACATGGGCAGTGGGATCGAGTGCACCCTCAGCAAGTTTGCAGATGACACCAAGTTGTGTGGTGTTGTGAACACGCTGGAGGGAAGGGATGCCATCCAAAGGGACCTTGACAAGCTGGAGAGGTGGGCCTGTGAGAACCTCATGAAGTTCAACAAGGCCAAGTGCAAGGTCCTGCACGTGGGTTGGGGCAATCCCAAGCACAAGTACAGGCTGGGCGGAGAATGGATTGAGAGGAGCTTGGAGGAAAAACTTGGGAATGCTGGTGGATGAGAAGCTCAGCATGAGCTGGCAATGTGCACTGGCAGCCCAGAAAGCCAACTGTATCCTGGGCTGCATCAAGAGAAGCATGGCCAGCTTCAGTGTTCAAAGCCAGCTTGGATGAGGCTTTGAGCAACCTGATGCAGTGGAGGGCGTCCCTGCCCATGACAAGGGACTTGTCATCAACTTGTCATCAAGATGATCATCAACTAGATGATCTTTAAAGTCCCTTCTAACCCTAGCCATTCTATGATTCTACAATAGAATCGTGTTTTGTTATTGTGTATCTTCTATTCATTCACCTTCTCTTGTATTCCTCAGCTATACCTTCATTCAATCAGTGTAAGAGGTCCCCAGGGTGAATACAGAATAACATATAGTCAAATCACTAGTTAAATAAAGTGTAGACACTTAAATAAAGAAGAACAATTCAAATTTCCTCAATAATCCACCTTAAGTTGCTATGATTTGTATCATAGAATCATAGAATGGCATAGGCTGGAAGGGACCTCAGAGATCATCTAATCCCACCTCCCTGTCATGGGCAGGGACACCTATCAACTAGATCAGGCTGCTCAAGGCTCCGTCCAACCTGGCCTTGAATACCTCCAGGGAGGGGGCATCCACAACTTCTCTGGGCAATTTATTCCAAAGTCTTACCACCCTCATACTGAAGAATTTCTTCCTAAGATCTAATCTAAAGCTGTTCTTCAACTTAAACCCATTTCCCCTTGTCCTATCAGTGGACACTCTTGTTGTAAAAAGTCCCTCCCCAGCCTTCCTGTAGGTTCCCTTCAAGTATTGGAAGGCAGCTATTAGGTCTCCCCTAAGTCTTCTCTTTTCAAGGCTGAACAATCCCAGCTCCCGCAACCTGTCCTCGTAGCAGAGGTGCTCCAGCCCCTGGTTCATCTTTGTGGCCCTCCTCTGAACACGCTCCAACAAATCTATTTCTCTCCTATGGCGGGGACACCAGAACTGGACGCAGTATTCGAGGTGGGGTCTCACAAGAGCAGAGTAAAGGGGGAGAATCACCTCTCTTGACCTGCTGACCACGCTTCACTTGATACATCCCAGGATGCGGTTGGCCTTCTGGGCCGCATGAGCGCACTGCCAGCTCATGTTGAGCTTCTTATCTATAAACACCCCCAAATCCTTCTCTTCAGGACTACTCTCAACCCACTCTGTGCCCAGTTTGTATTTGTGCCTAGGATTGGCCCGACCCAGGTGAAGGACCTTGCATTTTGACTTGTTGAAGCTCATGCAGTTTGCACTGGCCCATTTCTCAAGCCTATCAAGGTTCCTCTGGATGGCATCTCTTCCTTCAAGTGAGTCCACATCACCACGCAGCTTGGGTGTCGTCGGCAAACTTACTGAGGGTGCACTCAATGACGTCATCCATGTGGCTGACAAAGATGTTGAATAACACTGGACCCAGAACAGACCCCTGAGGGACACCGCTTGACACTGGTCTCCATGTAGACATCGCACCATTGACCACAACTCTTTGAGTGCAACCATCCAGCCAGTTCTTTATCCACCGAGTGGTTCATCTGTCACATCCATGTCTCTCCATTTTAGAGACAAGGATGTCATGTGGGACAGTGTCAAACACCTTGCACGAGTCCAGGAAAATTACATCCGTTGCTTTACCCATGTCAACCAGTGCTGTAGCTTTGTCATAGAAGGCCACTAAATTAGTCAGGCACGACTTGCCCCTAGTGAAGCCATGTTGGCTGTCACCAACCACTTGGTTATTTTTCATGTGCCTTAGTACAGCTACCAGGAGAATCTGTTCCATGATTTTACCTGGCACAGAGGTAAGGCTGACTGATCTGTAGTTCCTGGGTTGTCCTTGGTCCCTTTTTAAAGATGGGGGTTATGTTGGCCCTTTTCCAATCTGTAGGAATCTCACCAGACTGCCAGAACCTCTCAAATATGATGGCTAGTGGCCTAGCAACTTCAACCGTCAGTTCCTTCAGGACCCCTGGATGTATCTCATCAGGTCCCATGGACTTGTGCACCTTCAGGTTCTCTGGCTGTTCCCGGACCTCATCTACTCCTACCCTGAGTGGTTCTTCACTCTCCCAGACCCAGCCAACATCCTCTGTGATTTGGGTGGTGTGGTTTGAGTGGTTGCCAGTGAAGACTGAGGCAAAAAAGTTGTTGAATATTTCAGCCTTCTCTATGTCCTCAGTAACCAGGTCACCCGTATCCTTCCGGAGAGGCCCCACATTCTCTCTTGTTTTCCTTTTTTCTCTCACATACTTATAAAATCCTTTTCTGTTATTTCTAATATTGCTGGCCAGATTTGACTCTGTCAGGGCCTTAGCTTTTCTAACCTGGTCTCTGAGAACACGAGCAACTTCCTTGTAATCATCCCAGGTTAACAGTCCCTGCTTCCATGCTTTGTGTATTCCTCTTTCGTATTTGATTTTAGCCAGGAGTTCTTTGTTTATCCATATAGGTCTCCTGGTGGTTTTGCCTGATTTCTTCCTTTTAGGGATGCAATGCCTTTGAACTTGGAGGAGATGATCCTTGAAAGTCAACCAGCAATCTTGGGCTCCCAGTCCCTCCAGGGCTTTATCCCATGGCACACTACCAAGGAGGTTCCTGAAGCGGCGAAAGTCAGCTCTTCTGAAATCGAGGGTTTCAAGGTTGTTGAGCTTCCCCCTCTTAGCTGCCCTTAGGATCTCAAACCCACCATCTCATGGTCACTGTAGCCAAGGCTACCCACGAGTTCAACATTATCCAACAGCCCTTCCCTTGTAGAAAAAACTTCCCTTTCCTTGTAGAAAAACTCTTTAGGTACCTTGAAAATGATTAATCTCTTTTACAAAATGTACTGTTACATTTTCTGGACTAACCATCCAAATACCTATCCTTCGTCTCTGTGGCACCAAGACCTGGACTGGCATTTTTACTGCTGAACACAGATGAAATACTACTTGTACAATTTAGCACTCAGCCCTGGACAGCATGTGGTCCTTATAAACCTAAGGTGTCACAAGTTTGAGTTTAATGGATCTGAAATAACACGAGTGCTTGAAACCTGGCAAAATGATGTTCTTATAGCAATAAAATGCTGTGCATCCATTCCTTGTCATATGTAGCAAGATATGTAGGGTATGTGGGAGTACTTGCGCAGAACTAGGAAGTGTAAAGTCTGTTGGGATAGGGTTGCAGGAGAGCAGGATGTCTGGCATGCCATACCAGCCCCTGACATCTGCTGTCTCCTGCATTGTACTTGTGCACTACCTGGAAAAGCTCCAGCTCATGCATATGGTATAGCTACTCTCACAGTTCAACACTAAAACAGCATTTTGGGCTAGTGGTCAAGCCTGTGTCACGGCCTTGTTTCATTCTCTAGTGTAGATTGTCTGACCACCTAAAGGTAAATCTAGAGAGAGCTTTATGTGACAACACACAAGATGGATTAGGGTCTGGAACCCAATTTAAGAATAATACTTAAGTGCTTCCTTATCAGTGATGTGAAAGCTCATATGTTTTAAAGCACTTTGAGATTCATTTCCCTAAAATTTCTGACTGGGTGGTTAGCACATTACAATACTCAGTATGCCTGCTCTGAGAATCACATTTTCAAACAACTGATTATTTCCAAATTACTTCAGTGATTGCTGAATTTACTACTCAATAGTCTATAAAAGACTATGCAAATAAATTGAGAAAGCAAACCCAGATTTTTTGCCATTCATTATGCCATTCACACTTGGCAGTATGTCTTCCGTCCATGAAAACATTTTAATGTAAGCAGTGAACACCGGTAAATTGTCGCTCAGCTGAGAAGGCTTAGGTAGATTGTCTTGGACTATTCTTCAATCTTACATCTTTTGATATCGCGAAGAATGTTTTTAGGAATGTTTTTCCTCTCACATTCCCATTCACAGCAACTAAAGAACTTCATGCTATTTAGAGTTGTGTTGAAACTGTCTGTTTGCTTTTGTAGATGTATGAATGGAAGAAGAGAGAGAACCTCAGAAAAATGTGGCTAGCCCTGCACGTTAAGTTAATGGGATTTTTCAGATACATAGCTTGTAGGCAATTTGAATGCCTTTTAATCTAATCTGCCCACTCCATGACATGCAGATTTGTAATGCAGCGATATTGGGGGACCTACTTCACAATTTTTTTTTTCTTAATCCTCCATCAAAGCAAAGCACTGGACAATGGTGGGACCGGCAATCTATAGTCGCTCAGTCCAGTCATGTCCAGAGAGATGGAGAGCTGGGATGATTCTGCTGATTCATCTGCAGGGGCTTTGTAAATCCTTCTTTCCCTTAGCAAGCCTTTCAGTTTGACACCTTCTCACCTATCTGCTAATGCTTTTGGGAGCTAAGTGTGAAACCAGGAGGAGAAATACACCTGTTTGCATAGTGATTTTTAATGTTAATAGTGGGAAGTATTGTGTAATATGACTATTGCAAATAACTGGAAGTTTAGCTTGGCAAATGGCAAGCAACCTCTGCGTAATGTTGTTCCTTGTATGTGGAAATTCCCAGTGCGACAAATTCAAACGTTTAACATAACTGACACCTGGCTGGAAAAAAGCAGCTCAGACAAAGCAAAATGAGGCTCGTCAACAAACAGGTCCTCGGACCTGAATCTAACAATGCAGAGGAATTTAAGTTGTTCCTCCAAAAAGGGGGAGAATAAGAGAGAAGAAAACTTTCATTTTCATGTTCCCAAAATCTTTTCTGATTTCATGAGAAAGCTGTAGTGGTGACTTTGGTTCCTTTATACATCAAAGGGTAGCTGTAACCAGCTCTGGAAGTGGGTTAACATGTGATAATTAAGTGATTTTAAATATTAATCATCCTATTTAAAAGTAACATTGGCAAAGAAAGAGATCCCTAATGAGAAGTAAAATTACATTACAAGCACTATTCCGTAAAAATGGGACCTATTCAAGCATTTTCTTTGAAGCCAGATGAGAAACTATCCAGTGTCTGAGTATGTTCCCAGGGTGCTACGAGGAAGCCGAATTCTTTTCATAATTGTTTGACAAACTTCTTCCAAGACACACAGCGTACAGACTTAAAATGCATTTTTCCTGTCGTGTGTCTGTGTTTATGGGTGAATACCATATGGACTATGGTCTGAGCTTTGCTCATCTGAAAAACACTGGGAGAGGACTCCATGTTTCAGTTAACTGTTTCCTGTCGGGCAGATAAAACATGTCCATGGTAAGGAAGCAAAAATGATAAAGTTATTTTAAGGTAAACAAGTCTACAGCTGAAATTTTGTTTCCTCAGGGTCTGGGGTATTTTTGTTGTTGATATTCACATCTGGATAAAAAAGGAGAGATTAGGTATCACAACTGTTAGCTTCAGTTTTCTCAGGGAAATAAAGGCAGGCTTTGAATAGAAAGCATTTACATAATTTGAAGGCTAAGCCAAGCCTGAAGGCAGTGATCACTTAAAGATTTGTCCTACAGTAGCATATTGATGTGAATGCTGAAATTGGATAGATGTGCCTGACTGACACAGAGTCAGGCAAGGCTATGTTCTGAGAAGGGATTCTGGAAATTGATAAAATTATAGAAACCTTTTATAAAATTACTTTCTCTTGCTGTTTAATTTTCCAGTGGTTGAGAAAAAAATATGGGAACATTCATTTAAATTGAATTGGATAGATGTGACTTCGTACAGTGTCGCCTCCCTCCCATGCAGTCGCACAGCAGTGACTGCAAACTTTCCCATAGGAAACTAGCGTCAGTAAAAATACATTGTTTAGTTAATGTAGGAAATTTGTGAATTCTGCCTTTTAGTTTTTTTCAGGTCTTTTTTTCTTGGGTATAGGAACACTGGTCCAATCCTTAAGACGTTGCTTAAGGCCAAATCCCACTGTTCTTGTGCCAAAAGACATTTAATCAAATGAATGTTGAATTTGGTTCTCTGTCTTTATTCAATTGGTTTTGTTTTTGTTTTTTTTTTTTCTAGTTAAATCTTCATTGACTTCTACAAGAGTTTTGTTTGGTAAGAACTGAATTAAACTAAGTAGAAACATCAGGACCCAGCTAAGATACTGACTTCTCCCACGTCCTTAGAGCTCAGTATACTGGAGTTCATTAACTCTTATAAATGCAATGCTAAAAGTTGATATATTATTAAGAAATGGTAAATGGAAAGTTACACAGATGCATTAGCTTACTTGCTTTCAATTTCTATGATGCATAGTAAGAGGTTATTTCTCTGCATAACTTTTGGACACCAACTTGCGATTGCAAAACTGTGACAATATAAACTATTGGCTGGGAATTTCTAAACTTCTCAGTACTCTGGCAGTGTCTCGAGCTGGGCAGGTGTTGAGGAACATGAAACTGGCTAATTGACGTGGTTCTCAGAGATCTGTTTATTGTGCGGATGCAGTTTGTATTAATGATTAAGTATGAGGGAAGAAATGAAGAAAAAATTAGACAGGGTTGTGTTTTAAATTCAATAGGGAGCAATTGGAAACAGAAATAAATTCCACTGCTAAGAATATCAACCCATTTCTGTACTGAGATGGGTTTAGCATAAGGGTAAGTGTGGTTAAAAAGTTGAGAAGCAGAGTCTGAATGTCAGACTGCTCTGAAGTTTGAGGGGTAGTTTCAAGAACATTCTCCTCTACTCCACATGCACGTAGTCCCAATTGTTCAGATGGCAGCTGACAGCAATGAAATCTGCTCCTGTCCCTGCCATGCCACTCATAGGAGCAGCAGTGAAAACATTGACAGCATCATTTTACATCAAGAAATGGTTCCTCACACTTGGAAATGCTTCACTGGCTTGTAGAACTATTTCCCCACATTATAACCCTGTTATATCTTAATTCTGATTCCATGTAATGTGAAGTCTTGGTTTCCTAAGGAGAACGCTGTTAGAAGATATAGGGTCTCTTTGTCAAATTTTCTGCCTGTCTATGTGCCATTTGTTGTCCGTGTATACAGTATTTACATCAGTAGAAAAATGTTACTTCTTGCATAAAAAAAGTAATCTGAATAGTTTCCACTTCAGTTGAAAAAATTTCAGAGATTTGGTCTCTTTCTAAAAACAGATCATTTAAGCTACATTATTTGTAAGACTATTTGGCTCTATTCCATGAGTGGATTCTAATTGTTAAATACGATTTTTTTTTCTTTGTGCTTTTCTCATTGTGGTTTTGAATATCTTTTCTGGTTGTTTTGTTTGAGACTTTTAGCAGACAGAGACCAGAAAAATAAAATCGTATATTATCTTAAGCAGATTCACTCCTAAACAAACTATTCCTCAAAGACTTCCAGAAGGCACCGGCAGCTCTTTAAGAAGTAACAGCCTACAAAAATGTTATTTTTCCACAGTTAAGCAGACTATGTCTAAAGCTGTGCAAACAAGCCTCTGAATCCTTGTCACTTTCAGCGACTGTTTTTGGGTGTGTACTGATCTATAAATCAAAAGCATTTGAAAACAATGTAAAATAAAATGTTCAAAGAAAATAAATACAAAAGGAAATGTTTTTCTCTTCTCCCTCCTGCAGATCAGGATACCTTCCAAAGAAGCCAAAGGCATTACAGGGATGCAAAGCTCGAGTATGAAGAGGGGATTCAAGAGTGCCTGGTCCAAATCCCACTGAATCAATGACAAGTTTCTCCTTGACCACAGTGAGTTTTGGATGAGATCCCATGCTCTGATTTTGGCAGTCAGGTTGGCTACCACATCACAGTCCCACTTCAGTTTGAAACAGGCAAGACCTAAAACAGAGAAAAAGTAGGTTAAAAATAAAAAGGTGTTGTCTCTGTGAGGATCCTGCTAGGCTCTTTTATAAATAATATGTGCTCTTTATGAAACCGTGTGTAACACTAGCAATATATACACAGCCCAAATGCTAAAGGCTTTGGGTGTAGCATTGATGTGAGAAGCACTAAAGCAGGTGGCAGCTATTAATGCCCTGCCACTACTGCAAGATAATACATCCGCAGGTAGTTTAAACCAGGCAGCTTGTACTGGATCTTATTCTGTTGCTGATGTCAGTGGTAAAACTCCTGGAGATCTCAACGGCAAGAGGACCCAGGCAGTGGTGATGAGGGGAGTCGTTTGCTCTGAAGGGAGCAGAGTTAACTCCGAGCAGTCCCATTACTTGATGTCGACTGACATCATCCACCCTTGTGTTCCTGATGGTTGACATCAGTATGCAGTAATAAAAGGACTGCCCGCCCAGGGAACCTAAACACTGGAGCACAGCTGGAGGTGAAATCTGTGTGTGAGAATACCAGCAATGAAAAAACTTTTTTTCCTGCCAGGAGCCACTTAGAAGGAAAAATAAATAAATACTAACTTGCACAGGCTATGCTTTTTAAATCAAATGAAGCTGATTATTTTGGGGAAAAAAAATAATTTAAAATAATCAGTAGAGTCATTTAAGCAGCTTTAGTTTTATTGTTTTTCAACAATACAATATAAGAAGAGAGAAAGGATAAGGCTGGATCGGTGGTGTTAATCACTGATTCTAGGCTTTTCCTTCAGTGCATGCAAGTACTGACACTCATAGTATTATCTAAAAGGAGTATAAGAAGCATCTTAGTCTGTTATCAGCAATTAATTATTGAATAGCCTGCCTATGAGCAAATTGCTTTTCTGAAAAATTGGCTCAAGCTTATCTCTTGCATTCAAGTCAATGACAGTGTTGTTCACAGAAAAGCCAGCCCAATGCAGCCGTCCAGTGTCCTGAGGTCTGGGAGGGAGAAGAGATTTCGTCCCTAAGGCTTTCTTTGTAACTTTTGGATTAGCATTCAAGAGCAGAAACAGTACACAGCTTTGATGAGCATTAAAAGGCCAGTCAGTATCAGGGCTACAGTGCGTGTGTGTGTTTCTGTGTCTGTGTCCTGTGTGTGTGTTTCTGTGTCTGTGTGTCTGTGTGTGTGGTGGGTGTGTGTGTGGGGGGGGGGGTATGTGTTTATGTGACTATTAGGTAGTGCTCGGTCTGCAGCTGGTTCTCTGGTCCTGATTGCTGCCTGCCTGGTTGCAGAAATTTTATTCACTCCTTTTAGAGTGAATCAACTGCATTTCTTTTAAACTGAACCCCAGGTACAGTTCTGGGGGGAAGATCACTCCAGGGACCTCTACAAATAAGCACGGGGATCGAGATTGCACAGTCCTGCATTTGCACAGTCCTCCAGGAGACTTTGACTCTTGTCATCTCCAGGGCATGAAAGACCATCCTTTGTGCTTAATGATATAAAAGCTTAATGCTGACATACTCCAACATAGTCCTCACACTGTTTCAGACTCTTTGAACTGAATTAACATACACAGAAAATAATAACAGTGTCTTATGGCCCGAGGATCCACACAGGACCCAGGAGAGACCCAGGGCCAACTGTTAGAGAGTAGATGCAGTCAATGATCTTTACCTCTTGCTACAAAGGCCTTTGGCAGAGTAAACATTTACCTACCCAAAGAGCATGTCGGGCATGGCTAAATGAATCTGTGTATGAAAGATGATATTAACATGATGAAGTATTCAGTACATTTTTCAGTGGTCCCTGATTATAGCAACCGATGCAAGCACTTAGATCACAAGATTGAGGCTCAGCAGACCTCAATCTCTTGGAAATCTTATATGTAATTCCCCGTTTACTAAGGACAGTGTGCTAAGTCACTGCTAGTTGAGAGAGGGGCATTAAGTATGATATGCTATTACCATTTTGAAAACTGTGCCTCTCAGACATTTTCTATTTTATGTCTCCAAACTACAAGTGTGGTACAGTGAAATGAGAAAACACAGGAAGGAGACTAAATTTAGTTTCTATGTAAATGCAAAAAAGGTCTTTTGGAATTATACTTTGAGTCAAAGAGGCCGTGTGTTTTGGATATCAGGACCTCCTCAGAGGCATACGTATCCTTCCTTCTATCTGTATAGAGATGTATGTATCCTTCTGAGAGGGTTATTTTCTGAGTTATATTGCAGCACAATATAGCTTTTAAGGAAGGCTAGGGAAGGACAGAAGTGTCCTGGTCAAAGGGACATTTCCAACAGTTGCAGAGAAACTCTATACGAGGTATTTTGTCAAGTCATTGATAAGCACAAAGGACCCTGCTCTCCAGAAATATTGCGGTGATCCCTGAGGATGTCATCTCTACTCACTGAAAATGAGATTCTACAAAGCAAGGAAATCATCTCAGTCCTTTAATATGACAGTGGATTTTCATAAGGGACTTTTGGAGCCCCTGAGGGTCCCTTCCATCACATCAATAGTGGCAGTTCAGCTGCACCTGCATCCTATTAAGATTGCTCTTTCTATTCCGGATGGCAGGCCACCAAGGTTAAATCTGATTCAAGCATCCTTACTGCTGCAAAGCTTGATACGTTTCAGAAGCTACACAGATGTCAGTTTTGCGTGATAGATAATGAAGAGGAAGAACAAAGCTGAAAAACTAGGTATAGGGGGTGTTCACCAGTCAGGCATATTCAAAAATAAAAGAAGCCGATTAATTCTTTTTTCTGGATTTTAATGTGTCGTTTCATGGCACTTTCCCTGTTTGCATAATGAAAAGCTGAAGCAATCGGGAAGTTTTAGTCTGAAATATGTCTCTTGACAGCAGAAAAGCTAACCCAGGGACTTCTTTTGAGCTGTTAAAACGAAATCTTGTATCTTCAACAGTTGTTTACGTGCTTTGTATCTACAAGCCAGAAAACATAACCCACAAAGCCGGACTTGTCCCTGTGACCCACTGACTTTTTGACATCTTGAGGTCATGCATCAAAGCATGCACAAGCAGGAAACGCAAGGCTTCTTCCAACCACATCCTGGTGTGTCTGTAGTGTAAATTAGAGCTGTGAGAGCTCTGGGAAAATTCATCTGGCAGGCCATGCTATGTTTCTTTTCCTTTTTCTTATAAATTGTGCTAAAGGGTTTGGGCTTAGTCTGAGTCTAATTAAAATTAATGAGAGCTAAATGTAAAGGAAAAAACAGAGATCACTCATAAATGATTGGTGGTAGGGGGGAAACCTGTATAATGAGAAGGCATCTAGCAGGAACGTCCTGCACCTCAGGACTGATGTAAGCAATAAGATGTGAGACAAAGATGAGGGAACATTTATTAGAATTGCAATGCAGTGATGTAAGAGTGACAAATACTAGCCAAAGAGCCATCACCTTCATTGTTCAGGATAGGATAAGCACATATTCTTGCTTGCAGAATAGGACTTGAGAGTGTCTTTTTTTTTGATGGGACTACAGACGTCTTAATTTCCAGTATTAAAAACCCCCAGCTTCTCTTCTTTACTTATCTAGCAAGTCACTTATCTAGCAACTGAATTAATTCTCTTCCAGTCATATCCCTGTCACATCAGTCACAGTTGCAAGGAGTTAGTCGGGTGCCACTGATCCCTGCTGATCACTATTATTAAGTGTCTCAGATTGCTCTTAAAAATAATCATCTTTTATTAGGTTTATATGAACAAGGAGCAAACAAGAAAAATGAGACCTAAAGGAAAGAGAAGAAAGTGTAACGGGACTCTGTAGCATCTGGCTTTAGGATAGTCAGCTAAAATTCAAAGAAAGTAGATGATTTTATCTATGTGATTCTTATCCAAAATCCAGTTTATAAATGGATCTGAAGTTTCAAGGGGGGTCGTCTGAAGATGAAACCACCAACATTGTGACGCATAGCAGAGCATTAAATGAGTATCATGGAAAGACTGAGGCAGTGGTGATGCTTAAAAAAAGGAAATTGCTGGGCTCCATTCCCATATAAATGAACAAAAATGAGTTAGAATCCATTTCCTGTGCCGGCATCATTGATATGTGTGATAACATGAAATCTTTGATTGATATTTACAGAATTATACTCAAAGTGTACAGTACAGCCAAATGCCTCCCTCCTCCAAACCTCAATCACAGAAATAAAAATTTAGTAGTGTTTTGAATGGTGCAAACAAGGCATTGTTGGTACGATTAAGATACTAATGGATTGAGTTAGAAAAAGATATATCTTACTTGCACCAAACAGGAAAGTAATTAGTACATGTTAACAGTTCAAACATTCCCTCAAGAAACAGCTTGGGAAGAAAGACTTATGCAATGGTATTTTAGTTTTGTATAGAAACCAGAGCAGGTGCAAGTCCATCTTGTATGAATACATTGGAAATTCAGCATGTTTGCAAGTTCTAAGTGCTGGCACCTAAGCACTCACCTGTTCAGGTCTTGAACATCTCAGCTGGGTAGATCATGACATTTATGATCTGCTGATAGGTGGTCAGCAACATGCAAGGACTATACTAACGTTCAATGCAGTATGAAATCTCCAACTGACGAAAGCAAAATGTCAAACTGGACAGAATGAGATGAGGCATAGAGAACACAAGTTAAATAATAAAGAAGAAGCTGATGCATGGGATCAGAAAAATAAAGATGATCTCACCTTAGTATGTCCCATCATAGCCAGTATATTCATATGGTGTTTCTTTTGACCATGTGGCAGTACAGCAAATGTTACTGAAATCCATGTATCTCTTTCTGACTACTCAGAATGAAGGACTGACACGCATAATAAAGCAATGTTGCAAGTTGAGTCTGAGTTCATTGTCTGATTTGATGTAATACATAAAACTTCCATCAGCTGCACGTCAGTAATGTCATAACTATTCCAAGATGTTGCTTTATGACTCTTAGCTTTGTTTTATTTTTCAGAAGATTGATGAGAGGTTGACTGACGTCATTCAAGACATGCTGTAACACTGCTAATTTTATATTAAAATTCCATAATGCAGCTCTAATGTCCAGATGTTATTTATTAGAAATAGCCTGTCGTTTTCTTTATTTTTGCATTTTTCCCTAGCAGTTTTACAGTCTTTCCTGTAAGCAAAAAGACAAAATCCCATACCTTCGAATCAGAACATGTCTGGTATAACTGCACTCAGAACGAATGGGTGCCTGTAACTATGAACCTAGCCAGAAGCCCTCCCTGTATGAACCCCCAGAGCAAGACAGCCAGTGTGTCAGTGACAGTATGGAAAATCCTTTCCCTGGCTATGTCTGGAGTTCACATGAGTTTTACATGAGAGTAGCTGAAAATTACAAGATTGAAGAAATTTGAAGAAATTTGGAGGCAATAAAGAGGTCAAACAAACAGAAAGATATTCAAAGATTTCTGAAATAAGACTTCTGTTTCTCCATGACAGATGAATTAAAGAAACCTTGTAGGAAGACAGAAAGGCTTTGCCTGAGCAAAGTTTATCACCATAAGGAAGTTTTACTATGAAGAACATGTGAATAATGAGAAATGGTTTTATTAGGTAAATTGGTTAATCCTCAGAAGTTATAAAGGGTATATTGAACTAACATTTCAACCTTCCAATGGTCACTGGGTTTGCTTTGTCTTTGTGTTAGAGGAAAAATCAGGAAGCTAATTCTTTCGTAGCATATTTGAGCAGTAAAAATGAACTGGTATCAATGCTATTGGCTGGCCTATGTTTTTCACAAGTCAATGCTGTGAGGTGCATTTTTTCCTCATTGGAATTAGCTGAGTCTGAGACTTTTTAAAATGGCACTGAAGAGACATAAATATATAGTATGGAGCTGCCAAACATCAGGAAATAAGAATTGAGAATTGACTGCCCATAAAACCTAAACAATATTTTCATCACTAAAACTGGCAAAACAGTTTAGGAAACATGATGCAATTAACAGTTGCATAACAGTTTACAAGACACGTACTACGTATAGGTAAGGTAAATTGGTCCTCTGAATTTTCTTGCAATTTTGGAATTCAGGTCACGTATCTTCTTGGCAGACAGTGTTGTGAGTATCTTAGCAAAGACTGCATTTCCTGGAGTGTGCCACAACACTCACTGAAACATAGCACGAATGTGAAAGAGGATTATTATCAAAGCTCAAATCAGTAATTCTTGTGGGTAGAACCTTTACAAAAACGAATTGTTTAACACTTTGCATCGTTACTGCACATCCAGCTTTGCTATCCGGTCAGTTTCTCTGTTACAATTCACCCATATCATTGGTTAGGGCAGAAACCGTAGTTCCAGCAGCTGGACATCTATGATGTATATTTATATGTTCCATACCATGTTGCAAAATGCTTAGCCCTTCAGCTGTTGCAACTGTTTGCAGAGCAGTGCTGTGAACCTAATAGTTGGAATGAGTCAGGTCAGAAACGACCCTCCTTCCCAAATGATTATTGATCTAAGGCCAAAGCAGAATATATCAAAAATCCCTACAATAGCTGTTTTACTGCTTTTTTTTTAGGATCAGCTGGTTGCTTTAATACCTTACTTCCATTATGCTTGAACGTTTATAATTAATGACACTGTTTTCTGTCTCAAATGTGATTTTTTTTAAAAAAATATTATTGGATTGATATTTCTTTTTTTGCATGTGTCTTCTCACAGCTTACTTAGCTTGCATTTTTCTTCCCTTGCCTTTCCCTTTTCCTTTGAAAGTACAGTTCTTCTTTTTATTCCTGCATTAGCAGTTCCCTCCAGGATACTCATTCTCAAATTCAACACCAAAAGTGTATGTATGTGCTGTGTTTAAGGATATATATGACCCATTCTTCATCTTGCTGTGTATACTGTCAGAGAAGACAATCCTTGCAGTTATGGCCTCAAGAGTAACGCTTAACAGTCTGTACCCTTCTACATGCCAGTCTACTTCTGGCAGCTCAACTCACTGACATGAGAAGACAGTAGAATTGATCTCAGTGCTGGTAAGCCTGCTTACCTTGCTGGCAAATCTGCTCTTCTCCAAAGTGGATTTTGAAGTGCACAGATTTGTTTTGCTTTTTCTGTGTCATGTCAAAGGTAATATAACAAAGAAAAAGTCCAATAGAATGGCCAGTTGTGACCTGTATCAATTACCTACAAAGGAAATATGGTGTTTGATTCACTGTTTTCATCTCCAGAAACTTAACTATGAAAGAAGTAACTCTATGAAAGAACAGTTGCTGCAGAGTTGCTCTTCCCCAGTTCAACAAGGACAACTGGTGAATGAATAACAGTGAAGGAAAGAGGAGGGGAGACTATATTTTACTGCATGCCAGTTAGTGCAGCTGAGGATCTGCATCAGGAGACAGACTTTGTGAAAGGTATGGGTTCAAGCAGAACTAGTTCTCATTATTTTTCAAGTTAAAACACTTTTGTAAATCCTTATCTCCTGGACCCATGTGATTACAGATGCCTTTGCACACTTATTCTGAGCTTGAACAAGTCTGAGACTCAAGGTCTGAACCATTTAAACACTGCGACCCTTGAACTGATATCCTTTCGAGCATCTCTGGAATCCTTGGAAAAAGAAAGTCATCTTCTCTTTCCAGTGAAATTTCTGTGGCAGTGAGTCACAAGAGCAAGTGTATCTCTCCCAACCTGTACCCACCAGGACACACTGCTGGTCATACAGAGATACCTCTCAAGGAATAATGTCATCCTTCCCAGCTGGGAAAAGATGACTTCAGCCACAGTACACCACAGCTCTTCAAGTTTTGCACTTGAACAGGAAAAGATAATGGTCCAGCAGGATCCCAGCACAGTGAAGAGTTCCAGCAAGCACATCCCACATCTGTGGCTGTCCCTGGTGCCCCAGTAGTGGGGAGAAGAGGACTCCTGGTCTATGTCCTTGCACTCAGCTCTGGGTCAGAGTCACAGTGAGGCTAGTCCTGAGGGGAGAATTCAACCTGTATTAGAAACAAAAGATAGAGAAATCCTACCTTTAATGAGTGTGGATGTGACCTTTTCATGGAAAAAAAAAAGTTTTGACAACACCAGGATGTTGAGTTGAGGTTTCAAGGTTATTCAACTGAATTGTTTTTTCTGAAAAAAAAACCAAACCCAAAAATGAACAGATGAGATTCTGGCCTTTTGAAATGAAAATGAAATGACTCATAAATGTGCTTGCAGAGTTTGAAACAGAAGATGCCCAATAGGTGAAAGAGTTTTCTTCAACCTAAAGTGGTTTTTTTTTTGGTGAATATTTTCTCTAAGGGAATATTCTTTGAGGTCAAAAGAAAATGTTACAAAATTCAAACCCGTAAGCAAAACCCAGTTATTTACAGAGTTCTGTATAGAATATGTTCATGCCTTTCTTTTAAGATCCATACTTTTCCACTAGTCATTTCACAAAGACTGACTGACATGGTGTTGTGAGCATATTGCATTACCAGGTGGGACAATATTGCAGTAGTATATATTATCTCCTAGACCATTCCTTCATCTTCTGGTATCCCCCTTCCCCCATGACCCTTTTGCTCTTTCTTGGCCACCTCCCAAAATAATTCTCTTCTGTTTTTTTTTGCTGACAGTTTCCATTTAAAAGACCTTGGTTTCTGCCCCTTTGTATTCATTACAGAAAAAATCAGGAGACTCTGATTAGCTTACTTCCTTGTTTTTTTTTAACCAGGATGATGTCAGTATAGCTTAGGGAATGAATTTTATTGGTTTCATTGTGGGCTTTCTGCTAGCCAAATCAAGAGGAGTCCAACATTCAAAAGAGTGTGAAAGCTTGATGTAAACAACTATAATTTATAATGTTTTGAATTGTAGTGAGAAAGAAAGATTGCATGCTAGACGTGAATGTGTTTTGTGATCAGGCATTGGTTTAGCCCAAAGGAAGAAGTAAAACTTAGTGAAAATGTCACACTCCCCTTTTGTTCTGCAGCAGCCAGCCTCTGGTGTACTTAGTGACTCATTTTTTGGTAGGTGTGTTTGGCAATAATCTCAAAACTATGACTTAAAACATTGCCGTGGAAAAGGTGCACTCTCTTTTCTAATAAAACAAACGGTCAATTTATTTAAGATTCACAAGACTCACAAACCCTCACAAGACTTTAACATTGTCACAAAGACCGGCTGTTTGTTTCCACGTCACAGTGGAGTGCTTTGTGGCACTCAGGTTCCTCCAAAAATGGGAAGATAGCTTGAGATATTCTCAGTGCTTTTTCTTATCCATGCTATATAGTTTGTTTTATGTAGCACACATATTTAACATTAGCCAAAATAGTAATAGAATTTAATGGCAAGGCTAACCTTTATCATCTGACAAGTCTATTTGCCGTTTGGAGTCAAAATCACATTCCATTAGGAAAAGTCACATCAAGTTATATCCCCACTGCTCTGTTTATTTATTGAGAAAGCATGTTTTCACCTTATTTCTCAATCCATTCTGACCTGTTTATTTTAAAATGAAATACTCTTACAATGAAGCAGCATAGATTGCATCTCCCCAAATACGAAATAAAATCTCTTTCCTCTCAGAGCAGTACCAACTACTGACACTCAAAACCAATTTTTAAATCAGTTAATCTTAGCCTTGCTTCCATCATTTCAGAATCCCGCCCAAGACCCTGAAAAAAGCTTTTTGTTTGGCTTTCCCCTTGCTGTCCTGCAGTGAGCCACTCATGCTGAGGGAGGGCTGGTTTTGCAGGGCTGGGGGGCAGGCGGTCATGGTGGTCCTGGTGGCTGAGCTGTGCCTATGTGTAACCCACTGGGTGGGACTTCTGTGCCCTAGTGGGGTCTCCTCTACTGTCCAGCCCCGATGTGAGCAGATGGAACAGCTGTGAATGCCCTTCCCTCTCCAAACAAGCTTCTGTGGCCCCGTACCCATTTCCTGGTAAAAATTAGCAAGTTGCACAGACAGACAAATAAACCAAAACAAACCCATGACAGTTAATTACAGCAAACCTCTTCTGACGTACAGTGGTTTACTTAACTCACCTTGAAATTATGAGGTGTTGCAGTGAGTTCTCACACCTGCATTCGGAAAGGACCTCAAGCCCTTTTCCTATGGCTGTGGTCTGCACAGAGCTTTACACTGAATGTGGTAGGGCCCGAAGGCTGCTTGCTCTTGCTGGAGCCTTGAAAGCTGTATTTTAGCTCTACATGACAGAGATTTTGTGAACATTTTAGTAAAGAGGCAACAATAAAACAATATTCAGTGACCTTTCACTTTGCTGGTAGTTCTTAGAATTCTCGTCATTTGGAATCACAATGAAAAGTGATATTATATTTTAATGTATCTGACATCTGCCTGAATTTCTTCAAAGTCTAGAAGAAAGTTTTGGGGGTACAGGAAACACTTGATGATTCTGCTCAGAAAGTCATCAAGTATTTCCTGATTTAAGAGCACAGGGAATTAGAAGACTGCTTTTACCAGAACTATTTACATCATCTGTACGACTGGCTTCTCATTTTTCAGTCTTAAGTGGATGGACCTTGGTTTGTAGAATGTCACAAGCTTCCTTTGCCTTTTATTTGTAAAAGCACATTTGGAGTAATTGATCAGTTCAATAGAGTAGAATTTTTTTTTCACTAGCTGTAGATAAAATTAATGTTGAGGACCCTATTACACAATTAATGAATTGCAAAAGGTTTAATTTATAAAGATATGCATGATTCATAGATGTGCATTGTTTGAAAAATAAACATTCAAACATTGATTCTTTTTTTGCCTCCAGCCTTACACATATTGCCAAAAAGTCTAAAGTCTTTATTTCTTAGCACACAGAAGATAAGACATAGGAGATGAACTAAATTTCAACTTACAGTGAAGATATTCTAATCACTTCCTATCAGGCAAACAAGAATGTTGCCACAGAATCAGTCGGCTAAGAGAAAGAATCAGCTCTCTTATCCAAGCTCTGAATTTTAAAGCAAGCCTGTATAATATCACACAAAAAATGACACATTCTCTATGCTTAGTCCCTCCTGTGACACACTACAGGTCAGGACAATTTCACTTTGCTGAGCTCTCATCCATTCGGGGTGTGAAGGCCGGAGGGGTTTCCCAGCTGGAGGATACCAGCTCCTCTAGGCTGCTGGTTTGAAATGTCCTCAGGTTAGTGTGGAAATGGAAATCGCTAACGTACTGTCTAAAGCCTATCACCTGTGGAAATACCTACATGACTGCTGGCTGGGTGGGCAGTCTGTATTGCTCCTGCAGCTAGGGATCCAATCCCAGGGCATGCCGGCAAGCCAGGGGAGGGTAAACTTGCTCTGCCTGAAACCTATTCTGCAACCTCCCTCTTCCTCTGCTGCCAGTCTGACATCTCCCCTGGGCATACGGATGTGCATGCAAAGAACTGTGTGGTTCTGGACATATAAACAAACCAAAAACATATAAACGAGGGTTCTTAAACCCCACAGTTTATAGGCTAGTCTGTTGAAAATGCTTGTTGGAGATTAAAGGCTTAAATTACCTATATCACCAGAAAAGCTATGCAGGAGTTTTCTAAATGAAACATAAATTCCCCTCACCGTAATTACTGTGGTCAATTGTGCTAAATCCAGCAAACAGCTTTTCTGTAAACAAACATTTTGTTAGTGAGATTAGAGGTCATGACTAACAATACGTTGGGATAGATCACTAGTTCTGATAAAATCAGAATTTAGCCAGAAATTTCATCTTCTCTAGCTAAATTTTAAAGTGAGAATTTGTTTAAACTGAAGAAACTCTTTTTTAGTAACACCTGAATTTTCTCAGTCACTAAGATTTCTCCAAATTTCAATATACCAGGACAAACTGTTTAATCCAAGCAATGAGAAGAAAATGAATAGAAGGAGAATATGGTGCCAGATCAATAAATCATAAACACACTTTAAAATTCATGATCACATACTGGAGCGAGGCTACTTTTCTCCCCTTTTACCATCTATTTCTTTCCTGAATGGAATGGAAAAATGACTGCTGAAAATAGCAACAACAATACTTACTACACATCGTCATACCAATTGGAAACTCTCACCAAAATCAGGGTTTCCTGCTCCAAAGATCCTAAATATACTGGAACTCCCACAGTAAAAATTACTGTCTAGCACAGCATCAGTCAAAACACTGAATTAAGCTTTGACTTTAGGTTAAATGTTGGAAAGTTGTTAAAAATGTTAAATAGGAGGCATTAATTTCTCTGATTAACTGTGCAATTTAGAGAAAAATGACGTCTGTTACAAGCCACTGGCTCTCAAATAAAAGGTCCCGATTCCTGCATTAGATTTCTCAGTCTGGCGCTTAAGGATGTAAAACAGTTACTTGCATTCCTGAATTGCAAGCTGAATGTCATGTCTGAAAGACTAATATCTCAGTAAGCAGGTAAAGTCAAAATAACAGAGTTTCTCATCTCTTTTTAGCCATTTAAAATATTTCACCCTTGAATTTTTTAGTTCTCTCAGAAATGAAAATGCCCAAATGGCTACGTAGTTTTCTGGTTCATATTATGATTCTCTACAATGAGTATCTTGCATTTATTTTGTATGTCGAACATGCACTGGGGTGTTTTAATACTGAAGTTGGTTCGTAACTCATGATTTAGGAGACCTCCAAAAATAACCATTGAGGCAGTAGGCTTTTATGGCAAGAGGTGTCAAGAAATTAGTCTGCAGCCTGAGCTGTGCACACCTCAGTCTGTCTTCTCAAATTAAATTTTAAAGTGAATGTTTTCTGCTGCCTTCTTTGTAGCTGTCCTGGTTTTATTCTTGCAAGGTCCTTGTAGTTTTGCTGTTTGCTACACTCCATGTTCCCACCTTTGCTGAAGCTCCTGTGTGTGCAGTATCCTCTGGGGAAGGGATTAGCATTCCAAGCTAGTGCAAAGAGCTGGAGTAAACAAAAAAAATAGTTAACATTGTCACTAGCTCCTTGATGATCTTTTGACGTGCTTGGAATAGTTTACTTTGACCATGTAGATAAGAAAATAACCTACCAAGTAGTGCATAGAGTATAAGTGTATAACAAACAGATTGCAGAAACAATTGTGATTCTGATTAAAGACAATGAGACAATATCACCGTTGTGAGAATCAAAAAGGTGAGTTCATTTGAAAAAGATTGGGTGTGCATCCCAGCAAAATTCTATATTTTGGACCCGAAAATGTTAAATTTGCTTTGTATACTTACTAGAGTGTTGTCTATGGCATGTTGCCATTGCTAAACCAAACATCATAGCTATAAAACATCTTTCCATGCTGGAAGAGGAAGTAGGAGATTAGTTTATAAGAAATAAATTGCATAAAACCATAAGAGAAATCCCAAGGGTCTCAAATGCGTAACACACTGGGGAAAGATTGTTTTATACAGCTTTTAGGTCGAACTAAATAGTATGAGTGTACATAATGTGTTTTCTTAAGGAGGCTCATAATGCGTTTTATTTGGTTTTCTCATGAATTGAAAAACAGGTCTCTAGTGCTATATATTGTAACCTTTTAGATTGTATTGCCCCAGTTTTGATGCTTTATTCATACTTTGTGTTTGGAGTTTGTTTGTTTTGGGTTTTTTAGGTTTTTTTCACTGTCTCTCATTAGAAATATCTCTGCTGTTATAAGATTATACTAGCCTATGCCTTCACAGCGTTAATTGCTAATTATGGCTTTAAAGGCTGTGTGCAATTTCCTTTGCAAAGATTTCTTGTGTGGTCACAGCGAACCACTTCAGATACATTAAAGGAAATGTGCTAGGGGAAGTATGTTATGATTTCAGTTTGCAGTTGAAAACCTGGACCTGAGGTAGAGTTTGTGTAGTGCTTTGAATGGAAGAGTCCACTCTTACGAATCTGAGAAATGTGGCAGGAGTTAAAAAGACACAGACAGACATGTCGACTAAGCAGTGACCTGCACTACAGTTTAAGTACTTTTCTTCATTTAACATAAGCTGCATAGCCCACCAGCCATCTGTCATCTGAGCTCAGTGAAAGTTTCTGTCACCAATCTTTTTCAATTTTTTTTCTATTTTGTGTAAAGAGGCAGATTTAGTGAAATCAAAACATTTCAAGAATGCATTTTGCCAAATCTTTCCTTAACAAATGTAAACATTCCAAAAATTCCCTGCACTGACTTTGACAAGTTTTTAAAATGATATGTTGTCATTTAGGAACTGGAATGATTTCTCATTTCAGTAAAACTTTTCATTTTATTTATTGTTATTAGAAAAAAATATAGCCTGAATCTCAAACCAAGATGCACTGATTTTCTGAACTCCAAGGAATTTCACAGGAACTTTTTTTTTAAAAAAAAAACCCCACTAAATTAAAAAAGAAAAAAACATTTAGGCTTTCCTATGTGTAAACATATAGTAAGGCAAAGGAATGATATTTTCATCCTACTTGACAACCAATTATCAGTTTCACTTCCCCTTCCTCCACATGGGTAGGCATGAAATGTAGGTGTCAGACCGGAAGAGTTTCTTCGGAGCTCTCTGTGACATGACCATGGGCTAATTGACCTTGAAAGCAAGAGCCTTTGACTAAAAGGTGGCATAGCTATGGAAATCTTCTCAAGTTGGTGAGACAATTGCATACAAGGATGGGCAGATACAGTAGCGACTGATTTTCTGGGAAGCCCTCTATTAATGTGTTAATTGATGAGGACAGATTGACAAAATTCCATTTTTGTATTTTTCTTTCCTCTTGCTTTCAGTAACTACTACTTCTCCCTCCTAATCCAACCCTTCCAAAAAAAAATTAAGAAGAGTTAAAGTTATGTTCGGATTCTGTGCCAGGGATAAAATCCAGGCCCCTCCCCTGTGACTTCAAAGGGGCCATTTGTAGTGGAATGAGTGTCATTTAGTGGTGGAAGCAGGAAGCTATTTGGGCAAGAGGCATGACATAAAGAAGCTAAGGAGCAGGGGGGAAGCCGTCGAGTACTGGTGCAAAAGCCTTTCCACCTACAGGAGCCGGTAGGTTATTTCAGGTGCTGGGATGCAGCAGACAATTGCAGGGCACTTGCTGCCATCCTGGGAGGGAAGCTGGATTCTCTTTGGCTCTGTGCCCTCCTGTCCTGCAAACCTCATAAGCACTGAGCATGGGCACAAGGGCTGATGTTCAGCGTTCAACAGCAGACGGGACTGTTACACTAAAACTAGGAGCAACTCAAACTTCTCTTCTCTCAGGAAAACCTAGCTTTGCCTCCTGCTCTATCTCATATGATTCTGAAAAAAACCACAGAGCCTCACTTACTCTACCTGTAGTTTAAAAAACAGAAAAGAAAATGCCGTTCCTTCCCACCGTGAAATGGACCTCTGCTTTCATAAAGACAGAAAGATGTAGTTCTGTCACATTCGTTGCTGTGTGCAAAAAGGCTCGTTTTACGCCTTTTCTTGGTGCTCACTGTTGTCTTTGTGTGGGATTTTTTGGGGTGTGACTTATTAAATTTTGCTTGCCTTGGATTCCTGCAGGCCTCATTGGGATACAATGCATGCTTGCCTCACTTCAGGTTCCTGTAGACAGTGATGTATTTGATCTGCTGGCTTGAGATATGCATTTCTTTCAGAAACCCTAATGTAAACACTGGAAGTAGTTTATAGCTGTGAAGCAGCATGCAATGGCAATGATGATTAAGGGCTACAAAGAAGTGACATTAAAAAAAAAACACCACTCCGACTCAGAGTCTTAAGGTGGGTTCTCTATTCTCTTCTTGAAGCTACAGTTAGAAATACTGTAAAAAGATCTTCTGGTTTCTTCTTATTTTCTTCTCTTTTGTTTTCTTTCTTTATTTCAGTTCTGGTCAACCATGAGGAAGTATATTTCTGCTGTGCTGACTTTTTCTGCCCAGCAGACTTGGAGTTGAAACAGAGTATGCTGACAGGATTTAATATAAGGAAGTTTTGCAACGTAATTTACAGCTGGTGTAAAACTTCTGGCCAACGTCAGAAAGCAACTGCTGCTATAAACTAGTTAGGTATTGTTGGACGCATTATCTGAGCTTGCCCCTCAAACAAACACTTCATTTGGTACAGAGGTCTTTCAAGGCCTCCACCCTAAGTGCTAAAATCTACCGCTTGACAAGCAGAGTTAGTTATGTGCATATTAAAGAAGTGGTAGAGAGACAACCCTTGAGAATTGCATTCTATTTCCAGAGGCCAGCTTCAAATAAAAAGTAACAAATCTAACCTTTTTGCTTTCCAAATAAAATTATCCGATATCCTAAAAATCTGAAATATTTAACAGAGTGACACTGAGCAATGACAAAAAAGGGGTGTTTTGTTTTGTTTTAGAAAAGATTTGGAGAGTGAAACCTGCTTTTGTACATCTTGTTAGCACATTTCACTGTATTGGCAGTTTGGCAACAGATGAAAAAAAAAATGTTTGTTTTAGCTGGCAAGGCTGCTCAGTGTATTGGTCTGAGCCGTGATCTGAGCATCTGGATACCTGGAGTTTATTCCCAGCTATACCACCGCTCTCCTGGGTGAATCGCAGTAGCCACCTCTCTTGCCTCTTTGCTGCCTGTTTCCCTCTCATACAGTTTCTCTTGTCTAGTGGCTGGTGAACACTTGAAGCAAATGTTTTCAAGAGATTTTGTCTGTACAGCACCTAGCACAACTGACTCCTATCTCACTTGAGATCTGCAGGTGCTTCAGTCATGCAAGCAGTAGCAACAAAAATAATGATGCCATGAATCAGCATAGCTCCACAGAAGTTTATGTACACACAAAGCAAAGGGTCTGGCCTGCAGTCTTGTTTCATTGTGTTTATGAGAAGAGAATGCTGTAAAAGAGAAGTGGAAGTATTTCTTTTTTTATCCCTTTTTGTGTTCTCAGAGATGTTCAAAGATTGGAAAAGGCAAATCTCTGGCTAGCTAGGATGTAGTTAAGGAATGCCATGCCCTTTCCTGTGGCTCTTGCTGTGTGTCCTTGCAGTCAGCAGAGTCAAAACAGAGGAAAGTATTACTGTTTTTAACCCTCCTAGACGGGGGAGGAGTGGAGCAAAACCAGGAACGTGGTTAGAAGATAAAACAGTAGTAAACTGAGTAAATAACCAGTGGCTGTTTCAATGTCTCTGTTGTGGCCAACATGTTTACATGAAGGTGTGGCTGAAACTCCTATAGCTGCTCCTGGATGTATACAACTAAGCAACTCCTTGTACAGTTCTGAAGGGCAAACTGCTACTAGTACAGAAAAAGTAGACAAAAAAATCCTAGGAGACATTGGCTAATACTATTCAGATAATCAATAAAGTCATTGCTTGTCATAGCCAGCACAGAGTCATAGAATAGTTTGAGTTGGAAGAGACCTTAGTTCCAACCCCCCTGCCATGGGCAGGGACACTTTCCCATAGATCAGGTTGCTCAAAGCCTCATCCATAGAACCACAGAACCATAGAACCATAGAACGGTTTGGGTTGGAAAGGACCTTCAAGATCATCTAGTTCCAATCCCGCTGCCATGGGCAGGGACATCTTCCACTACACCAGGTTGCTCAAAGCCTCATCCAACCTGGCCTTGAACACTTCCAGGGATGGGGCATCCACAACTTCTCTGGGCAACCTGTTCCAGTGCCTTACCACCCTCAGAGTGAAGAATTTCTTCCTTATATCTAATTGAAATCTGCCCTCTTTCAATTTAAAGCCATTGCCCTTTGTCTTATCACTACATGCCCTTGTAAAATGTCCCTCTCCAGCTTTCTTGTAGGCCTCCTTTAAATACTGGAAGGCTTCTAGAAGGTTTCTACAGAGCCTTCTCTTCTCCAGGTTGAACAACTCCGACTCCCTTATTTACTATTTCGTTTACTTATTTGTCCTTGAAAGGATTTTCAGTCCTCCACATATGCTGTTTTGCAACAGTTTTACTGCATTGACTGAAGCCAAGTTAGTCCTTCACATGGGTATGAGGGAAAGTCAAACCAGGCCCACAGCTGAACTTGTGGATGCAATTACAAATAATCAGCGGTGTTTTCCTCATCTGCTTTTCTTTATTGCTCTTTTGAGCAGCACAAACGTTTGATACTCACTGCATGGTCAGTGTTGGCAGATCAATGTGTTTGTCTCAAGCGCTGTGTCCTTGTAGCAGCATCAAGCCCACGTTGGCATGCTGCCTACGACATGCTAACTTTGCTGTCGGGCAGTTCTATACTTCTGCAAGTCAGCATGAGAGATGAGCGTGAAGAATGGACGACACTTCACGAAAAGAAAAACTGTTCTATGATCTGAACTAAATCCTGAAGGCTTGGAGCGTTATTTTCTCAGTACACCCCGAGCACGTTTTTCTTGAGCTGCAGATACCTAAATAAGCAATCAGCGCTTCAAAAGTGTTGTGTCTCCAATGATTCCAGTAGGATTTGCTGGTTCACTATTTTTAATTAACTGATAAGGGCTTGGAAACCTAACTTTAGGCAATTATTCCAGAATACTTCAGATAATATCCTGTAACAATATTAATTATTCAGAATTAACAATCAACTATTCAGTGCAAATTTAGAGGATGTGCAGTAAACAAGGTGTGAGACCACATATGGAACGAGTACCAAAGGATAATTGTAAAAATGATATGCTGTCTTATTCTTAAAACTATATCAACAGAAGTAAATTAAATTTGGACAACTAATGTTTTCTTGAGTTTTCATCACTTTATTCTGCACTTTTAGTATTCTTTAGTGTAGGTTTTTTATGATAAAATGTACACTGGTCCTTTGTTACACTGTGCTATGAATTAAATGTTAAATTATAAAGCATATTTAGAAAAAAACCAAGGTTAAAGTGCAGTAGTCAGATTAACCAATTGTGGTCCTCCGTGACATGTTAACCCTGCTTTTTACATGCTTGGTCACTTGCAGTCTATTTTACTAATCCAAAGAATTCTCAACACGTTCTCTCAGTCATTTCCAGGAATTTGAAAGAGCCCGTTTGTTTATTCTTACTTGCAACAGGCATCTCCACAAAATTCTTCATAATATATCAAAGACTTTTTCTCCCTCTGAAACAAAACTTTAAGTACCTAAAAATAACAGGCTAATTAGTGCATCAAATTATTGCTCAGGCCCTTTATCTGAGACTTTGGGTAAAATCCAAATGGAAATGAGCTTGGCCGGTGCATTTTAACCTACATTTGTCAGCCTCACAAAGTCACCACACGATTTAGCCCAGTTGGCAGCTCTGGTTAAGAGAGAAGCAGGGCTGGCATAGCTGAGATGCTTCAAGCGGGGAAGACCGTAGCACTTTGACGGGACTGCGAACAGACACTTTCACCATGTTTCTCGCTCCATCCCTGCTTCCAGACCCTGCGCTCGCTCCCGTGCTGGCAGCAACATCGGGCGGGATTCGGTTATTTGAGATGCACAATAAAACTGCTTTTTAGGAAAGCAGTAAAATCCTCCTGAACATTGACATGCTATAAAATTAATAATAGCCCACTTCTGAAGCAGAAAAAGGATTCACCACTTGGTCTGATTATTTCCAGCTTGTGGTACACCAAGCCAAGCGGCGCTCAGCCATCTCTCTCACCAGCGTGGCCGCCCTGGGAAGCTGTTCCGAGGTGCCCACCGTCGAGCCATGCCGAGGCGGTTGATGTGACAAGTGATGTGAACACGCTGACAGACGTGTCTCGTTTGAGCTCCTGGTCCATCGGGCACTGCGGTGCAAGCGCAGGAGGAAGGGTAGTGATAGTTTGATTGCTTTGGCTGCGCCCCAGGACAGCCCTGACGTGGAGATATGGTATCTCGAGGATCCATCCTGTTTCGAAACCATAAAATAAATAAACAAAACAGGGTATTTTAGGCTCTGTAGCTATTGCATCACAGAAACAGATGGAGTAAAGGTTGTATCTTATGCCAGCCATGGAGGAGAAAGCTTAAGTGAACAAAACAAATTTTTGCAAATTCTGCCCTGAGCCACAATTGCATAAACTCTGTGAGATATGAGAGAGATTGTAGAAATTCCTCCTTTGGTTACAAATCAATGCATTTTGTTCATTTTTTCCGGACACCTGATCTCAAGATCCACTGGATGTTGTGCATCTCACTGGCGGCAGGATCCTTGATAAGCTTGATAACTCCTATTGCAGTAAAATCAGCAGAAAAAAAATAACTCTGAAGATAGCAAGGCCAGTACATACATCACTAAAGAATGAGGTGGTGAGGAAAGTAGGTGCAGCTTTGGGAAGCAGCTAGTAAAACTTTGCAGAGCTTTGAAAACAGCTTATTTGTCTTTAAGAGCTGGAGGTGAATAAAATCAGAGCCTAACATTATTAATAAATTATCTCTCAGTACTGAAGGGAAGAAAACAGGTCCTCTGCAACTATATTTTCTCAGAAAAGAACTGCAGATAAGTATGAGGTATGTAAAATATTAGTAGCATTTTATGACTTGTAAAATATTTAGAAGAAAAATTTGCTCCTTGTGTTTTAATTTGTCACTGAGGACTCATAAATAAATTAATATGATTTTGTTTTTCTTTTTACCCAAACCCTGCAGAATTTTGTCATGCTCTTAAAAATGTCTTAGAAAATGTCCATGGAATATGCAGGGACATTTTCATTGACAAAAAATAATCAATCCTTCTTATTTATTTTTAATGCATTAATTTTTTTCCACTCTGGAAATATACTTCAGGAGACATATTTAGTGTCAGAAAAAATAGAGAAAAGATATTACTAAAATCAGAAAATAAAAGGAAAAGTACACTAATCTACTATTACACAGAACTATCCTTGAGGGAATTTCCAAGGTTTGTACTATTTTCCGTTAAACTCCCTCAAAAGAAGTAAAAAAGAAATTCTACTAGGTTTTGATATGATAGAAGTTGTCTCTTTGTATTTAATGCCAAAATATTTGGATAACCAGTTTATGCTGAAGTAGAAAAATAGTACTGACTGCTATATTTCTTCTAATAGCTACCAAGAACATGCAAGTTGAGCAGGTTTGGCATATAAATGGAAACTGAAAGAGAGAAAATAAAAAGAAATCGATTTTAAAAACCAGCAATATTTATTGCTTTGTCTCAATTCAAGAAATCTCATTTTTGAAGGAAGTATTTTCATTATTGTTCCACTTTTTTTTTTAAATTCAATTAAAAAAAAAAAACTGAAAAAACTTTTCTTGTTCAGTAAATTACATCTAGTCAGAAGTCTTGCATTTGGCAAAAAAATGTATTTCTCTCACACTTATACCCACTACTGTTTTTCTCTCACGTAACACAGCCAAGACAGCTTGGATTGATTTCCCTGTTCATTTTTCAGCTTCATTGAAAATGTCAGTGCAGGCAATGCTGGGTTTACTTAGTTAACATCTCCCTCCCAGGACCAGCTACCTTTAAAAAGCGCTTGTCAGTAGAGTGCTTGATAAAGCTGGATTAAGACAAGCTAGATGTTACTGCTGAGCTGGTCAGGTAGCTGTTATCCAAGAACAGGCACATTTGTGCAGATCCCTCACTTTTTACAGTATTTCCTCATTCCTTACTCCTTACATTTTCTCTGCAGTCAGGATGGTGGGGGCTATCCAGAGGGAGCGAAGGATTCTCTGCTCGGGGCACAATGACATCTTCAAGACAAAAGTCAGCTCTCAGTGAATAAGATACCGTGAAGCTGCCTTGTGGCACCCCTTGCAGCCCTATTTTCTGTCATTCTGTGACTGTCTGATTAGCTCACATGGATCCAGCAGAATTTCGTTATGAGCGAGTGGGTCGCTAGCGAAGCTGAGTCACGTTACGGTCTAGATACGTGTGAGCAGGTTACACATCCAGAACCAAGAAAGCAGGTAATTCTCTGCACCAGACTTAAGTAATGCAAGAGAAAGTCACTGAAGTGTGAGATACCTCAGCCTTTTGATGTCCAGTAGTGAAGTAAACCTGAAACCTCAGGTGGCTGAATAGTACAAACTGTACAAACTAAAAGAAGATCACTTGGTACATCTAGCCAAAAAATGACAGGGCCGTTTGTGTAGCCTGCTGTGCTCTATGGAAAGCCAGTGTTCCCAGCGTTGTGGAAGCACTGAGAAATGATTTGTGAAATCTGCTGAATTGTAGACAATGGCAGTTACCTGTATATTAGGAAGAGGTTCAAAAGTAGGTTGCAGAAATCCTGTTAAGATAAACCCTGCTCTGTAATACATAGGAAGAATGAAGAAAGATGAATTTTGTTGCTTTCATTATGTCAGTCTTTAGGAATGTTAAGCTCCACGTAAAAGTAAATTGTTTAAAAGACAAATGCTTGAAAGAGACAACATAAGAACTCAACAAATAAGAAATAACTGATCTCCTGGTAATAGCGGCAAGTTTTGTAAACGAGTATGCTAAGGTTTGAACGTTTATTTTCTATTAGTTCAAGAATCAGTCTCAAGGCAGAGTGTACACAAAGCATTAGCAGTTTAGAGTTTATGGAATCATACATAGCATTGCAAAGAGAGAAACGCTAATGTTGTTACTAAGACTGTAATTGTGTGAAATGTGCTACATAATTATTATCATTGTTATAATGCACAGAGATTTACCAAAAGCTCTGCCTCGTTATACTGGTTGTCTACCAGCAGGGAGAGCAGATTGCCTTACAAAGCTCATGATTTAAATGCATCTAAATAATTGATTAAATATTGTTTAGTTCTGTTTTGTTTTCCTTATTAGACACTTTCTGAAGTGACAGCTGATTTAAGTGGAGAGCTTGTGTCTGAACCTTCACTCTTTGATAAAATGAGTACCTAATAAGGGTGTGGTGATAAGGATGTGGTGCTCTCGTACCAGAGCAATGTTGATCAATTAATGCCTCAGCATATGGTACCACTGTCTTATAAATGTGTCAGCAGATGCAGAGAAGCGATGTTAATTGCAGAAGGTTACACATTGAGTCAGTAGTAGTGCCAGAGATTGAAAAGTACATATGGCCAAGTATCTAGCAAATACTCAGACAGAAAATTTCAAAGCTTATTTGAAATGATGATAAACCCCCACTTTTTATGTCAGACTCACAGTAGTATGTCTATCAGGCTACTCTTGATCTGGTCAGCAAAAAGACTACAATGTAACCAGCAAATCCTATTTTGTAGGATGCGTTGGTAGCAAGATGATCCTATTCATGCCAGTTCTCTGCAAACGGTACGCATCATCATTCACCACTTGTGCTTTCAGCAAAATCAAAACTGAAGCCAAATCAGAAAGTTATGGCACCTTATCACCATCTCTGTTTCTGCAGTGTTTGAATACAAAGTCAAGTATGTTTTAGCCACATTAAATACTCTTCAATATTCGTATTCTATTAATAAGCCAATGTCCTTTGTTCTACTATTACAAATCTTAATGAAATGAAATGGTTTAGCTGGGTTATTTATTTATTTAGCTTTGAGTAATCTGATCTAGCGAAACATGTCCCTGCCCACGGCAGGGAGGTTGGACTAGATATCTTTAAAGGTCCCTTCCAACCCAAAGTATGATTATATAAAATGTAAGCAGCAAAATCTGCACTTTGGAAACGAGCTGCTCACAAAAAGTGCAGCAATGAAGAATTGTCTGCTGGCAAAGTCCCGTCAGTAAATCAGAAGGTCTGGATGCAAGTCAGGAATTAGTTACTGGGGGAGGTCCTGTGGTCTCTATTAAGCAAGATACATGACCAAAATGGTCCCTTGTGTCCTCCAAGTCTGTTCAGCTGTAGTCTGTGAATTAATGATCATTGTGAATAATTTCTGTAAAAGCATTCATGCAAGAAGGTGAAAGAAGTAAGCAGTAACTTTTGCAAAGCTTAGATGTACACAAGGGTGCTGTACACTGGGCACGTCTACTCTCTGTATGACTCTTTGTTGAAATTGATGGGACTGAGGAAAATTTCCACCTTAGTGCAGAGTACAGTCTGAGGCTGTGCCCTGATACCATTTTACCATTTCCAGGGGAGACTATAGTTTCCGCTGTGATAATAGCAAATAATATAACCTGGAAATGAAATGACTGTTTGTAAAACCAGTCCACAGCCAGAATGCTGCAGCTGGAGCTGAGAGCAAAGATGCAGCATGACCTTAACAGGGTCAGTGTTACAATTTAAAGACCCTGCAAATCCAGCTTTGAGATGATTTTTGTTTTCAACAGAGCTACTGAGTTAAGCTCATTGGAGTAAGTCAGAATTCGTAGTGGACATTATGACTTTCTCAGTATGATCAGGTACTAACTGACTTTTCGAGTGACACGGGATGGGGGTCAGAGTGGTAAGGGTTTTTTTTTGTTTTCTTTTTCTTTTTTTTCCCCAGAGAGTTTACTACTTGGCTTTACTAGAAGATGTGGGAGGCAAAGGGAAATTTCCAGCTTTTGCTTCTCCTGATGTGTTAATGCATGTTAGAAAATTTGCTATGTTATGTCAGTTTTTATGTATCTCACCCCTACTGAAATATAGCACAGAGGTCTTTATGGTATCACTAATGATAAATTGGGTCTCAGATCGATATCTAAATTTCTTATTTTGCTGCTTTCCAGTCTTACTTGAATAGCAGCTGGTTGCCCAACCCACCCAACCCTTTCTGAGTGACTTAGAGAAAACAATCTTGCTGAGTTTGCTGCATTGCTTCAGGGAGGGTAAATTTTATAGAGTAAAACAATTTCTATTGGCCCAGACAAATCTAGCTTGCAGTACCCAAAGGGGAAAAAAAACCCCAAGCAAACAGGGTTGTCTAAAAGCCCATGCAGGAAGCTTTAACCATTTATTAACCTATTCTAATCATATATAAACCTGACTTTAGGTCAGGCCCTATAATTTAAAAATGCAATTTTATACAATTCATAAATAATCTGCCTCCTATCCAGTTGACATTTAATCTCTTTAGCAAGCAGAGGGAAAGAAGACTGAAACTGACTGACTATTATACTATTTAGTTATTTTATTTTATTAAGAATGAAGTTGCTTCCACATCACATATCATTACTTCTGTTATGGAAACCATGGATTTTGGGAGACTACGACACACAGTTCAAGTCAGTTCCCTAAAAGTGGGAGCTGAAATTCCTAAGAAAAAGAGAATTAGAAAATTCTTGTGCTGTTGTGTGTCATGAAGGCCATATCCTGGTGCCACTGAAGCTGGTGGAGCCGTTTGGGAGGACCCTGAATTGCTGGAGGAGGTCTGGGATGCTCCCAGCCTCCCACTCACGTTGAATGAAAGCAGGTGGCATTGAAGGGGAAGGTGTTTGCAGCACTATGAGGAGGCCCAGCCTTCTTCCTCTGCTGTGGGAAGGAAGATCACTGGGGAGATAGCAAAGAGGATGAAGCAGTTTGTGGGGGGAGTTGTGGATTCAGTGCATACCTCAGCAACCTCTTTCAACAGGAAATGAAAGCTACCCAGATAAGGTGTTGATTGCCTCACTGACACTGCCCTGGGCTGCAGTTATTGCAGCTCAGGCTACGTGCAGTCTTGAAGAGGACTTAAAAAAAACAACAGAAAAACAACCTGAAAAAAATTCTCATCACACATGAGAATCAATGCTTCTTGTACCATTCCTGCCAGGACTTGAATCTAGAGTTCGCTGTTTAACCTTAAAACATTGATAGCATCACAAACAATCCCAACAACTTTAGGAATTCAGCAATTTCATACCTTTAACTAGGGATCAGTTGTGGCAAAGTCATGCAGCTCTCTACTGGGTTTCCCCACAGAAAAAAAAAAGGTTTAATTAGTCTGTTTTGAAAAAAAAAAGGGTTTCATTTTTATATTTTATATAGATACATTGTAATGCAGTACTACACTGACTTCACAAGCAATGTTTAAATCCTTCGGTTACTTTTGGAATTATAGGCCTAAGGAAAAGAAAGGAACAGAAAACCTATATTTCACCAGCCTCATAATATGATACAGAGGAATAAAATCATAAATAGCGCTTTGAAAGAATGAAAAATATTCCCAGACAGAGCTGGGGTGGCAAAATGTAAGTAAAAAGTTACAAAGTAAAACAGTGATTGAAAGACAGCTGAATCCCACACGGGAATATTGGATAGCATTGAGTGATAGGCGATAAAAGATCAAGTTCATGTCCTTTCTATTGCTGCAAGCAGAGAACTTAAGATGCTGAGTCTGACCAAAAGCATCAAACAGTGCAGAAAATCATGGGATAGTGTGAGCCATTTGGAGAGTGATCTTCAAATACTTTTCCCTCACTCTTACTCTTGAGAAAGCTAATTAGTCAAATTCAAGTGAATTTGTGGAGGAGATCCATGACTTGATACATGCTATGCAGGCTGAACAATGAAGTCAAAATATTTTATGTTGAAAGGAGATAAATCCATTCGTATCAGACTCCTTGTAAGTATCAGCCCAAGCTGGGAAAAGAATTTTTGGATGATGACTACTACTGTTAGTGTCTGGTATTGGGTATTGCAATACTGTGAAATAATTCTGAGTCTTGACTCTATGTTCTGCTGAGTATAGTCAGAAAGTAAGAGGCAACGGGCACATCTATACTAGTATTTTAGTTCAGAGAAGAATTGAACCTTGAAAGAGCATATTCTGGTTGTCCCCATCTCTTACACTTCTGCTCTCATCATGGAACTGCCTTGGAGATTGTAAAATGAATTCTTCTGAGATGCAATGAAATGAAAAGATGTGCTTCTTTAATGTCTTTTACTTCCCATCTAAAGTAAAACCCCTTGTTATTGTAGGGCCCAACAGAGTCTCACTCTTTTCACCTGACTTTAGATGTCTACCACATATATTTGATCCAGGCACCTGTAACCATTAGAAGGAAATAATGACTTCAAATTTGTGATTAATCAATCTGGAAGTTGTATCTTCTGCTCAGATGAATCACACGCTGAAAGCTACTCTCTTATTTGCAGTTACAATGAGAAAAGTCTAGTTGATGAGGTTCTGGCTAAATGCTCACCCCGTTGAATCCGTCCCTAGTTAGTTTAAAATGATAGTGTTGGTACAGAATAAGAAAAGGAGTCACAAACTAAAGACTTGACTTTTCTGAGGCCATCTCAACTGACCAGTGCTGGAGATGTGACCTCATATCTTTCAACTCCTAGTCATATGTCCTCTCTTTACACACAGTGATTATTAGACTTATTTAGCTGCCTGATGTAGTATGGCAATCTAATCTTTATTTATGTCATATAAAAAGATTTTTATTAGAATTGCAGGTCAGAGCTACCACTGACAAATCTCTTTATTTTGTACTCATTAAGAGGAAAGTCTCAATTTCCCTGTATTGTAAATTTTTGCAAATACTTGTGTAAATTTCCTATTTTGCATTCCTTACATCACTGAGCATATTATGAACATATGTTATGCATTGAATTACACGAACTATACTCAATCTGTAATCTTACTTTTTATTTGTCAAGCAGTATTTAGTGAGGTCTTTTATGAATAGAAGAGATCCAATGTCTCGGATTCAGTGTCCTTGTAAGTATACATATCAATCTGATCTAGGAAAATAAAATTATACCTACAGTTTCTGGAGTTGTTTATGTTAAGTTAATTCAAAAAGATGAACAATAAATTTAATGACTTACTCTCTGTTTCTATGTGTCAGAAATACTGTTAAAAAGTGGTATCAAAATATTCTGTCATGTCATGTTGCGTGTGTTTTTACTAGTTTTCCAAAGGATCTGGAAACACTTTTAGATGTAGATAACTCTGTGTTTGGTCTTCATTTGTAATGAGTCACTGGGTGAGGAATCTTACTTGTATCATATTAGTCAGTCATGTTTATATTTTAAACATGAAGTCCTGCAAAAGGTAGCAAGAATCTTAACACTTATTTTAATCAATATTCTGAAGAGAGAATTTAGGCAAAGATAAAAGTAAACAAAACTCCTGGACTTTAACTTAAATCCTCCCTGTCCACATAACTTGATTTTATAGAAATGAATTGCAACATACAGTGTGGCAGGAGGTGCAATGCTTAAGTAAAACTGAAAAGAACAAGAACTTCATGCAGAGAGATTTAAAAATCAGCACTGGGAAATCCAGCCACCTAAGATTCAGCATCTGCAGAGTTAAAGACCTGTGTCAATTTTAGTAGTTCCATTTAAGCAACATGCTCCCCAATGTCTGGGTAACCTTTCTGTGGCACTGCAGAGGCAGAACACAATTTTAAGATGTGTCGTCAATTTTTGGAGGAGAATACCTGTAAAGAAATGAGGCGTAGTTGAAAGGACTGTGTTTCAGATGCTGGTCTGAAGAAAGATAGGAAAAACCACAGCAGATGGCTAAAATAAGATTGTAATCATACTTAGCTTTTCTCACTTCACAACTTCAATAGCCTTTTCATGCCAGGGAACCCAGCGCCTCCGGATGTCCTTTTAATCCTGCTCATCTTTCTCTTTCTCTTTCTTACTCTCCCAGAGCTTGCCAGACTGATTCAGACAGTGTTGCGAAACTACAGTCTCAGACAGACTGTTGCTCTTTCTGGTTGTCCCACTGCAAAGAAATTGGAGATTCCTGTTTCTTCTGCCACTTTTGTTTCTGATGCCACCTGATGTACTTTGCAAGATCTGTTTTAAATTTACTGTTTTGTAAAGAGACCGTGAGACTTAAAAGCTTTTTTAACAGAATAAAATTTGAGAAAAGGACTTATGTTCACTGATGAATCTCTAAACAAATGTCTCTTCAGTGATCTAGCTGTTCTTCTCTACTAGATCTCGAGCTAATACTTGTATGGCACCTAAAGAAACAAGTCTAATGTAACACATTTTCCACTTCAACAGTGATCTAATGATGGGCAGCACAGTTTGTGTGGACTTGGCAAAGATGTGGGCCCCTGCAAAGAGGAAGCAAATTCTTGCTGCTAGAACCACAAAATTTAAACCTTTATGAATGTAACTCCTTGCTGCAGGCAACCTGAAGACAAACAGCTGAGAAGAGCAATTCTCATGGCTGATTCAAAGTTTGTTCAAAAAGGCATTTGTTCAGAGGCGTCTTTGAAAAGGTGTGCAAGGAAAACATCTTCAATGTGCAATGTATTCTGAAAAAATGAGGTGCCATTCAGATGGTGAAGAGAGTACTGCAAATGGAGATTCAATGGCGACACTTGATCAGTATACAGGCAGCATACACAGAAGGTAAAGAAATTGTTGATCTAAGAAAGACAAAGACCTTTTCTTCCACTCCCCCAAAGCATGAGGTAGTGTCCCTAGAACACCAAAGTGGTCAACATCGGACATGACACATGGAGTACAGTTCTGTAATGCAAGATGAAATTCTCTGGCTTTATATTCTGTTTGCTCAGATCCATGTAGAAATATAAAATAAAATAAACTAAAATGAAATAAAATAAAATAATAAATAAAATACAGAATATAAATATTCATACAATATTTATCTGCCACCAGCTGAGGTACTCAATCTCCACTGTTTCACCTGAAGCCCACTGTGTTTGATTTTGGTTTTATTTGATCCTCAGTCAGAAGTGCTTCATTCTGCAGCCTCCTACCTGTGTCAGATCTGTGTAGGAGTACTCTGTCTCAGAGAGACTTTTCTTCCTGATTTGTTTCAGCGCTGCAGATGCATATTAGTATCTAAAGCAATCTCTTCACCTGGGCAATAACAGAGCTGATCCTACAAGCTTTTTAAGTACTATAATCTGTGAGAACATTAACTTCAAAGTGAGTACTTCAGCACTTGGATTTAGAGAAGATTGCCAAATGTTCTCAAAACACTCAATCTGAATGAACAGAAATGTCTTGGACTGGAAGAAGTGGGCCTTATCCTGAAAGTGCTGACATTTACTTTGACACACAGCCTACCTTTGGGACCGCAAATTGCTGATCAGCTGTCACCTAACTCTTTCTTTACTGCACATATTACAGAAGGACTTGAGGATTTGTCTTTTTTTTTTTTCCTTAAAGATGTCTTTAACTGCTAGCCCTACGTGCAATGTCCCACGAGAACAACAGAAACGAGAAAGGAGAAAAACATCTTACAATGCTAATACTAATAACTAACCTTTTCTCTGGCCTGTAAACAATTTTCTTTTGGCTTGTGTGGCCCTCACTCATGCTCAGGGGATGTCTGAGAATGTCACTGTCATTACAGTGACATAATGAGTAATAAAAATAAACACTTAAGAAGTCATTTTACTATAGGCATCTAGAGAAGCTATGTTATTTGAAGATTTCACTGTCACATAAAATATTGATTTTTAAATAAACACTATTAAAAGGAAGCACTTTTTAAGAAAACTTTTGTGAAAAATCCTCTCCTCTCCTCTCCTCTCCTCTCCTCTCCTCTCCTCTCCTCTCCTCTCCTCTCCTCTCCTCTCCTCTCCTCTCCTCTCCTCTCCTCTCCTCTCCTCTCCTCTCCTCTCCTCTCCTCTCCTCTCCTCTCCTCTCCTCTCCTCTCCTCTCCTCTCCTCTCCTCTCCTCTCCTCTCCTCTCCTCTCCTCTCCTCTCCTCTCCTCTCCTCTCCTCTCCACAAATACACCCATATCTTTCATAGACTTCTTTCTCTTCTCTTGAATCCCAACCTTCACATTCTTCTTCTTCCCTACTTGAACTCTGTTGCCAATTCCTGCAATGTTGTCACAGGTCTCTCAATGTTTTGAGCGCTTTCTAAGAGATGAACATCTGCTGAGTAGCTTGCAAGAAAAATAAAAAAAAATAAATTTTTTCCATATTTCTGGAAACAAGTTTCGGGATATGATTCCCAGTGAGAATTGTATTGAATTCTCTTTGAGACCTCTCACTGAGAATTTGGTTTTACAACATCTCAAATCTGCCCACAACAGAAGCAGGTGAAAGAATCTTCCATTTGTTATTAAAACAATAAAAATTTTCTTTTTCTAAGTGATATTGGGAAAACTGGGAGCCTTGTTCATATTTGTTGAGTGCTTGTGAAAGCAATACTGCACTTGACAAGACAGTTTGTTCTGGTGACTGCCCCTTTCCTTGCTCCACTCATGCGGGACATGTTGGGCACTCACCATTGAGGTGTCCTCTGCCTGGGTGACCCAGGGCACAGCCCAGCCACCACCTCAGAGGAGTGCTGCTGGCAGGTCAGCATTCCCCATTTGAGGGGCCTCTGCATCTCACTCTGAATAAAAATCTGGCACATATGTAAAATTTTTGTCAACACAGATCTTTGTACTGTTTCCAGGAACCCAAAATACCCGGGACTGGCACTGGCATATCTCATGTGTTGTGTCAGCCAGTTTGACTATCAAGGGATTGCAAAACAAACACAAAATTTAAACCTGAAACTGCTTTGGTAGGCAACTTGAAGAGAAATTCCTTTGCTGTTCCCTTTTTCATTTCTTTGCTTAGAACAGTTGTTTCAGCTAACGGTAAGTTCCTATCCCCCCGCCTCCCCACTAGATATCTAAACTTGGGTCTTTTTTCTTAAAACAAAACAGCCTTTATGCTTGTAAAGCTCTGTGTTCAGAGTGCTAAACACAAGACTGACCACTCTTCTTTCTTCTCATATTTATCAACATGACTTTTGTCTTTTAACAATTTATTTCTGAAAAATATATCTTAAGTACTGTTTCCTTGTCTTATTTCTTCTACTTTTTTTCTTTTTTTTTTTTTTAATTTATTTTTTCTGACGAGAATAAAGGGAGAGTGAGAGCTTCTGATCCACCACTTCAGATTCCACTGTGGGACAGAATCTGTCTGTAAACTGAATCCCCACCATCCCCTTTCTCTAGCAAAGAAAAGGATGTTGTCTGGTGCTTGGGTCTATTCTTGCCTATGGGAATACCCTTGTAATCTTTTCCATGAACCACAGTCCATTATGAAAGAGCTCACAGAATGCAAAAAGGCATAGAAGCATTTTTATTTTGTTATCTGAAATAACTCTCAAAAAAATCCCAAAAGTTTATCCTAGGTTTAAAAAGAAAAAAAAAAAAGATTTCAGAACAACAATTTATTGTAAATGAAAGTTTTAAAATTCTTACGAATCAAAATATAATGTCTTCCCATTATCTTAACATTCTATTTGATTAAAAAGTGAAACACTTAATTGAAAAAGAAGTAAACATTTGGTGAGAAAATGGCTGATACTGAAGCTTGTAGATGAAGATAAGTGAACAGTACTAGAACATCTAGTGTGCAAATTGGACTTCAAATGGATTTTAGCAGCAGTTCATCCATTAATTACCCTCATTTCTGAGAGAGTATAAACCTTCAGCAGTCAGCTTACCTCTGTGAATGATGATCATGTAACCTATCCAGAAGTCATCTGAGTTAATCGAGATTAATTTCTTGGAGCAGAGAGCTCACGTCTCCTGGGGTCTCATCAGAATAACGGTACTTCTGATTTATGCCCGTATAACAGTGTTATTTATACAAGGAAGTGCCTCACAACAAAATCAAAATATTATTTCTTACTTCCAGTGCCTGACAGCTGTTCTCCTCTGGAATATATGTATGGCTTCTTTCCTTTTTTGAGCCTTAAAATCCTTTAGTCTTTATACAAATTCAGAATTATTAAATATAATGAGACATCATATAGGATAGCTACTAGCAGATGATAGCTAAAAATGGGGTTGAATTCTCCATTTAAGAGAGATGTGAGTTTTTGTTTTTTTTTTTATATGCCTTTGCATTGATGGTAAAGGAAAGACTGTTTTATAAAGGTCTACTCCAATGAGATCTCCTTGTACAAACAGCAGTTCTATTAGGCCAAAAAGCCATGGATCAGATCAGAGGCGATACCTCTGCATGTGTTCCTCCAAATTTTATAGACTTTTACCTCTCCTCTGCTCCGCCTTCAAATCCAGGCAGCTCCTGTAAAGACAAGTGCTCAGAAGCACCACTGCACTTCTGAATGTTTCAAGACCTGACCGCCAGCAGCTTGAAGTCTGATGTTTTGTAGCTTTTAGGTTTAGGAGAAGAAAGTGATGTGGGAAAGCTATCAAACTTCTTTTTGCAATAGGATGCATATTCTGTTTCTGCCCCTGCTAGATAGTGGGAAATCAAAACTTAACAGGGAGACTCTTTCAGAAGTGTGAAGGCTGATCTTGAATCAGGAGACACTGGACATTTACAAAAAAAAAAAGTCATAAACAGGAAAGAAGCTAAATCTGGAGAAAAGCAAGGGCATCTGTTAAAAACCTCTTTTCAGAGATTTGAAATGGTGGGGCTGAGTTTGAGGGAAACGACTGGGAGAACAGAGCACAGATGAAAGAGGGCACGCTGTTAAAACACGCAACGCTAATAAATGGGTAATGCCTCTGCACAGACTGTGTTTGTGTGTATATGCACCCACAGCTGCTTGCCCTTGTATTTTTTAATCTCTCAAAGGAGTGTGAATACTTTGCAAACTTGCCATCTTTATGGCATGACATTCCTTATAAAGAAGAAACCTGGAGCAGATTAGTTATGTTTGTAGAGACATTGAATGATATATGGATGGTTCTTCATTTCTATCTGATCTAAACTTGTGACAGCAGAAGTGCAGAAGAGAGCTAAATCCTCTATATTTAAAGTAATTTAAGAATTGCTTTTGGTACCACTACAGAGGACTAACCTTTGGTGCACAACTGCATGCTGGAGTTTTTTACTGGTATTTAAATCTGAGCCAGGAATCTGGAAGGAGTTGCAGTCTTCCTTCTATTGAAATCAAACCTTTTCCCAAGGGCTGTTCATCCATTCCAAGGTCTTCTACAGAATGGGCATGGGGAAGTTTCCAATTTTCTCAACACTTTTTCTAAGATATTCTGCAGTACTGAACTCCACAAAAGCATGTGGAAATCACCTACAGACAGAGGAGAAGTTCTATTAAATGCCAGGGACTTACATCCGGTGCCTGCATCAAACTAAATATCATTATTTACTGTCCTTCCTGTAGAAAGGAAGAGTTCCCTACTGCTGGCAGTATTCTTTCTCTTTTATTAAAAAATCTTTTTAAAACAGACCATGCACCTCAATACCTGTGCATGATCCAGACAATGAAGCTTTGCACAAAAGGGAACAGAGGCAGAGACACAGAATCCCTGATGTGGTTGCTGGGATCTTCCTCCTTGTCCCTTGTACTTGAAGGAGTAGTTGGGATACTGGAGCACTCCTTCCTGCCCAGGACCATGTGTTACCAGCCCAGGAATCATTCTAGCACCAGAAACATATGCATACTCTGCACAATGCTCCAAAGAGGCTTCCCCTGTATCGAAAGGCAGGAATGTGATGTTTTGGCCCCTAATATTGAAAGACTTGGTATCATAAGGAAGTTACAATTTCAAACACATTGGATGAAGCATATATTCAACCTGAGCAGGTATTTCCTAGATTCATATGATCAGAAGGCGGCCAGTCCTCAACTGGATTTTGAACAAAATTATTCTACTGTAAATACTTGTATTGCGAGTATTGTTTCAGCAATGGCACAAGTCTCATGAGAATGCAATATATCAGCCTTTCTTAGGCTTAAAAGGAAGTCCTTTGAAGTTCAAAATTTTTACCTTCATTCCTCAAATATAATATTCACCTATCTTCTCCAAATATTTTTTTTTTAATTTCCATTTTGCTTTACGGTCTTGGAGTTGCCACTGCAATCTCAGTTGCGGTAATCATGATCTTGCAAGGAAAAACAAACCAGAGAGGTACTCATCTCATGGTGGCATAATTTGCCACAGCTCCTCTGGAAATCAGCAGTTGAAAATCCAGTATATAGAAATCTTTTTCTGAGAAGGAATAGAAAACAGTGGAAATCTGTCACACACATCTCTACTATCTGCATTTGGAAAGGTTTGAATCTGGGACATTCCACGTGTATCTAAACTTTCAAGTGTTGCTCTAAACGAAACTAAAAGTTTGATATATCTCGATCCATCACAATTATCTCTTAAATCCTTGCTTTTCACATAGAAATGAGATATATTTATCCAAACAAATGGGTAGTATTCTTTATCACCATGATGATAAAGCTGGGTAGATAGTTGTTCATATGAGCAAGGATGAGACATATTTTTCCCACATTGGTAAAATAATGTTTGTCTTGGAGTACAGTGAGGCACCCACTGAGATACATCACAAAATGCCCCAGATGCTTTGACAAAAGAGAAAATAAATTGCCAGACCTCCGAGTACAGTGTGAATAAATAAGCAGTATAAATAAGAGAAGAAATAAGAAGCAGTTGCCAGGCCTTCAGTCCTAATGTGTGCTGTCTCCACAAAGTCCCATTTGTGGCCTCAGAAATTATTTCTTCTATTTTAGTTTGTTTTTAAAATGCAAGCCACAGAAAGAGGAGTTTTCCAGCACTTAAATTAATGTATAGAATACTGCAGTGGTAAAAGAAACTATGCCAGTAATGCATATGTAAATTTATTTCTGCCTTTGAACTCTGTTTATACATCACTCTGGAACTCAGCTGTTAATATTTAGCGCCAGTATAGTCCTTGCTTACAGCATTTTAGTGCCAAGGGGAAAAAAAAGGGATTTTCTTTCTTTAGCAAGAGATTTCAATAACAGAGGGGACAAAAAGACTGCTCTTGTTGAACTTTCATCACACATAACTTTTTTCATTAGCTGTGAAATGTCCGCATCTGCAGCTAGAAACAAAACTGATAGATTTTAGTAATCCAAGGTGATACTATAATAAGGGAAATATCAGCAATTCTGTGATTCAACATGTACTTTCCTTGTAAAGGAAAGCCACCATGAAAATACTTCTGCATCTGAGATCAATAAAAATGTCTTAATTTTCAAAGAAATATTCTCATGGACTTGTCAAAAGAAGTAGTACAAAACTGCATTACTCAAATGCCATTGCTTTTTGGAGAATAGCAAATTTTTCTAACACCCAGATCAATGTAGTGTAGAGTTTTAATCTATTCAGACTGAAATACTTTGAAGTTCTTACACAAAAGCCAGCTGGTGGAAGTGTGTTGTAAAAAGAACTAGCTGAATAATTCATTGTGAATAATCTGTGTTACGAATTTACCCTCCCACTGCCCCACCTCCTTTTCAGGAGTTGTCTGCAATGCAGTTCTCATCTCTGTGAGTGTTTGGCAAATGGTTTATATTGATTCATTTTTATATGGTTCCAAGAGTTGCTGGATCTCCTGAAAACTCTTGTTTAAGTTTCTATATTTTGTGACTTACAGTGTGTGAATACAACACCATCTAGTAAAACGTTTTATGGTATTATTTCAATACACTGATGGGATGATTGAAACTTTTTAACCTAGAGATTCATCAGCAACAGAGGTATGCTATTTGGTTGTCTTTGTAAAATGAACTGGTGTATGATTACATTTCCTGGGCTGTACTTATCCCTTGTAACTTTGGACAGTAAATGAAGGTGGCTAAGTGACATACATAGGCATCCTATATAGGCTCCTTCTCTAACTGAGGGTGAACAATTGGCACTCACTGAGGTTGAGGAAGGTCTTCTGTGCAACTATTGCTTTTCAGAAGTGCCTGTCCGTTCCATCTATTAGATTTGGGGTGTAAAGGGACTATGAACACCAGGTTCAAGAGTCAAATCTGAGTCTAGATGAGATTTGCTTGTTTAAGGTCATCCTTAAGTAACATAGACAGGAGACTATTCAGTTCAGCTAACATCAGATGACTCCTTTCTAAGGTTACCTTTATGGTCAGTAAGGAAAGAAATGAGTAGACTTACAAAATTGCTAGTGACTTATACCCTAAAGGGCTTATTTCTCATTGGGTCTTGTGATGGGAATTTAAATAACCAGCCCATATCTGTGTATCTGTACCAAGGAGATCTATGTTCAGTTAAATTGATCTCACCAACAAATCTTACTCACTCAGGTTAACACTGATGAATATTAGCAGCACCGATGCTTTTCCTGCTGCCGGAGAAGCATTTCTATTGGTAACAGAAATGTAAATTGGTAACTCAGAGAAACAAGTTTTCAGAGTCACTGGTAGTTATGCAGTGTGCTGAAGTATTCAATGACTCCTAATTCTTTTTCAGAGTTATCACCCCGAAAAACAAAATGAAGAAATAGAATATTACTTACTTGCTCTGCAGGTAGATCACTACATTAGGAACCCACTTACACTTTTCTTACTAAATAAGTCTTCAAAAAGTCATCTTTATTTAGAAAATTCAGGCTAAGTGGACACTTCATAGCTTTATAAATGCAACAGAAGGGTAATGAAATATCTAATCATACTGGCTCAAAAATAATAGAGTATAAGCTTCCTGTCAATAAGTTTACCTGTGAAAAGATGGTTCTAGCCATCAAAGGACTAAACAATCTTTTGAAATAAGCTTTCAAGAGATTATCATCAATAAAAAAGATGGAGTTTGATAAGTTTATGAACAAGACTACATGCTGTTCTATTTTATCAGGAGGCTGGACTTTTTGCTGGTAATTCTAATCCTATATTCCTGCTAAAACCATTGTTAACTCTTAGAATCATTGCCTGTCATAAGCCTGAGCAGATTAAAATAGAGCTTTAACCATTTGAGAACTGTTGCTAGTTCTATTCAGTATATACACCTTCAACAGTGAGCTAGCTAGATAAAACTATCCATCTAACTGCCTGTCATGCAAAGAAACCTCTTTCTGATGAACACCTACCTGAGCCACTTATGTGCAGTGACGCCTGCAATTTGCCCATTCCAGTTTTTCAGCGATTCACATCTTCCTTTGACGTGTCAGCATCTACCAGTGCATGCTTTTTCATTATTTATATATTCAGAGAGGCACAAAAATGTTCACTAACCTAAAATGTGTTTCAGAAAGCCATCTATGTATTTATTGTAAAAGATACCTATATGTATACAGAGACAACTGATAAGAACTATAGATTACATGCAGAATAAACAAATATTTTTAATGTTACTAGTTAAAAAATGCTTAGCACATAGATGTAGTTTCCAGGAAAAATATTATTCATTATTTGGAGACAAGATTGAAGAATGACTAAGTGACTACAGGTGATACTAAATTTTTCTTTTCATGCTTTACTCAGCATACATGCTAGTGCAGGGGTGACAGAAGGAAAAGAGAGGAAGAGGAAATGGTATGTTATTTTTATATTCCGCCTTTATTCTGTAATTGGCTGCTATATGACCTTACATCTTCTTTTACCAAGTGCAACAGCTCCAAGAATAGAATTGAGTAGCCTGAGATAATAAAAACCTGGAATCATTCTTGCACAGTCTTTTAAGATGCTGGGGAAGTGAGCATAGATTTTGCCAGCTTGTGATGTGTTGATTCTCTGTCATCAAGGTTAAACACCACTTTTGAGAGATTTGTGTTTGTATATGTCATGTGAAGCAGTCATGATGAGGATCACGTTGTTCAAGATGGATGATGTCTTATCCACAGTGAAGAGTATGTTCTACCCTTGGTTATGTCCTTTGTTTAAACTCATCCCTTGACTTTCTTGAAACAAATGGAGCATATGAAAATACACCAGGGGTATCTTGCTAAATACTGTGGCCAGCACAGATCTGCCAAAACTTAACCTCAAACTGGGGGTTCCTAGCTATTGGGACAATAGTGTTGCTAGGGCCGAGAGGGTGTAAAAAGCAAAAAATTTTCCTGCCCACAAATATGCTGGGGAAGATACAAAATAACTAAGTTTCCTAATATCCTGATCTCCATCTCACTGACTTTTGCTAGTGTTTAACAGCTTCGTTTTCCCCTCACTGTTTACTGACACCAAGGATAAACTAGTACGTTATGGATAAAATGCACTAGAATCAAAATAGTTTAATTTTCTGTCCACCTGGTGCTAGTCCAGAGGAAATTGCATTCAGCTTATAGTTTGACCAGCTTTTCTTCGAAGGTTTGAACTATGTTTTTCTTTTGGAGGTTTCCTAAAAAATACTATATCTAGTACATTTATCCTTCTATAACTTTTAGATATAGAGATCAAGCAGGGAAAAGTTCCAGTTTAGACCAGGCTGTTTTCAGAAATCAGGCTTGCAGCATCATTATTTGCAGCTGGATTGAAATTAGGGGAGTTGGAAGTCAACACTGTCCTTTGGGAGGGTTTGCTTTTCACAGAAAATGATGCAGTGGAAACCAGCTTGCACAGGGGCTTATTCCTTTCTTCCTTATCTTCTGAGATCTGCTTTAACCGATGAGGACAGTATTTTTAACATGGTAAGCCTTAACCCTGTCCAGTGGAAAACATAGTCTCACTACCATGGAGAATTTTGCCACTGTAACAGCCTGAGGCATCCTTGTTGCTGTCTGGTGGCTTGAACTCTTCTTGGCAGCTTTTCTCCACCAGTGATATCGGAAGACTTATTTACATATTACCCCACACTGAAGTCTTGGCTGATATGTACAAGGGAATGACTTTCATATATCTGCTTTATAAAATAGAACCCTTTCATTTTCTAAGTACATATTTTCTGTAGCTGATGTGACAGCTTTAACCACAGTTATTTTCATTTTTGCTTTAGAGACATGTGGCAATGTGTACACAAATACTATTCCAGTGCACTGGATACATGTTCATAAAGCATCACAGAGCAAAGATGATTCAACAGTCCTGGAAAATAAAAAAAGTTACAAGTGATTTTATGAGAGAAACTTCTAGGGAGTAAGGTAACTTTCAGTAATACAAGAAAAATGTCGGTTTATCAAAGAACGTTACTTCTATCTTCCCTTAATCTCAGATAGCAAAATAGAGTAAAACAACCAAAAATATTGTATTGTTATAAACTCTTTCCTGTTTCATCATGATGGAAATGAAGAAGGAGATCAGGACACTCCAAATAATGCATGTGCACTGTGAGCCGTATGGCACTTGCGTCTTGCAGCTTTGGGTTGTGCAAGGCTCCTTGTAGGATTGAGGTGTGCTTGAAATAGAAGATCCTCCATTCAGAAAGCTGGTGTTATACAGCTGAGCCTCTCTGCGGAGAACTTAAGTTCACAGAACTCTTTATACATTCCCCACTGGCTATACGTACTCCACATGTTTTGCACAGACAGCATGGCCAAAGCCACATGTTCTAAAATAATTTTGAAAAAGCCCACAAGATTGCAGTAAAAGCCCTAAGATTCATTTTGGAAACTTTCATACATTTGCTTTTGAGGCATTTAAACTTGAAAGTGGTTTTCAAGCTATGCTATGTCATCATGAGAACTAATAACTTTTTTTTTTTATAAAAAAGAGATTTTTCAGGTAATCAGAGAATATCAAGTTCAAGAAAAACGTTACATATAATGGGATGTGTGACAGAGTTCAATGAATTGGCAACAACTGCTGAGAATACAATAGTGCTGAAGAAGGCATGTGACCTGAACACAATGTGTATTAGATCTCCAGATAAACTGCCTGACCATCTGCATTCTACTTCCAAACGTCTCCAAATGCAAAATAACCAATTGTAAAGTATTTCTCTTTTCCTAGATAGATTGCATAGTGTATGCTGATACCTTTGTTAATTCTTTCTCATTAAATTTGTGTGGTGGTTGCTTCCTTGCTATGTTTTTCTTTCTTTAAAAAATTTGTTTGATTCTACTCTTCTGCTCCACTCACAATATTTTGCACAAGCTTATCAGCCCTTGCTTCTGTTGCTTTTTCTGCTGAATATTTTATAATTCTCTGTTCTTCTTTTTTTCATACTTTTAACATATAAAATAATTTGAATTAAGTCTATCAATCTTTCATGGAGAACTGGAAAAATCACAATCCTCACTGATCTAGTTAAATATAATCTGCTGATGGTCCTGTTCTTAACAGGATGTGCTGGATGAAATTTAGGATGTAAAAAAGGCAAAATCAAAAACTCGGCACTATGTATTGTTTTGAAAAAAAGAAGTAGGAAATAAAAGAAAATATGAGATACACATAGATAAAAGGCAAAACTATCCACAGCCTTATTTGCATTCTTCTTCTTTACTTGAATTTGAAGAGCTTAAAAATTGGTCTCTAGATGTATATATTGAGCCTGCATTATTCAGTAGTTTCATTGCATTGATTTGTATTATAAATGTGCTTTGTAAAAAGACTTAAGAAAAGAATATACTATTAGAATTTAATTTGAACAGAACACTTGAGGAATCATTAGGAAATGAGGTAAAAACTACAGAAATAAGAGGAGAATTACTTGGCACTTGGCTGGGCCAGTAAAAGATGCAATTTCATTGATTGGTCTACAGGGTACTATGAACAAAAAAACAAATTTAGCTAAAACTCTCCCTGTGTACCCATATATACCATTTCATCTCTTACTGATATTAAACTGCATTATACTATCTGCCTTACATCTTGTCTTTAATTTTAGTGAGAATATGAAGCACATCGTGTCTCATAATAGTGATAATGACAGATAGAGCTCTGAAAGTAATTGTATCCTTGAGATGAGATACCTGAAGGTGGGATTTGGAGAATTGGTAAGAGCCTGAAACAAACCTTATACTGTGTCTTTTAAATTGTTCTCTCATGGCCCCCAAACTTGTTAATACAATGGGAAATATCCCATCATTTTGTGGAAGGTGTTAAACTCTCTACTATTGTTTTGTCCTTAACTTTCACTCAATGTTAATCCTAAAGCAACTGCTGTCTCTGGCAACGGGCAGTGATGCATAGTTTAAGCATCAGCATGAGACTGAGGTTCACAACTGCGAGTCCTACTCTAGATGCAGGCACCTTCAGGGCACTGCAGACAAAGTCCTTTTCTCTTTTAAGACCGTGAGTATCTCTGAAGGTAACATAGCCCTTCTGTTCAGCTGCCTCATGCAGGGGTATCTTCAGACACCTGCAGCAAGGGCATCTGCAGCATTTCTAGGCTTTTCAGCCTGGACAGTATAAGCTTTCTTTCCAGCATCACCTGTGATTCTTTTGGTGAGTTAAATGTAAAAGGAATTAGAGTCTCCCCTGGAAGACAGGATATGGGTCACTGGAATAGTGCTTGTAAGATTTAACACTAAACTTTATTTACTTTCATCAAAAACGGGGTTTAAGTCACCATCAGGGCTCTCCAGAGTACACAGACACACATGGGTTAGCAGAATATTGTATAAATGGGAGGACACACTCCTCCCTGGTGCCATGGTTTCAGCCCTTGACAGGGCAAAAACCAAACCCCATCAAAAATCTGAAGTAACTCAAGCAGGTATTGTCATCTAAGCTAAAGGAGAGCCACCCTGGCAGTCCATATGTGTGTGTTAGAAGAGAGATGGTGGGAGCACCTTCCTTTGTTCCCCTCCCCAAACTTCAATTATTTATATAAAGAAGGAAGATTATGCACTTCACACATGGTCCCCCATAGCAGTCAAGGTGAGGGAGAGGGAACAGGATCTGTGCCATCACAGAGGCTGCATCAAAAGAAGCGTGGCCAGCAGGTCAAGGCAGGTGATTCTGCCCCTCTACTCTGCTCTCATGAGACCTCACCTGCAGTGCTGCATTCAGCTCTGGTGACCACGACATAAAAAAGACATGGAGCTGTTGGAGTGGGTCCAGAGGAGGGTCACAAAGATGATCCGAGGACTGGAGCACCTCTTCTGTGACGACAGGCTGAGAGAGTTGAGGCTGTTCAGCCTGGAGAAGAGAAGGCTCCAGGGAGACCTTTTAGCAGCTTTCCAGTACCTAAAGGGGACGTACAAGAAAGCTGGAGAGAGACTTTTTGCAAAGTTATATGGTGATAAGACAAGGGGCAATGGATTTAAATTGAAAAAAGGGCGATTTTGATTAGATCTAAGGAAGAAGTTCTTCACTCTGAGGGTGGTGAAACACTGAAACAAGTTTCCCAGAGAAGTGGTGGATGTCCCATCCCTGGAAGTGTTCAAGGCCAGGTTGGATGAGGCTTTGGGCAACCTGGTGTAGTGGAGGGTGTCCCTGCCCATGCAGGGGGCTTGGAACTAGATGATCTTTGCCCAGACAGGTGGTGGATGCTCCATCCCTGGAGACATTCAAGGCCAGGTTGGACGAGGCCCTGAGCAACCTGATCTAGTTGGAGATATCCCTGTTCCTTGCAGGGGGGTTGGACTAGATGACCTTTGAAGGTCCCTTCCAGCCCTAACCATTCTATGATTCTATGATTCTATGATCTTTAAGGTCCCTTCCAACCCAGGCTATCCTATGACTCTATGATCACACGCAGTCAGGGACAAGCAGATCAACCAAGCCAGCCCAGCTCCTTAATACTCCAGCAGGCCTCTCATATCCCACTACCAAGCTAGCCTCAAGAATGAAGGCTTTCCAGCTCACACCCTGAGCTACCTACCTGCGGCTGGATCCATGCTGAACCTGCAGTGGGAACAAGCAGGGCTGCCTGTACGAGGCTGCGGGAGGTCGCAGACAGCAGTGGTTTTGATTCCTGGCTCTGCACTGGTCAGGAAAAAATGAGTCTTCTTCCCACAGTAGCATCTTCTGGCACTTAGCCAGGCCTCATCTTCATCAGCAGAGCTGATGGGTTTGGCACCTCAGTGGTTATGGCCCTCTACCTCAGCCACTGCCTGGAGCTGGAGGGTATAGGTTCAGTTTCCCCTTTATTCCGGCACAATTCAAACCAGCATCTTCCGTTTAACAGGAGAGTGAATAAAGAAATAATGCAAATAAATAAGTCAGTTACTTGTGCCACGTGAAGTCAGCTCTCAAGAAGAAACCGGAGCTATTTCGTTAGCTGGCTCTTGACACATTGAAGATGGTTTAATTTTAAAAAATTTTGTTTTTCCTGAGTGTAGTGATAACAGTGACAGCTCACTCAAACAAATTATTAATACATTAATATTCCTGTTATTGTGTGCTGATTTGTGGCTTTTCCTCTTTAGTTGTGCACGTTTTGTGAGCTGACTACCTAAAAAGAACAAAATGAAAAAACTTCTACTGAAAATATCAAGAACTCTTAGTTAAATATCACGTTACGTAGTAACATACATGATTTTTGCCATCATCTTATGTAATAGAATCCTAGGAATTAAGGAAAAATGAGAGAAAGATGGTATAAGAGTTTAAATATATTTGTTCCATAAAGTCATTAATACTGTTAAAAAACCTTAATACTCTCAAGACAAAAAAACTTCTGAATTTTTCACATAAACTAAAGATATTTGTATCTCCCTCTAATTCAGTTAAAGGCTAATCTCTTTTAAATCCTCGCTCTTGTCCATTCTCTACTGAGGCAGTAAAATCTGATCATTAACAAAGGTGATGGAGTGCTTTGGCAACCAGCTGCTGCAGCTCTGTGTCAAGTAGATCAGGAACTGAATGGAAAGGCTCTGAGGAATACACAGAGAAATTCTCGCTAGCATGAACACCTGACAATATTCAAAGAGCTTCTCAAAAAGACAGATGGCTGAGGGAAAAGCTCCACTGTAGCCATGTAACAACAAAGAGGAGTCCTAATAAGAAAATGTCTGAAGTCATCCGTGTGGGTGGAGAAAATGAACTGCATTTAAATGGAAATATTGGGAGCAAGCGGTTTTCTAACAAACGACCTAGTTGGAGCTAACGCAGCCGGAGTCGGCTGAGCTCTCCCGAGGAGGGAGGGGAATGAGTCCCCTCAGCGAGGTGGGGCAAAACCCAGAAGTTCAAGTGGAGGTTATGGCAAGTCCCAGACTCAACGGCCCAGGTCGCAGCCTGTGTTTGAGAAGCACGCAGCTCAGCGCGGGAAAAAGGGATGCATGGGCTGCCCTGTACTGCTTTGATCTTCAGCTGTTCGAGTGACCCCATGCAGGCCTTCAGCACATGGAGCTCTCCGAGATGGGATCCCGCAGGCTTTCATACTGGCCTTCGCGTAAACTGAAAGCAGACGGCAGCATTACCTAAGAGCTACAGCCACATGGACACTTCCCGACTGCCCCTCTGGGCTTGCCTCCCCCTTGGCTCCAGTGGTCCTCTCCCCCTTGGCTCCAAGGAGATGACAGTGGCAGGAAGCAAAATAAGAATCTCGGACATTCGACAGCAGTATCAGCACTGCAGCACGGGTGGAGGGGAGAACAAAAGCTGTGTGATGTTCCCCCCTTGATGAGCCGCAGCAAAAACGAAGTTCAAATGGAGGCTACTGCACCTTTGTTTTCTTCGGAGGGGTAACTTGGAGTCAGTGCGAATAGCAAAATCCTTTTACCCCAAAATGAGGGTTTGATTCCAGCTCCACAGGCCCCAGACTGACGGGCCTGAAGGAGAGGATAAAATTTCCTCTAGCTCACTGATCCGCTGAGAGATTTACCTGCCAAAGAATGAGAAACCCCAGCTATTCTTTCATAGGGATCTGCACCATTATGCTGTTTTGATATGAAACAGGTTGTAAGTATGTAAGGCTGCCAAACTTTACTCCAGAAATACTCTTGATTTCTCTCAATAGAGCTTGCTTTTCTAAATGAGAGCCTTACAATTGCTACAATATGAGCAGAAACAATCAAATTCTGCCCTGGTCACACAGCACAGAATGACACTGCAGTGGTAAAAAACATTACAATTTAAGTAATTAATTTTCATTATCACATTGGCTGCAATATTCTATATGCCACATTACATTTGCACAAATGTTGCTGGAAAATTTAAATTCAGAGCTTAACATCAGAGTACCATTTTCTTTGTCTCTGCAATTTTTGGAGCACAGAGGTTGCTGATTCACACTGTTGTGTGTCTCTTTTGATAGCAGAGAGGCTCATTCATGTCACTGTCTTGAATTTAAATTTAGATTGCTTATATGTGTTCATATTTTCAATTTATGTTATTACATCCACTCCTGCTCTATTCTTTGCTCATTAGGGACCTCTGAACACGAGCTCGAGGAAGTTCTGTTAAATGAATCGCATGCCCTTTGCAAGAGCTCTTTGAATGACGTGTAATTATCGACAATTAACAAGATGCTAATTATACCTTCAAATTATAATCCTACTGAGCAAAATAAAAATCCTTTATGGAAGAAAAAATTGTTAAAGGCACAACATTATATTAAACCAAATGACAAAAAGTTTGGCAACTTCCAACGGTATAAATCAAACAAACTGCTGAACACATCATACAGCTTGCCAGAATGGCTCCCTGCCAATTAGTTTTTCATTGCATATTCAATAAGTTGGGGCGGGTGGGTGGGAAGAAAAGCGCAGGAGGAAGAGGATTTAACTGATGTGTCACTGCTCAATCAATAAAAAAAAAGTCAGAAAAGCTGTAACTATTTAAACTTTGCAGTGTATGTTGTCTTACAGTTACATGAAATTGACAGAGAAGAAAAGTTCGTTTGAAAGATTTGAAGCTACAGCAGCTTCAATAAACTCTACTTTTGTGAGAGAAACAGCAAGAAAAGGCCTCCCTGTCAACATAATAACTTGGGCCCAGTCTCATAAGTGCTCACCATGGATTTTATGGGTTTTTTTACCAGTTTGCATGGCAGTTTTGGACCTTTATCTTCACTCAAAGATGGAAACCCTTGCAAAAGGAGAGCAGCTAGAGTTAGAACCCTGTATTCAGATACTTTCAATTTTATTAGTTAACATGTAGTCCTGGTATAATTTAGCCTAAGTATCTTGTTCTTCAGTTCATTCTGGGCCAATAATTCCTCAAGGACTTCTGGTCTCAGACTAAAGTGCTCAAAATACTGAAGTTTTGTTGGCATGAATAATAACAATGTGTCCAATTTGTTGAAAACATAAAAAAAATCCATTTATTTTCTCTAAAAAGAGTGCCCCTACCATATGGTGAACTGGAGCTTTAAGGTTCTATGACAGTTCTGTAAGATGCCTGGGTTTTGTACCACTTCTATGGTAAAAGATGTGATGTAACTCAAGAAGAAAAATAAATGTTACAGAGAGTTCTCCCAACAAGGTAGAATTATCAATAGTCGACTCTGCAAGTATGTCTGCATTCCTTGTAATTTTGGGCAATAAATGCTAGAAAAAGAAGACAGCCTTCTGCTGTCAGTATCATTGTTAGTTCTGCTGCAAACATGCAGTGAGGCATAGTTTTGGTTTTGTGGTTTTTCTTGTTTTGCTTTGTTTTCCTGTTGAAAAATTCCAAAAAGTTTATAAACCTTAGCAAGAATGGTTTGCAGTCACTCATTGAGGTGTATTAGGTGCTCGGATTGGCCAAAGGAGTGGTTGGGATACATGCGTGTGGCTTCTAGAATTGTTTTCAGGTCATGAAGAGTGATCTGCAAACACTCAAATCAACCCTTCGCAAGCATTTGACAGGCTGGAATTCACACACAGTTGATTACCCAGCCTCCACAAAAGGTTCATTAATAAGCCAATATGTGGGAACAAAATGAGTACCTGATCCAGCTGAAGTTTTGAAATTCTTAAGTCCTTGGGAGCTTTTAACTCTATTCATTTTACAAAGAGGAGTTTCAAATGAAATATATAATTTTTTAGCCCCTTAAGAAAATTTAGTCTCCTTTCCTGCTGTGGAAAAAGATATAGTAAGATTCTTGTGTCTTAAGAGAAAGTGGAAACTGCTTAGAAACTACTTCATAAGACATGCCATCAGGAAAGCGATGGGAAATTGGGTGACAACATTTGTCATATTCCATCTGTACTTAACTTTTTATAACCTATCTTATCTAAACATGGAAAAGGAAGACGTTGTTTAATTTAGGCCTCATACTACAACCATTTAATAGTCATTAATTACTTTCTTCTCTATGAGAACACAGGGAAAAACAGACTCACAATTAATCTAGATTTAAATATCCAAGAAAAGAGGTATCCTGATTTGCCAGAACTGTATGCAGCACAGTAAAACAGCATTCTATTTCCCTGTAATCTTCTGCTGGAACCTAAAGGGGCTGATGATGGATGATTGACAACTAGGCTATTTTCTATATCACCCCACACAGCAACTTCTCTAAGACACCTTTAATTTCTAGGCTCCTCAGACATGCTAAACTTTTCTACTTTATGTCTCTTTGTTTGTTTGTTGTTGGTTTTTATGGGGTTGTTGTTGTTAGATGATTCATCTGTTCTTATGTGATATGCCTGGATTGATACTGTTAGATATTAGGTTGCTACTGCTAGACAGACCTGTAATGTTTGAGTTTTCCAGTCTGAGAAATGGAAATAATTATGCTGAGTAGACCTTTTTTTTCTCCAAATCCCATCGTCTGCTTGTACTCTGGTAAGAAAAGGAAGTTCCCTGGCTTAACTTATAGGAATATGACTCTAAGCATTTGAGAAAGAGCAAATCCAGGAAAGTATGGCGTACAGCAGTAACTGTGTCCTGTCCACAGAACAAGACATGTAATACCAAGGAACAGGAAGCTCCTAGATCCTCAGTTTTGGTAGAAAGAGAATGATTTTGCCTTCTAGGCCAAACCGGTCAGTGTAGGAAGATTTTAAAATGGTTTTATGCAGAACAAATACTTTCCAGAAAGTGAAGTAGTTCCAGGTTGTCTGACAGCAAGGCAGCAAGGAAGTTCTCTGAGCTCTTTAGTCTCGTCTTCAAGAGTTACCTCAGAAAGATCTATTAAAACCAGGACATTTACAGTAGTATGTTCAATATATGGAAAGTCATAAAGAATTAAATAATCTTTCCAAAGGAGGAGGAAGTACATGGAAGTGAAAAGAATGAATGAGTTAAAAAATCAACTCTATCAACAGAAAAATAACTAATGTGAATTGGAAAACAATTAGTCAACTAATATAATAGTTTCTCCATAAATTTTAAATGTAGAAAAAGGAAGCGTAGATTTTTTTAAAAAAAGTAAATAAAACTGATGCAAGAACATAAAAAACATTTAGCTGATTAATTTAAATGACTACAAAACAACAAGAAGGAAGAATGACAGTATAGTTAAATATAATAATAATTGGGCAAGGCATATGTCAAATTAAAATATTAGGCAGCAAAATTAAGAAAACATATTAGAGATCATTCTGCTAAACAACAAAAAAAAACCCCTTCGACAAATTCTATCTGCTAACAGAAATAAAAATTGTATTACCAGGAAAAGTCAGAGAAATAATATGAAGTAATAGTATGAGCTGATATAGTATTAGTTGTACTATATAAAACCACAGGCCGCAATGCAGTGAAACACTTAAACATGTGCTGTACAGTTTCCCATAATAATATGTGGTAAATTGAACACATTTTCCTTCCTAACTTCTTGTTTTATTTGTAACTTCTATTTTTAAGTTACCAATAGCTTTTCTCACAGTTTTGCTGCTGGGTCTGCTATGGATATTCATCTTTTCCAAGATTTTTGTAAGTGTGTGGTAACCATCTAGAGAACGAACAATATGGAAATTTATGAATTTTATTTTATTTTCAGTATTTGGCGTACTAACTAAACTCTACTTAAGCTAGGGTTATAAATGGAAGGATAAGTTTAGGAGACAACAAGGCAGTTTACAGAGGTGCCTACTTAAATGACAAAGCAATAAAGGAGATGCGTCAGTTTTCCAGCTGGAAAGCAGCTTTGCAGAGAGCGGTCTGGAGGTCTCGAGGTAAACAGGAGTCAGCAGTGCATCCTCAGGGCAAACAGCCTCCTGAGCTGTGTTAGGAAGAACATCATCAGAAAGTCAAGGGAAGTGATCCTTCCCGTCTGCTCAGTACTGGTGAGACACTCCTGGAGTGCTGGGTCCAGGTCTGGGCTTCGCAATGCAAGAGAAAAGTGGACGTACAGGAGAGACTCCAGATAAGGGCCCCTGAAGTGATGAAAGGGCTGGAGCATCTGTCCTATGAGGAAAGGCTGAGAGAGCAGAGACTATTCAACCTGGAAAAAGGAAAGCTCAGGAAGGATCTTGTGATGGGTGATGGTGGAGAGTAAAGAACAAGCAGCCAGACTCCTCTCAGCAGCACCCAGTGATGGCACAAGAGGCAATGGGCACAAATTGAAGTACAGGAAATGAGGCTCCTGAGGAAGCCGAGATAGAGGAGGAGTCTATCCTGGTTGATGAGGACTTGGTTAGGGACCAGTTAAGCAACCTGGACATCCATAAATCCATGGGTCCTGATGGGATGCACCAGCAGGTGCTGAGGGAGCTGGTGGATGTCATTGCCAGGCCACTCGCCATCATCTTTGCTAAATCGTGGGGAACAGGAGAGGTGCCTGAGGACTGGAGGAAAGCAAAGGTCACTCCAGTCTTCAAAAAGGGCAAGAATGAAGACCCAGGTAACTATAGACCAGTCAGCCTCACCTCCATCCCTGGAAAGATAATGGAACAACTTATCCTTGGTGCTGTCTCTAGGCATATCAAGGATAAGAGAGTCATTAGGGGCAGTCAGCATGACTTCACTAAGGGGAAGTCATGCTTGACAAACCTGATAGCCTTTAATGAGGACATCACCCAGTGGGTGGATGATGGTAGAGCAGTGGATGTGGTCTATCTTGACTTCAGTAAAGCGTTTGACGCAGTCTCCAATGGCATCCTCACAGCTAAACTGAGGAAGTGTGGTCTGGATGATCACGTAGTGAGGTGGATTGTGAACTGGCTGAAGGATAGAAACCAGAGAGTAGTGGTCAATGGGACAGAGTCCAGTTGGAGGCCTGTATCCAGAGGAGTCCCTCAAGGGTCGGTACTGGGACCAGTATTGTTCAACGTATTCATCAATGACTTGGATGAGGGAAGAGAGTGCATGGTGAGCAAGTTTGCTGATGACACTAAACTGGGAGGAGTGGCTGACACACCAGAAGGCTGTGCTGCCATTCAGAGAGACCTGGACAGGCTGGAGAGTTGGGCGGGGAGAAATTTAATGAAATACAACAAGGGCAAGTGTGGAGTCTTGCATCTGGGTAAGAACAACCCCATGTACCAGTACAAGTTGGGGACTGAACTGTTGGGGGACAGCACAGGAGAAAGGGACCTGGCGGTCCTGGTGGACAGCAGGATGACCATGAGCCAGCAATGTGCCCTTGTGGCCAGAAGGCCAATGGCATCCTGGGGTGTATTAGAAAGGGTGTGGTTAGTAGGTTGAGAGAAGTTCTCCTCCTCCTCTACTCTGCCGTGGTGAGCCCGCATCTGGAATATCATGTCCAGTTCTGGGCCCCTCAGTTCAAAGGACAAGGAACTGCTTGAGAGAGTCCAGCGCAGGGCCACAAAGATGATTAAGGGAGTGGAGCATCTCCCTTCTGAGGAAAGGCTGAGGCAGCTGGATCTCTTTAGCTTGGAGAAGAGGAGACTGAGGGGGGACCTCATTAATGTTTATAAATATGTAAAGGGTGACTGTCATGAGGATGGAGCCAGGCTCTTCTTAGTGGCATCCAATGATGGGACAAGGGGAAATGGATATAAGCTGGAAAATAGGAGGTTCCGCTTAAACATGAGGAAGAACTTCTTCCCAGTAAGGGTAACAGAACACTGGAATAGGCTGCCCAGAGAGGTTGTGGAGTCTCCTTCTCTGGAGATGTTCAAAACCCGTCTGGATGCGTTCTTGTGTGATCTGATCTAGGTGGTCCTGCTCAGGCAGGGGGATTGAACTAGATGATCCTTTGAAGTCCCTTCCAATCCCTAACATTCTGTGATTCTGTGATTCTGTGATTCTGTGATTTGTTTGTTTTTGTTTTGTTTTGTTTTTGTTTTTGTTTTACTGTCAGGCTGGTCAACCACTGAAAGAGGTTCTCCAGAGACTTTGTGGAGCCTCTGTCCTTGGAGATATTAAAAATCTGACTGGACACGGTTGCAAGCAACCTGCTGTAGGTGACCTTGCTTGAGGAGAGGGATTGGATTAGATGATCTCCAGGGTGCCTTCCTACATCAGTCATGCTGTGATTCCATGATTGTGAAATGAAAATGAGAGAGACTTAAAGAGGACAGAGTCCTTTTAGGTCAGTTGTCTTGCATGTGTATGTAGGGTGTGTTATGTAAAGGGTAATCAATTGTAAAGGACTTTCACAAGTTTCTTGCTTTTGTGGAGTCTTTCCATTTAGAGAGCTGTGAGCTGAGAGGCTTTAGAAATGGGTTCAGCCAGCTTTCATACATCTGAATGAGCAGATATCTGCATGTAGTGGGTTGGGTAGATTGAATTTCTTTTCAGACATTGGAATCACAAACTACCATGAAAACTAATAGGATGCCATTGTTAATCTTGAAGAGAAAGAGGAAAAACACATAATCAGCAGGAGAAAGAAAAAAATAAAAGAAAACATAGACTTACAGGAGGCACCCAAAAGTGCAGATGAGTGATAGAATCATGCTGCTCGCTACTCTTTTGAGCTCACAGTAACCCATTCTGCTCATTAGAAAAAGGCCCGAGAAAAGGTAGGTTTGTGATACTTCAAAGCCCGTACAAGTGACTAATCCACCTAGCAGCTTTATCAAGACAGAAAATCAGGTGTACCCTCTTTAATGCCAGCTTGTGAGCACTATATGTAAACAAGGAAAGCTTTATTTATGAAAAGGTGATAGTGTCATAATTTAAGATAACAAGCAAAGGGTAATCCAGTAATTTTAGAAGCAAGATGTTTAACCTCTTTTCCTTACTGTCAGAACATATCTTCAAAACAGTTCTTTGACTGCATCTTATTGCCTGCCCATCAAACCTCACCACCAGCAGGAGAGGGACAAGGGCATTTTTTTGATTTTATCTTCAGTATGATCTCAAGGGTCTGAAAGATGCTTGCTGGCACTACTACCTAAACTTGATGACGTGGTGACTACTTGGTAAACCAGACTCACCAGTCTCTACTCCATTCTCCTCTGTGATATATCTAATTGGAGATTTCTATATTTTATTTGCTCCATTCCTCACCAGAAAACTGAAACATTACGATCATTTTTAGTAATTAATAACTGCTTGGATCTTTCCTTGTCTGTGGAAACTCGGTGTTACTTTCTTCCCCTCAACATCCTTCTACAAGCAAATCAAGTTCTTCCTAGGTAATAGTGATTCCTGAGGTTACATGTTAGGAACATCTGTTGGCAACTTCTGCAGAGCTAGCTGTCTGACATCCCACTTCTTATTTGCAGCAGACAGCTTTTCCTTCTCTGGTTTGATCCAAAGTTTGGGGAACACTTGGATGGAATTTGCTTCAGCTCCTCCCCGTAATCATGTAACAGGATTAAGTACATTGTTCTCTTAGGGTCCTTTCCGTGACACATGCATCTGTTTCAGAGTTGTGAGTAGTTCCACTGAGATCCACAAATAAAGTCAAAGTGACAGAGGATCAGGGTGCGATTTAGAAGAGGAGTGCATACATCAGTTGCTTAGATCCCCCTCTGGTCTAGGTGGGGTAGGTGCCAGTTCATGCTGCTTCTCAGTGGGCTTGTGAATTGTTCTTCCTCTTCCAGCATTTTACACTCTAAATTAAATACAGATTATTGTCTTTTTACACTGAGAGCTGTGCTAAAGAAGTTGTAAAAAAAGCTACTTAAGCTAAGCTGAACTTAGAAGATAGCTGTTTTATTTAGGGAAGTAACTGGTAAATTCAAAATAGAAAGAGATCCTAATTTTCTAGTTTTTGAATTAATATTTCACCCTCAGACAAAGAAACGGTACAGTAAAAAAGAGCTAGACTACTTAGTCAGTTATATGAACTTCTGAAGAGACAGACTGCTGTGTAATCTGCTACTAGCTGAACCAGGAAAATATGTTGACCACTTAGGAATCAGATATCAGTTATACCCATATGCAAACACCACATGTAACATGCCACTGCCTCAGTGTCTTTTTCTTTCCTTTTGCAAACAGTATTGAAATTGACTGCTTATTCATTTCTGTGTGCATACACATACCCACACATATTTTTCCATGTGTATGTATAGTGCTAGCCAGACATACTTGGACTTTTAGTTCAGCAGTGCCATCTTCATCTGGCAGCATTCACTGTGATATCTTCACCAGTGTGGACTCTTCTGGCACAATAGTTAATAACAGAGTCAAGCGAGACCAGGAAAAAAAATTCTGCTTTCATTGCCAGGTCAAGTAGTATAACAAAGGAAGAAATGTTATATTATCACCACACATAAAGAATTTCTGAGTATTTGAAGAGCTGTATTCAGTGAAAAATTATAGAAAAACTGGGAAAATAGTAATACATAATGATGTTGCAAAGAATAACAAGGAAGATTAAAGGGAATGCTATGAAAATGGGAAAATACATAAATAGCATAGGCAAAGGTAACATGTATCTTAGTATATGAGTAATATTATGTAGCACCAAAGCTACTGGCACCAATTAAAATTATTTCTGAAATGTCCAGGGTGATCAAGGAAGCTTAATGTACTGGAATACTGAAAAAATAAGAGCAGACACTTAAATAAACTTTGCAAAGTACATATACAACTCACAGCCTCATCTGTTCTACTTAAAAACATCCTTTCATGTCTAACACAAAATACCTATGTAGTTCCTCAAATTTCTCAAATGCTATTCAAAGACATCCACTTTGAAGTTTATCCTAGCCAAGTGAAGACAGCTAATAACTTAGTCACCAGAAAGATAAACATGAGGTCAGAACAAAGACCATAGATTTTTTTTAAGGAACTGGATATGAGGCTTGCACAAGGTTGTATGCTGAAATTAAAGGGTTTTATTATCAAGCTAAGGGTGCTGAAATAGCTATGGGAACTGTAATGTTTAGGTGGTAAGATGTGTAAACTGAGGTTGGTTAATGCTGGCTCCACTAGTGGTTTCCTTGATTTGAAATTATTGTGTTGATGGGAAGCACACTTGAGCAACCTAACTGTAAATAGAGACTTTATGAGGGTTGGGGATTTCCTTAGGTTATTTTTCCTTCTTTTAAGTTTAAAGAAAAGTATTTCTCATCTCTCAACTTTTATGCTCCTGCTTACCACGTGAAGTCCTCCTGTACGCTCACTGCACTCCTTCTCCTTGAAGTTACATCCCTTTTCACTCTGCCTTGAGCAGTTTCTTTCCTTGCAAACTGCTCTTAAGATACTGCTACCTTTTGCCATACTTTATCTTTCTCAGTATAATTTCTAACCACTAAAAATATACAGTGCTTCACATGTTCTTTCCTTGCTGTACCTATTCCACCACCATATAGCTTGCAATATGCAGATTTGTAGGTTTAATTGGAGAATTAGAGAACCATGAGCAGACAGAGAAAGAAGCCTGAAAAAGGGAGGAGTAGTGTGGAAAGTGGAAGATGGTAATGGGTGCAGACTTTAGCCTGTAGGAAACCAGCAGGCTGTAGAAAAGATTTCTTCTGTGTGCAAAATGCTCCTACCACATCCCAGTTATAAAAAATCATTTTTGCATCGCATAGGAAAGAAAATAAAATGTATTCTTCAACACTTTATTCCACTACGACACCATCCATTTGAGGGCACTGGCTACGATGAAGAAATCTTAGGCAGTCTATTATTAGAACATTGACCACAAACCACCCCTTTCAACCTTCAAACCTTCAAAGAGACTTGATATTTTACTCATCAAAGTAATTTTGTAGCTATATGTTATTACACTTATTTCAATTACATTCAGTCCTCGTAGCCTCAGCGTGCCAAGGATTAATACTCCATTACTTATATGTTATTTACCTTGTTAAAATGTCTGTTATTGTATTTCCTCAATAAACAAAAAAATGGCTTTTGGGAGGTTGTCTTAGTCTGTCAAGTCAATACAAATGTAGGATATTTTAAGGCTGTTTATACTTAATATCATCTTTGTTATAAGAGAGCTGTCTTCATTCTATTTTGAGTGAGGTTTGTACTATAATCTTAGGTACTTTAAAATATGTTACTGGAAGTTATCTGGCAGATTGTGCAATATCATCTACTATTAAAATACAATGTAATTTGCTGTTCAGAATAGGATTTTTTTTTAGCAAAATGTCTCAAGAAGGCTTATTCACATTATTTCAAACATATACAGCTAAACTACTATTGGAGTTAGAGACAGACATTTCTTGCTGAGTCAAGCGCTTCTGGAAAGGCGACTGATCCTGAAAACACATCCAACGTTTAAATAGAGCTGTGCCAGAAGGTACCTTTGTAATTAAATCTCTTCATTCTTTAATTAGTATTCCTGTCAGTCTCTGGAAGCTCTTCTGTTGTAATCATAAAGAGCAGAAAACAGGTAAGTGTTTAAAGATAGTTTTTATTGAACTGCAAAATAGGGCTAGAATAAACTTGATTTAAAGTTGAATGCTACCAACCTCATGGAACGTGAAGTGGGTAAGCCTGCAATGTATTTTCTTTGCTTTAGCACAGGAACACTTACAGAAATAGGTCAATGTGATAAAAAAACATTGTGAGCCTCCCAGAGAAACAGTCCTCTATGAAACATAAACGCAAAAATACAAGGTACCTCCTTGTGCTATATACATGCACACCCCATTTATAAGCCAAAGCATTCTCTCTGAATTCTAGGCATGAGCATTACAGCTGTCCTGACCATTTAATTTTTTCTTTTTTGTATAAGGTGGATGTGTACTAGCCTCACTGCTTCCACAATAACCTTGATCAAAGATTTATGTATTCACAGAGAGCAGGAATGCTAGAATTATTTCTGTTGGAAACCTTAGGGATATGCAACTGGACAGGACATTGGCATGCCAAGCCAAACACACCCAAGTGCAGGTCAAATTAGTCACAATTTGTATTCCCAATGCCATAAAACAGCCTGTTCAGCAATAAGTGAAGGAAAAGAAAGAGAGTGTCTAATGTAATCTGATACTGGTATTAAATACCATCGCCCTCCCTGTGCTTAAGCACTGTTGATATTGTGACATGAATTGACAAAAGCCAGAAAATTCAACGTTACACTGACACCTCATCCTTTGCTCATGGCTTTGTGAAATGAAGGGGAAATAGATATCACAGCATGAACTGAAGACAGTATCAGCCTTAGTTCTGAATTTCCTGGCCTTGTTCAGTTTGCGTCACAAACATAATGTTACTTAAACACAAGCTTCATTATAGCTTAACATGAGGGAAAGAAGACATATGAAGTAAACATGCTTATATTACCCGTGAGACCAAAATAATTTTTACGTTTTTGTGGATAAAACAATGTTCAAGTGATTTTAAAAGAATGCTTATTTTCTTGTTTTTCTGGTGGGTTTTTTTGGTTGTTGTTGTTGTGGGTTTGTTTTTGGTTTTTTTCCCTGTAGTAAATTTACTCTTATTATACAAACATTATTTACCAGATTTACTTCTTATGGTCACTTTTTGTTTATCAGGTAAATACACGACTTGGTACAAGGTCAAAACTTTCTATATTTGCATTATTTGCTAATTTATAATGGTTCCTGCAGGCCTGATATAGTCCATTTAGGTAAATCTTAATAGCTGTATTGACTACAAGCTATTTTACTAATCCAGCTGTCCCATGCGCATATTAAGCCATAGTAAAGAAGTGTAAGATTCTGAAGAAATTTAAAAGTAAAACAACTCACTCATCCACATTCTGTTCCTCAACCAGCCTCCCCCTTCCAAATGCCAACACATGCTATTCTAAGCCATGAATGAAATATTTGTAGCAAGCATGTCCTTTATTTAGCTATATGGGAATATTCATATATCACATAATCTAAATGACGCTTTAACACCTCCCAGACTTTAAAACAGCCAAGAAATTAATTTGCCTACCTTTTTTAAGTATCAACCATTGTATTAGATTAAAGAGGGGCAGGAGAGAGTCTTTAGCAATGGCTTGTGCTTTTAGCCTCACCCCTACACACTCTTGTTCAGGCACCACTAGTGTTTTCCAAGATATGCCCAAGCAGCATTTAGGCAACAGTGTGGGCCCGGGACCATTCCCAGTGGGCATTTTGGAGGTTACCATTCATTTTTTTCACAGAGAAGAATTTAACTTGTGGATGTCAACTGTATTGTACAATTTGACCTTAAAGACACAATAGCGAATCCCACTTCATAGCATCAGTGTAACCTAGTCTGTATCGACTCCCTCCATATCAGATTCTCTTCTTCACCTCAAACACAACAGGTGAAAAGACAGGAAATCTCATGGATAATTTTCTCTTTTGTCCTTGTCGTGGTTTTAGGCTGATCTAGCAAATAAAACTCACACAGTCTCTCCTTCTCCAGTAAAGTAGAGAGGAGAGGGAAAAAAAAAACCAACAAAGGGACTGAGGGTTGAGACAGGAACAGAGGGAGCACCCACCAACCATGGTCCCGGGCAAACCAGACAGGGCTTTCTCAAAGAAAAACTGTTTATTAATGATTACTTAGAAGGACAAAGGGAAACAGAAAAACCGATTACTTGAGAGGACAGAAAGAAACAAAACCAGATCTTAAAACCGACACCTTCCCCCCCTTTCCTTTTCCTCCTGGCTCTACCTCCCCCCCAGCAGCACAGGGGGCAGGGACTGGGGGAGTGCAGGTCAGTTCATTCCGTGCTGTTACTGCTGCTTCTTTCTTAAAGGAGAAGGAGTCCTTACACCCTTTTCCCCTGCTCCAATGGATCCCCTACCCATGAGGAAAAATCCACAAACTTCTCCACCGTGAGTCCAGCCCATTGGAAACAATCCTTCCCCACAGATTGCTCCGGTGTGGGCTTTACCACAGTCTCGGGTACTTAGGGAGCTGTAGCCACTCGCTCCGGCATGGGTCGTCACGTAGACTCCAGATGCCTCTCTGCCTTGCCGTGCACCGCAACACGACCATCCTCAGGCTCAGGCATCTTCTCCCCACGGGCTGCGAGTGGGTCTCTACTCCACCGAGGCCATCCTGGTTGCAGGGGGGCCGCCTGCTATCTCACCATCAGCCGCAGGGGAAACTCGGCTCCGGCACACCTCCTCCCGCTCCATCCTCACTGACCTGCTGTCGATGCGGCTGTTTCTCTCAGATCTCAGTCCTCTCCAGGTGAACTCAGCCCAGTGGGCACCCTGGGAGTGGGGTGCCCCCGAGTTCCCCAGCTGGCTCCGCCGCCGCCATCCTCCGTGGGCGGCGCCGGCCCGACGCAGGCAGCTGCCCGGCCGGGAGCCAGGGAGCGGGGGCAGTGCCCTCCTCCCTTCTCTGCGCTCCTGGGCAAGCACCTTTCCGGTTCCTTTGTCCTGACTTAAATAGGGCAATTCGCAGAGGCGCCCTATTGGCTCAACCCCGAGGGGGATGGCAGTCTGATCTGGTGGCCAGAACTAAGCCTAACCCGGTTCCAAAACCGGGGAGGTCGCAGGGAGCAAAACCCCTCTCCTGCCACCAGAACCACCCCCCCCTCCACATCAAACCATGACAGTCCTATTATAGAATTTATATACCCTAATCTCTCTCTCTCTGATTCTGTGAGTCTACATATTTGAATAAATAGATAAATTTGATCTGCTTGATCAAAAATTGGCTCGCTGGATCAAAATTGGCTGGACAGCCGGGCCCAGAGAGTGGTGGTGAATGGAGTTAAATCCAGCTGGCGGCGGGTCACCAGTGGTGTTCCGCAGGGCTCAGGGTTGGGGCCTGTTCTCTTTAACATCTTTATCAATGATCTGGATGAGGGGATCGAGTGCACCCTCAGCAAGTTTGCAGATGACACTAAATTGGGAGGTAGTGTTGATCTGCCTGAGGGTCGGGAGGCTCTACAGAGGGACCTGGACAGACTGGATCGATGGGCTGAGGTCAACTGTATGAAATTCAACAAGACCAAGTGCCGGGTCCTGCACTTGGGCCACAACAACCCCCTGCAGCGTTACAGGCTTGGGGAAATGTGGCTGGAAAGCTGCACAGTAGAAAAGGACCTGGGGGTGCTGGTCGACAGCTGATTGAACATGAGCCAGCAGTGTGCTCAAGCAGCCAAGAAAGCCAACGGAATCCTGGCATGTATCAGAAAACAGTGTGGCCAGCAGGAGCAGGGAAGTGATTGTCCCCCTATACTCAGCACTGGTGAGGCCACACCTGGATTACTGTGTCCAGTTTTGGGCCCGTCACTTCAAGAAGGACGTTGAGGTGCTGGAGTGGGTTCAGAGAAGGGCAACAAAACTAGTGAAGGGTTTTAGAGAACTTGTCCTATGAGGAGTGGCTGAAGGAGCTGGGACTGTTTAGTCTGGAGAAGAGGAGGCTCAGGGGGACCTTATCGCTCTCTACAATTACCTGAAAGGAAGTTGTAGGGAGATGGTAGTCGGTCTCTTCTCCCACGTTATGAATGACAGGATGAGAAGGAATGGCCTCAAGTTGCGCCAGGGGAAATTTAGGTTAGATATCAGGAAGAATTTCTTTACAGAAAGGGTTGTGAAGTATTGAAACAGGCTGCCCAGGGAGGGTGGTGGAATCCCCATGCCTGGAGGTGTTTAAAAACCGTTGTAGATTTGGTGTTGAGCAACATGGTTTAGGGACCTTGACAGTGCAGGGTGAATGGTTGGACTTGATGATCTTGAAGGTCTCTTCCAACCAGATGATTCTATGATTCTATGATTAAATTAGAGTATATAACTTCTGTAATAGGATAATGGTGAAAATCACCTCAGGTTGGCCTCAGGTTGGAAGGGACCTTGGGATGTCATCCAGCTCAAAAACAAGACAACTTTGAAGTTAAATTATTCTGCTTAGGATGCTATCATGATATTTTCTTGTTTATGGAATAAAAAAGAATGTATCTTATTCTGTTTGAAAATATCCAAACGAATTTCACCATCAAAGAGTAAGCACTACATGATGAATCCTTTTACTTCAGAATAGACTAACTACTTCACAGCAAGACTTATATGTACCTGAAACTCTAAGTTAGGGGAAAAGGTACAAAACCGTCCAGCAGTTGCTAATAGAAGGGCCAGAAAAAACCTTTATGCCTGAATTTCCTTGGTATAACAGAGTGCTCATTCTGCCTTCTCCAAAATCACTTTAGCTCAAGGTAGAAAAAGTGGGTGGAGGTTTCAGTCTTAATCTTTTGTTTACAGTCAGTGGCTCTGGAGTGGTGGAGCAATGATGTCCTTTTGAGGCAGTCACATGAGATGTGTCCCTCTATGCAGGAAGGATGTCAGGTACTCTGAAGCAGAATACGTATTGGAGTTGGTTTTGGCTGATGCTGTAAAAGTGAACTATTCCTCAAACTGCTCAATGCTATTCAAAATTCCATCATGACATTGACATAAACTACAGAATCGATCACTTTTCCTCAAATCAAATTCATGTTCATATAAGAAAACTTATATTTTAATGACAGATATGAATTTTGGTTTTAAAAATGTATTTTTATCCTAATAAAAAATATTATCCAATCACAAAGGTATTGAATACAGGAGAAAGAGTGTTTACCTAACTTGAGTTCTTGGTATAATAGTGAAAACAATGATAAAGAGAAAAAAAGAAGGGTTTTTTTTATATATGTATTTTTTTCTAGATCATCAATAGCAAGTAATTTGTCACTTTGGAAATTTGTGCTCCTCAAAAATCTGTGCTTCGGAATTCCTGAAAGATTTTACTTACAGAAGTGGGTGTTGAGAAGCTAATAAAACTCATGCAAACCAGTTACACACGGTATCATAAAATTAGACAGATACAAGAAACATTTAAATCACAATTTTTGAAATGAAATGAACAGCAGATTTCTGAAGATGCAGGGCATTGTAAATACCACTAATGCAATCACATTCAAAAATACAAATAATGTCTTTCTACTTTCTTATTCTGCCTCCAGCAATCTAGAAGTAGAATATTTCACAAGCTTTTGCTTTTTTATTTCCCAGTTTGTCCCAAGAGAAACAGTTTGATTGGTATCTAGTCTGGGTATCTGTTGTTTCTTGTGAACAATTTATTGTTGAGCAATAAGGTTGAAGAAACTAATTCTTAATTTGAATCAGAAAGGATTTAAGATTTTCAAGCACTTGTAGCTCTTAGAACAAGAGGTTAAAAGCCTGTCAAAAGCCTATGGAGACTTCATTGGCATCACAAAAATGTTCCAATACTCAGTGTGTGTGTGTGTATGTGTGTGAATGTGCCTCTGTGTGTACGATCTGGGGCATGAAACATTTTTCCAGGGCCAAAAATATTGAGGTAACGAATTATGAATATCCTGCATACTTAGATTCTTCTCCTATGTGAATGAAACAATATTGAGGTGATAGGTTGTCGCGTTGATGGTGCTGGTCTGCTTTTTCTCCAATACGACTATTTGAACTTCCAAATGCAGAACCACAATAAAACAAACAGCAAAAGTATGAATGTTGAGGATCAGTTTAGCATTCTGAGAAAAATGGCTTTTCATGGCAGAGGACAGTGGAGAAGAGGCAAGCTTACTCAGAGTGCTGCTCTCCTTCTATAGATATCACTGCTATTTAATTTGGACCAGTCTTATCCAGCTGCTCTTCATCCAGCTGCTCTTCATCCAGCTGCTGATTTGGATGAGTCAGTGAGTAAGATAGGAGTGACCATATATTTACAGTAGAATTAAGTTATGCAAAGTGCTTCTCTAGAGCTGGCTATCATCATGTCGACATTGGCTAAACATTCAGTGAGGCCAAAATGGGCAATATTTGATAGACTTCGGTGTTACACAACAGAAATTGGAATCAGCTGAAATATCTGCACTGCAGAATCAGTCTAAGACCACCGGTCTCCCTGCCATTCCAACACTTCAACAAGGAACAACAGTGATTAAGACTCCTGTATATTCTGGGAAATTAAACATGAAAAATGAATATGATTATTTATCAAACTCATGAGCGAGATGCTCGATGGTTGATGTGTGTAATTCATACCGGACAAAGTTTTTACTTTATAAAGTTTCACTGGATAAATGCAAAACAATTCTAAATTTTTCTAGGAACTTTTTAATATTTCAGTAATTTTCTCAATAGTCTTACTGCTTTTCTTTGTTATCATAACACCATATAATTTATACTCATGTGGGATGACTAGGATCTGGCAGCTATTTCAGAGAAATTGCATATTTCCTGGTCATTTCCAGTAATTTTTCATGCACACCTTCAGCAATGGATTAGTCCTAACAGCATTTAGAAAACTGAAAGTGAAAAGTTTAGTCCCATTGAGACACACAGGATCCCTCAAAAGTCGGTGAAGATTTTCTCATTTCTAGACTCAGTCAGACAGGCTTGTCATAGTATATTTAAAAACAGAGACCACAGACTTATTAAACCTATTAAATGATAGAAGAATGGTCTCAAAGTACAAATGAAGCAGCTTCCATGAAAAATTCTGCTGGCTAGGAACATTTCTTTCCCTTCCTCTCTGCAGAAAAGGGAACAGATAAAAGGAAAAGGATGGCTCTGTACTGCATGGTCCTTAGAGATACCCATTCTTACCATGTAATATCATTTTCTAGTCCCATGCTCAAAAGTCTATGGCGTTCTGGAGATTTCAAAGAAAACTTCATCTGCCATTTGAACTAACATTTCAAATTAACTTAAACTCCCCCTCCTCCTAACAAAATGAAAGGAAAACAAAAGCGGTTAATAAATTATGACTCTGAGGAAAATCTCCTTCCATCCTCAGAATAAAAAGATAACCCTGCATTAGAGATATGGAAAAAACTGCAAAAGTATCCTCGTACATGATTATTTTTTTCTGCTACTCCTGCCTCTCCGTCCTACCAAGATCACAAATGGATGAAGTAAACTCCAACACAAAGCATACCCTTGCCATGCTCACCACAAAGTCAGAAATGGAAGGGAAACTGATGAGGAGAAAAAGAATAGTCTCCCGTGCTTCAGTAAGGAGAATAAGGAGAAGCCAACAAATCACACGTAGATTTCCATTAGTTTGGAGAACCTCCTTTGCATTTGGGATAAGGGTGTTTCTGTTGCTCTTAATCCTATAAATACATCCTGACCAGCTGCCGGGTGCTTGGACATTGATCAAGGCACCTGAACTCTAACAATGGAGCTGCTCATGTGTTCCAAGCAAAGCTCTTGCTGCAACTCCTTGCTGCATCAGACCCACTGTAATCTGTAGTTTGTCTGGAGTTACTGTTCCTGCTGGCATATTGTTTCAATTTCTCCCTCAAAAACGAGAGGAAGAAACAAGTGGCTCCCTGTTGGATAAGTAGCAGATCTACTCTGTCAGAAAGACTGTCTCAGACCTCACAGACAGAGCCAGTCTGGGACATCTTGCAAACTTTCCTAGACATTATCCAAAATATATGGTGCCCTATTTTTCAAATATCACACCATTTATCTGTGCTTTCTGGAAACATTTCAGACACACATACAACATACCAAGATGATTGCTACAAAATGGAATATTCTTTCTTCCTATCTAAATGAAAAATGATGGCAAGTCTTTCTGTGGAGCAAAAATAATGCTCACCAGCATAGCACATGCAGGAATATCAAGTCGTAGCTCAAATTACAAAGTGAGTGCAAACATAATAGGAGTTTGCATGAGGGGGGAAAGGAGGATGGAGATGATATTGGCCAATGTTCAGATGGGCCTCACCTCCAGAATTAGGCCTGCAATTTTACATGCATATGCAATTTTTCAAGTTTTTTTATGCTTCAACTGTCATGACAATGTTTGAGATTACTTTTGGGAATGTAACATACAGAGCAAAAAGTATGACATAGAGTACAAAAGGGAAACTTTCATGTATCCTTAGTCTAGCTTCTGATTTCTTTACCAGATTTCATTCTCATTACTGTATATTAAAAATCAGTAACATTAAGTCTGGGAACAATTCAGTAAAATGTCGACAACTTTGTTTACTTAGAGCACCATTAACAAAATAGGCTTAATTCCAACAACTGAATACCAAATGCTCAGAATGCTTCATATAAGTAGGACTTTGGAAAAGGCCCCGTTATTACTAGCTGCAGCCACCACACTTCAGTTTGGAAGGAATTCGCAAGCCATCCGGCTGTGGACAAACTTAGTAATGGAAAAACCCTGTGTGAAAGTTCTGCAAACACTTTCCCCTTATATACAGTGTTTTTATTTCTTTGTGAAGGACATATCATATTGGAATTTTATCTTAATAATTTATTTCTCACACAAGGTAAGAATAATAATTCTGCTCTTTAAAAAAAACAGGCTGTTATATTATTTTTAACTGTTATAAACAAGAAAATTATTAATGTGAAAGCAGGGTGGAAGAACCTTCCCAGTGCGCAACTCAGGTGTATAAGTGGTGCCCTTGGCATCCTTAAGCCTTTTATGTTGTCAATGGAGAAAGAGAGAAGCTTGCACCAGGGAGTGTTTCAGAGCAAGGATTAATTTTAGTGCTCTGAATTACTCTCTGGAAAGACCCTTAGAGAAATTCAGAGAAGGTCACCAAGGGTGAGCAATGCTTTCTGTGCAAGCAATGAACAAATAAGCTCTTCAACGTGGAGAGAACGAGCTGAGGCACGAATACGAGCGAGGCCCATGAAACCATGAATGACACTGAGAGGTCGAATGGGATTAATTTTTATTTGTCTTCTCTGCTTTATGAGCTAGTGGTCATCACATAGCAGCTGGCAAGTTCAAAATACAGACAAAAGATGGTTCCTCACTCTGTAGCTGGGAAGCTGTAGAGCTCATTGCCATGGGATGTGAAGGCTGTGAAAAGTTTATACACATTAAAAGTAGAGTGGACAAGCTGACAGAAGGGAATGACTTCGCAACTTGTGAAATTTACTACTATCTCTGTCTCGGGAAGTCCATACTTGAGTTTACCAGAGCTTGGAGAATAATCCAGAAGTAACAAATCTGCCCTTGCACCTTCTTTTGGTGCCTGCACCTGGCTATTGTCAAAACTGAACGGCAGGCTGAAGGAAGCTTTGGTCAAATTCAGCTTGGTTGCCCTGTTCCTACTTATGTCCTTCTCAGAAACTAACCTCCTGACACAGGCAGCAGTGTTAAAGGCTGAGAGTAGACCTCAGAGTAAATCCTCCATATGGGAATGGGTAAAACTTGTACATCTGAAGACAGAACAATTGCCAATAAATTCCTAATACTTGAAAGCTAAACCCTGAAATCTAACTGGAGTGAATGCACTCTGTCATACTTTCCTGATAGCAACCCTGGAGGCAGACTGACATTCCCTTAGTGACCTCTTCACTTTAAATGGCAAAATATCTGACACCAGCTCTGTGTTTCAAAGAACATCTTCTCTTTGCTGATTCAGTACACACACATTGGTTAATCTATTCTGGAGGAATTGGGAGGGAGAATGAGATTATTTATCTCATCAGTCTCAGTCCTGGCAAACACACAGATGGGAAGTACTTACTCTCTGGAAATTATTTCTCTTGAGCTTAAACCTGAGATGCCTAGGGAGTAAGGGGACAGTTTGTGACTCTCTATTTCCTGTATGGCTAGAAGTCAGGCTGTGACCTGGACATAAGTTTAACACTGTCTTTTCTCAGATAAACTGCAAACTTCTGCAGCCAGAATTTGTCTAAGAATAACAGTAAGAAGAAATGTTTCACATCTTTAGATTTAAAAGCAGAGTTAAGTTTAATTTAAATAAGAGGCTTTGGTTCTTTTCTCTTTCCCTGAAAGTATAGTGATAATATATGTTATTGCTCCTGAGGCACTTAATTGATAAAAAAATCTCTGTTGGTTACTTTCTCTCTAGCAAATAAGACATAGATTCGAGAGAGCCAGCAGGGCTAGACCACGTCTTGAACGCTGTAAGTGCTTTGCTACAGCTTTGGTTAGTTGAAAGGCTACAGGGAATCTGAATTTAGGCATCTATTTTCACAAATAACTACTGAAATCCATCTCAACTGTGATAGCAGTTTCAGCTGCTTATGAATAAAAATATTTCTCCAAATTTTTGGATAAATGACAGCAATGATGACTTTCTTCCTTGTCAACCATGATGTTGCAGGATATCTATTTGCACATTAGGCAAAATTTTTCCATCTTGAAATTATGGGATCACTGACTATTCTGAGTTTTAACATTTGCGTTGAGGAAAATGAGTCTTTAGCCAGAGGAGGAAACACTTACTAAACTTGACCAGTAAAATTATGGAAAAACAGGAATCCTGTTAGGTGAAATTGTGGAAAAATAAAAAAAGGCCTTTTAAAAAACGAATAGTTAAATACTTTCAAGAAATTACAACGCGGTTCTTTCTATAATCATCTATATTTCAAACAAAAATTCTAAGTAAAAGAGACATTTCCAAAATGCAATTTATCCTAATCTAAAATAGATGTCTAGATGGATGAGACAATGCATCCCAGAAGTGCCTATATTTTTGTACCGACTGCAGGGGAAGCCTAGATAATTTAAACTGGATGTATAGCTTTTAGATGGCTGAAGTTAAGGGAATTCCACTTCAATTTTTGTGCTGCACAGTTTCATTTTTGATTCATTTTCAGTGTGATTCTTTCTGTTCTCTTGCATCGATGTCCTCACTTATTCTCAATGCAATAAAGCCCTCAGCTGTAGAAGCAAATCTTTCTGCAAAGAAGCAGGGAAGAAAGGAGAAGAGTTTGAACGTGACTGACTGTCACACAGACGAAGCTGAAACTTATCCAAGGGAGGAGAACAGTTTGGTCTGTGCTCAGCCATGGAAAGATTCTCTCCAGCTGGCCTTGCAGACCAGCAGAAGACACTTAAAATGTCCCCAGGATTTCTTGGGCACAGAGCTAAACCAAGAGACCACTGGTTTCTTCCATGGACTTGTAGGTAAATGCAGATGAGTGACACACTTCAAGAAACAGTTTGAAAAATGTTGACAAGAAACAGATGAGGGTAAGCGGCGCATGTTTCGCTCTGTGTTACATTTATAGAATAACACACTTTTGCTTTATAGCATTGTGCATTAAGAAAGTGTTGCTAATGACATCAATAAACACTATGAGAGCTTTCTGGACCTTGTGGTACATATGAAAAATTAAATCTTGTAAACCTTTGCCTCAGCCAAGTTCATTCATTTCTGGAATCATGTACCTCAAGACACAATTTAAGCATCTTTTTGATTACACAACATAAAAACCGAAGTGATTTGTGATTCTAGCTTAGAGGTAACCATGAAAGGGTTTAATGTACGGCAAGTAATAGTGCTGAAGAAGGAACCAGCAGCAGTACCATGTGGGCTTTCTCCTTTTCTATGAGGCTCACTCATTGGAAGCCATAAATCTGGTTGGTATAACAGAAGTGTTTGTAATTAGAGTTAATGGAGTTAGTTAAGACCACAGGAGGGGGAAAGTAGCTTTGATCCCAGGTGGCCTCATAGCGAGAAAGCTCACAGCAAGAGAGCACTCTGAATTGGAAAATATTAGAGGCATTTGCTGCAAAACCAAGAAGTCACTGCTGGAAAAGACCTAAGAACATAATTACAAGCAGAACTAATTTAGTTTCCCATCTCTATCTCTGCAACTTTCTCCTTAGTCACAACATTCGAAATAAAGATGAGTTTGTTTCTACGATTGATTTTTTTACTAAAATGCTGATTGTTTTTAACAGTTTATATTGTCTTGGTCAGGAAAGAAAAAAGTAGGATGAAGAAAAGTCTATCAAATCATTCTTGAAGGGGAAGCAACACGTTCAATTTTATTAATCATGTGACAGTATTACTTCATAATAGCTGAATTGTTCGATATCATAGCTTTGGGGTTTTCTATTGTCATTGTTACTGAGTGGCCACTTTTGGAAAAACTGTGAATATCATATCGAGATTGCAACTCACTTAAAATAATATTTAGAGTCTTTTTATGGTGTGATCATTTTTTTGTGACAGATTTTTGGAACATTACCTAAGAGATTTAAAATTATTTGCTACTTAAAGCCATTTGTGATTTACACCAATAAACTAAGCAATCACTTCAGTGTAAGTAGATGGCAATTATGTTTGCGGGATGCATTTTTTTCATTAAAAATAGTCTTCAAATTGTATTTGCACCCACTTTGTTTTCATTCTCTCATACTCAATAAATGAATGAATTTAAAAGTCTATCCCAAATTATTTGAGTAAAAAGAAAAATACTCAAAAGAAAGCACAAATTAAGGACAAACATGACAAAAAAGGGGGAGGGACTTTGTCTTTAGCCAAGGACTAAGGTTGGAATGGGAACTGCTGAGATGAAGCGGCATGCTGTTATTCCAAATAACAAATCTACAAAGACAATCCATTCCAGTTCTTGCAGTTTGCTGACATCATTACTTGAATATTAAAGAAAATGGGAGGGAAGTATATCAGAAGAAGATTATGTTGAGGTACTTCAGGGTTGCCTCAGGTTCATGGGAGATTTTTGAAACAAAAAGGTGACCTTTAGTCAGATATGGAGATATAGAATCATAGAATCATAGAATGGTTAGGGTTAGAAGGGACCTCAAAGATCATCTAGTTCCAACCCCCTGCCATGGCCAGGGAAACCCTCCACTACACCAGGCTGCCCAAAGCCTCATCCAACCTGGCCTTGAACACTTCCAGGGATGGGGCAGCCACAACTTCACTGGGCAACCTGTTCCAGTGCCTCACCATCCTCAGAGTGAAAAATTTCTTCCTGATATCTAATCTAAATCTGCCCTCTTTCAGTTTAAAGCCATTGTCCCTTGCCCTATCACTACATGCTGTTGTAAAAAGTCCCTCTCCAGCTTTCCTGTAGGCCCCCTTTAAGTACTGGAAGGCTGCTATAAGATCACCCCGGAGCCTTCTCTTTTCCAGGCTGAACAGCCCCAACTCTCTCAGCCTGTCTTCATAGCAGAGGTGTTCCAGCCCTCTGATCATCTTCGTGGCCCTCCTCTGGACCCGCTCCAGTAGCTCCATGTCCTTCTTGTGTTGGGACTCCAGAGCTGAATGCAGTATTCCAGGTGGGGTCTCACGAGAGCAGAGTAGAGGGGCAGAATCACCTCCCTCGACCACGCTTCTTTTATATTTGGGAGAAGAGCAGTAGCTACAACCTAGCTGCACATCTCTGCATTTATGAAAAGGGAAGTAGTGAGACTGGGCTTTGAGGAGCTCTCAAATGGGAACATTTTGAGGAAAGGATCCACAACAACCTTGCAGAGGAGACAAAAACACATATAAGGTTCTTAGCAGAGCAAGCCTGATGTTCTACAAGCGAAGGGAAAAAAACCCAAACACTTAAGATCTAGAGACTGCAGATGAACCCATGTGTATAGACACTGACCAGGGGAAACAATCTTTGGTTGTATACTAACCAGGAACAGTCAGTCATATGAACAGCACCTTTGGTAGTGCTTCAACAACACAAACAATGGCAGAATGGAGAGTCACCTGCCTCCACCAGCAGCAAGTGTGGCTGGAGGGTACGTGATCTGTCAAGACATGGCAAAAAATGACTGTGCTATGTGAAGAAAGAGTTTAATACACTTAGTAGAATCAGCAGTTGGTTATTTAGTTAATCTAAAATATTGTTCCAAATTCCTAGTAAACTGACAAAGCCCTAGAAAGTAGTAACAGCGATAGTTTTCTGAGAACAGTTCAAGTAGAGTTTGAGCTTGGCACTTAAAGAGTGGTTTACACATAACCAAATAAAATGTTGGCTTTGGGAGGTGGAATGAAGGCAAAGGGAGTCTCAGTGCAATTAAATATAGTGTCTTGAAGAAGCTTGTATAATTTTTACACAGACTATTGTCATTCTATTCTCATGCTGATGACCCCAATATCCTGCATTAGCAATACTCATTTAAGTGTATTTTAGGTTTATATTGAGTGTCAGAAAGGCACAAGGAAAAAGACAGCAACGGGCTGACCTCAGATCTCTGCTAAATGCCCTAAGATCTCCTCTGACATTACACTACTGCTGTCACGCACATGCAAAGAGATTTATGTATCCATCCAGTCCTTTAACTGAATTTATTAAAGATGGTATTTCCGGCTTAGTGAAAGTGACTGCCAGCTCCGTCCATTCCCACACTTGAGCAGCATTTGGCACAGATAAAAAGGAACTTATCAGTAAATTTTTTTTGAGGGGGTTTCTGTGCACCTTTCACTCTGCCGCCCCTTATTTTTTCACCAAATATCAACATTCTCTATGGAAAACAGTCACTTCCTTTCTCTCTGATTAAAATCAGCAGTGAAGGAAGGGGGAGGAGGGGGTGGAAGGGAGTAAAGAAAGAACCACCCAGGACACTGGGGAAAACCTGAGAATGATCAATTAATCTTCTGGTTTTAATCTGTGAGCTGTGCTGTCTTGAGTCCCATAGTCCTTTATTTGTACAAATAAAATAAACAAATTAGATCTGATTGACTGTGCTGGAAAAAAAAAATGATGGGGGAAAATTATCATCAGTAGAAAGTTTAGCAATGACAAGAAATCCTTACGGCCATTAGATAAATTCCTGGAAAATCTGAGATGTTCCAAACATTTTCTCATACCCAGTGTTCTGATTCCACCACATCCTATGCACTGTGGCTTTAATTACAAATGAATCAAGGCTCATCATTTTCTTGGGCCATGGCAAGTGCATTCCCAGCATTTAAAAAGGAGGTATTTACATGCCAAAATCATCTGTGATTTATTGCCTCATGGGCTCATCTGGACTTAATTTTTGAGTCTGGTACCAATTCTTCAATTGCTTTGGTCAATTCATTCCATTTCTCAGAGATCTGAAGCTCCTCATCTGTAAAACCACAGGGGTGATAAACACACAAACACACCAGAAGCCCTGATGGTAACTTACTGGAGTCCCTGAGAAAACAGTGGGGACTTACAACACAGTCTGAGAGAGCAATGGTGTTACCCTGCAGGATCTTGCCAAATTCTCATCCTTTCCACTCCAAGTCCTAGGATGTCATGAGGGAAGTAACAAGTGTGGGCTCTGACATGCTGAGGTGAGAACATTTTACAGCTTCTTACTGCTCCTGACTTTAGTCCAGACTATAGAAAAGGGAATTCCATCATGTCACCACCTGCCTGTGATCTCTCCTTGAATAGCGCACCTGGTTTCAGGTAATTACTTTCTAACTGCTGATAATGCATATTTGCAGTGCTTGGGTTTGAATGGAGATGACAGTCATAATGGAAATATAATTATTATTTTCCTCATATTTTAAGAAGTTCTCATAGGTGATTATAAACTGGCCTGTAATTTAAAATAAATACAATTTATTTGTCTCATTTGATGTCACTGCAAGTAAGTGCAGAAAAGTAAGTGGAGAAAGGGAAAAGAAGAAATACGAACAGGTGTTGAGCTGCTTCTCTGGTTTACCATGAGACAAAAAAAGTATTCCTCCAGCAGAAGGTCCACTGATGCTTATTTCTTTCCAAGGAAGATCACAAAGACATGAATAAGTTGCCATGAGACACCTCTCCTTTCAGAAGGGAATTTACCCATATGAGCTTGGCCAGACCTGAAACAAGCTTGCACATCTACCTGCTGTCCTGATGGGTTTGGTGAGTTTGGTCTCTTCCAACCTCAATCATTCTGTGAATGTGTAAAAATAGTAGCAGAAATGGGAATAGAGAAAATGTCTTGAATTGGCTGAGAAAAGGCACTAGCACCTCTCCCTCAGTATCATCCTGATTTTTTATAATTTTTATTTCATGATTTTTTTCAATACTTAAAGTACTCAGTGCAAAAGATCATGGAACATTTTCCCACTGGCTCAGAGAAATAGAAGAATATGATAGCAACATTACTGGGAAAAAATTAACAGCACAGGCACCAGAAAGGTAGACAATGACACTAGCTTACAGATAGCATAACCTACGTACAGAAGGCTGTTCTGGTGTCTTTGATAGAAACAAAACATTTTAATGTCTCTCATCCACAAAACAGTGTTTATCCTTGAGAAACATTTCCTGTGATCACACTTTCAAGTATAAATATTATTTGTATGCTGATAGTGGGCAGAAGGAAAAATTCCTTTTATTCTGCAAGATAAGAAAATAAGCAAACATAACTCTTCTAATTTTTTTTTCTTTAAATGTCCTGGATTCAAAAGAATGTAGCAGATGCTTTCTCTCAGTTACTCTTTATCAAGAATATTACATACAGATGTATTTTGGAAAGTTTATTTTTCTTTGAATTAAAAACAAAAAAATGTTCCATGGGATGGGGAACACCTCTTTCAAAGCTTGACGTGCCAATATTTTAATGGTCATGGGGGAATTTTAATACATGAATTTGTAGCTAGGAAAGAAAAAAAAAAACCAACCACAGCCTGTGTATTCTTTGTCTGAAAATGTGTAGAAAAAATAAAAAGTTATTTTCATAGCTTTAAATGTGGTGAGAATCTCAGTTGACACCACGTGCCTGATTCCCAGGCTGCTTACTTCTATACATAATTGGATTCATTCGCCTGGTGCAAAATGGTGTTGAACTCTCCGATGCATTCCTCTAAGGTTAAGATTATTCTCATAATCTGAGTTTCCCCATACGTGTCCTCCCGTTCCATTACAGAACATTGTCAGGATGGCATTTGATGTTCTTGAATCATCCAGTCAATCCATGACTTTGGCATGTCCAGGCCAGTAGAAGATGCCGGGGAGTGGGAAATGCCAGATGCACCCACCGCAGCCCTGCTGCCAGAGCAGGAGCAAGGAACAAGGCTCTTCAGAGGTACTGCGCTCGCTGCGGTGAAAGCATCAGAACAGCTGTACGTATCCCCAGCTTACTGTACAGCACCCCCACAAAATGCCAGTGCTTCTGCAAAACATCACATGCTTTGTCCCCCTCCTATCTGGGTCAGACAAGCCCAGCTTTGCCAGGACGTGTCGAGCTTGCTGTACCTGTGCAATCCAAGTACATTTCCGTCTGGCATGTCTTAGGTAGCCATGTCTGAGGTGCCGAGGCAATGTATCTCAATTAAAAGTGACTGAACAGTGGGCACATTAAATGGCATGTCAAAACCCTAAAGGAAATGCATGGCAGGGTCAGATGTAGGCTGACCTCAACTTCTCACTCGCAGCAGATCACTCCTTGACTGCACTGCAGCCACTTGCCTGAGTGCTGTGGTCATTGTGTCCTCTGTGGTCGAGGCAGACATCTGTCCTATACAACCTTTGTTTCACATGCCATTGTGCTTTTTGTACAAAGATATTCAGTGCCTCTTTCTGTTAATTCTTAAAAAGCACAAATCTATGCCAGCTTTTATTTAGAGAAGCTCTCCAGAGTCACAGAAAAGAATTGCCCCTTTTTGGACTCTCCGCATGAATAAAAGGAAGTGCATTTACAATTATAACGAGGAAATGACCATTTTCTACTATGACATGAAAAACAATTTTTTTTTCCTTTGAAGACTATTTTAAAATGCATATGTCCCAGAGTGTTCTGGTGGCCTCCTTCATGTGTGAAAACATCTGAGTGTAGTGTTCTTCTTCAAGGAGTAGCTGTACCACCTCAAGGAAATAATGTATTTTAAATGTACTTCAAAGATGGAAGGGTCACAGCTGAATATGCATTCTTTAGGACTTTAGAAAAGAAATACATGTTAAAATCTTGTTTCAATTTGTCTGAAAGATGATCTTTTTACTGAAAAGTAATCTTGTAATTTGATGCGAGAAGCTAGTGCTCGGTATTCCTTCTCACTACTCCTTTCTTCGAGGATGTAAAACTGGGCATACTTATGACTAGATCATCTCTTGCCCCTCATCCCCCAACAGACATTCACAACCCAATTCATTCAGAGAAAGCCTTGATTTTTTTTTCTTTTTCTTTTTAACATGAGGAAAGCAGAAAACACAAAGCAAAGCTGAGCATTGAATTCTCGTCTCACATCACACACTAGGAGGTAAATCCTGTCTCAGTGCTGGCCATCCTAACCTGAACTTTGGTAGATAATTCTGGTAGTGGCACACTGCACAGACTCACTTCTCTGTGCAAAAAGAGCTGCTGCTTTTTATGCAGCTTGGCAAAATTTAGTGAGAGGGCACCAGGGGAGAGCAAACCACAGTTACCATTAGCTCCCACCTTATGGCAGGCCAGGCTCGTCCAGAGGTCTGCTAAGTGAACTAGAGGTCTTTTGGTATAAGAGAGCTTTGAATCCAAGTGCCTAGAGAGAAATCATACATTGAATGAGAAAGAGATGAGGAAGAAGGATGGAAATACTCTCGAAAAATGTGTCACTTGCTCTATGGCGTTTTCACGTAATTTTCTTCAGAATTTGAAGTGAGCAGCTTCATTTGTGCTCATTGTTTTGGTTAGCCTAGGCTCTTGCACTGAGAAACTGCAGAAACTAACTGTCAGGAAACTGTGAACGTCATAATTTTATTAATTGCTTTAACATGTGTTTCTTTTACATGTCTGAAAGAAAATGCAATTGAAAGTTGTGGTTTCTGTGGCATTCCTGAAAATAAATGTGACTAACACTGAGGACAAAACCTTAGCAGAATATAGTGTGGAGGAGAAGCAATTATACAAACAATAATTCTTTTAGACTGATTTACACATTTCTGAAAATGTGTGAAAAACTTTTACTACAAGTACACTTTGAAAGAAATTTTAGTGTTTATTGGGTGGATATTACACCCTTTAAAACACATGCTATAAATGTTTTGACATTGTGAAGAAAGTTAATAGACACAAAATCACAGAATTCCACAGAAGTTAAAACACTCTTATAAAAAGGACTTTAAAAACTACATGGGAAGAGGTTTCACAGGGACTTTTATCTATGTGTCATATGCAGATGATTTCTTAAAATACAACACAGCCTAGAATAAACCAGGACTTACCAGAGAAAGTTATGCCTAGAAAATATATATTATGGTCATTAAAGATATTTCATGTTTATCATATACAGATGCCTCATGGAAACATTTTTTACTTGCTTTGTCATTCATTCTCTCTTTACTTTTTTCTTAGATTTTGTGAATCTGTCTCTCTGTGCTTTTTCACAGACAGAAAACAATTAAGGAAAACATCTTTCTTTTCTGATCTGTTCTCCAGTGAGAATTGTGGGTTAGTGAGTAGACACATGCTTCAGAAACAAAGCAGAAGATTGCCTAACAACAGCATGCTTTCTTTAGAAAAATCTGTACTTCCTGATTTGTCTGCATAGAAATGTTGCAAAATAAGTCTTTTTTTCTGATTCCATACTGTTTCTGCTTTCTAACTACTGCATCCCTGCCACTTCCTCAAACAAGGTGTAAAAAATACACATTATAGAGATTTATGTTAATGCATGAAATCACCTTTAATATTTGCAAAAAGTAGCTTCTGCACAGAGAATTAAATGCAACTTTGAACAAATATTCAAGCAATACTTGAGGTGTTAGCAGAAGAGCGGAAGTGTCACTGACTTGAAACTCAGTAGACACAGGAATAAATTGTAACACACAGAGACAGAAGAAATTACAGAAGGATTCCTTATGAACAGGGACTGTCTTGTTTGTATAGCAGTCAGCATGGTCTAATATTACTTCTACGGGGACTTTTAAGTGTTTCAGCAACATGAGGGAGAATAATAAGAACGACAAGGAGTATAATGTGGGCTTACTAAACCTGACAGTACCATGCAGCAGTATTCAGTAGAGTTCATTCTTCTTTCAAATGGTAGTGTGTAGTAAATAGGGATGCAAGCTCCTCTTTTCTACTAAAAATAGGAGCTATGAACTCTGCAAATAATTGAGAACAAGAGCATTAATATACTATGGGATATTTTAGCCATTAAATCATGAAAACACATTTCTGACATACAGAGAGTTGTTATTAAATAAGAGGGGAAGTATCTTAACAACAGACTCTGCAATTTGCCATCTAACCAACGTGACTGCTGTCAGCAGGAATCACCAAGTGTTTCAGCTCCCTGCCTGTGTGGAGGGCAGGCACATGACCAGCATATCCTGAGTCTGGGACTAGCTGCCTCAAGCCGTCAGCACAGGCACAGCACGGCTGGAGAGCTTCAGCAACTGTGTGTTTGCAAAAAAGGGACCACTTTGCCAGTTCTTCACCTTGGGTCCCTCTGCACAAACCATGTGGAAGCCCTGTGCCCATGTGTATCCTTTCAGAGTGCATGGATTCCTGAATACAGCCCCGGTGAAGGGTTCATAATTGAGCCTGTTTTGTTAAGATGAACAAAACGAGTCAGAGGCTCTGTTTTTCGTTATGGTGAGCAGTTCCTTACTCTGCTTTTCAGGGTGGAATTTCACATGTACAGTTCTAAGAGGTACCCATCCCTTCTCCCTCCCATGCTGCTTCTTCTCTGTTCCCAGCAAAAGCACCTCTCTGTCTCTCTGGCATTAATGAGAGAATCATTTTCAAAAGTTAAACCTGAGTTAATAAAAAAAAAATTAAAAAAAGGAGGGGGATCTTTCCTGATTTCTTCTGACTGCTTGGTGGGTCAGTTCACCATGTGGTCAGATGGGACCAGAGCTAATTGATTTGAATTGGGAATGTTGTTTTGGTGGCACAACCTGTCAACTCAACTGTAATGTGAAACCTCACCTAGGCCTTAACGGAGATACTTGGTAAATTGTGCAGCAGTATGAGACAAGGAGGTAGAAATTGACTTTCAGAAATGAAAGGCTTAGCCTTTGAGGAAATTTCCAATACCTGCTATTTGACACTGAAGAAAAAATACAAACTCCCGTAGTTCTGAATTTTTCTGAAACTATAGTTCACTGAGCTATTTTGGAGTTAGGTGTTTTTCCTACAAGAACGGAGTACCACTCACTATTGCTAAGACAGCTTTAGCATGGTCTTTCTTCCATTAAGTGAAATCACTGTTTAGAAAACAGCAGATGTGTACAGTTCATAAATGTTATAAAGCTAAGAAAAAAAAACGAACATAGAAACGTTGAAGCATTTTCTAGCAATTACATAGCAATAATAGAGAAGATGACTTGATGTTCTACAATTGCACGTGAATAAAGGTAAAGAGTTATCACTACTCGGAGCACCAAAGAAATGTGAATGTGCTTAGTTTGTACTAGTTCGCTTGATTTTTACATCTTTCCTGCTTTTGGGGAACTGCTACTACTTAGGACATTCAAAGGATTTAGTTAATCAGAGTGAAGTTTTCTTTGCATGGGTGAAAATGCAGGTAACCTTTAGTGCACGTCAATGCAAAAAACCTGACTCTTGTACAGCACTGTTCCCAAGATTGCTATTGACACCTGGAAACGTAATGGAGCAATAAGGCAAATTAGACCTTTAAATGAAGGCTGAAAGGAGACAATGCATCTGTTTATGTTGGAGCAGGAATCTACAGAGAAGTGTGGAATGTAGATGTACTACATTTTAAGATTTATTTCTGAGACTATAGATGATAAAAACTGTCGTGGTTTTTGGACTGAGGGTCGAGACAAGAACCGAGAGGGAGCACCCACCAACCATGGTCCCGGGCAAAACATGACTCAGGCTTTCTTTCTTAAAACAAAGCAATTTATTAACAGTTACTTAACAAGAGACACAAGGGAACAAAACCGGTTACTTGAGAGGAGAAAGAGAAAACACGGCCAGATCTTAAAACAACACCTCCCCACCCCCCTATTTCCTTTCGTTCCTGGCTCTGCCTCCCCCCCCGGCGGCGCAGGGGGACAGGGAATGGGGGAGTGCAGGGCAGTTCATCCATGTTGTTAACTGCCACTCCTTTCTTAAAGGAGGAGGAGTCCTTACACCATTTTTCCCTTGCTTCGGTGGATCCCCTACTGACAAGGAAAAAAGTCCCCAAACTTTTCCAACGTGAGTCCTGCCCGCAGGATTGCAATCCTTCCCCATGGATGCACCAGTTCGGGCTTTACCAGTCTCAGCCTCTTAGGGAGCTGCTGCCACTCGCGTCGGCGTGGGTCGTCCCACGGACTCCAGATGCCTCCACGACCTCGTCGTGCATTCCATGCCCATTATTAACAGTACTTGGTCGCGCATCCCCTGCTCCACGACCTCTCCTGGGCTCAGGCGTTTCTTCCCCGACATGGGTTTCTCCACGGGCCATGAGTGGGTTTCTGCTCCGCCGAGTACACCCTGGCTGCAGGGGGGCTGCCTGCCATCTTCACACTGATTTGCAAGGGAAAACTTCAGCTCCAGTACACCTCCTTCTGCTCCATCTTGCCTGACCTGGTCGTTGTGGTTGTTTTCTCTTAGCTCTTAATCCTCTCTGAGGGAGCTCGGCCCGGCGGGCACCCCGGGAGCGAGGTGCTTCCCGAGTCCCCCATGCGGCTCCCCCGGCGCCATCTTGAGCACATGGTGCCGGCCCGGGCCCGAGCGGCCGCCCGGCCGGGAGCCGGGAGCGAGGGCAGCGCCTTCCTCCCCTCTCCTCGCTCCTGGGCCAAAAGACCTTTCCCGCCCCTTTGTCCCAACTTAAATAGGGCAATTCGCAGAGGCGCCGATTTGGCGCAACCCCCCCGGGGGGGATGGGACTCAGATCTGGTGGCACAGGGAGCAAATCCCCTCCCCTGCCACCAGAACACCCCCCCACACATCAAACTATCACAAAAACCATTTAGGACAGGAAACTGTCTTGCCCCAAACTCTGTGCTTTGATACAGTTATGAACTTTACAACAAGATTAAAACCAAGGCCCTATGTGCTTCCAAACTCAACAATTTGAAATCTGGGCCTGCAGTCTAGATTTTCAGTTTGATTACTTAGATTCAAGCTATCTTAGTAAAGAATATTTGAAGCAGATCAGCATAAACTAAACCCTTAAACCTGTGCTTAAATGCAAGCTTTTAAAGAATTTATACTTGGTATAAACTTTTGCATCTTTTATCCCCCTATTTATCAGCAAGGACAAACTCACTTGTTTTCTGCAAATGAGGGTTCATTCATTACCTTGTGCCTGCAACACATAGTATTTCAAGGCAGTCTCCCACATATATGTTAAACTGACCTGGGGGTGATTATAGTTTCCAGGTTTAGAGAAAATGAGGTGCACTCAACCTAATAAGGGTAAACCTGCAACAGCCTTTAATCATTTCTTGTGGAAATCACTGCATAACCCCACAGGAGAACATTTCTTGAAGTCTGGATGAATGCCATCAGGCAAAAATACCTTCCAAAAGCTATCATATTTTTGTTATAATAAAAAATAATACTCTTCTGCAGTTATTGAATATAATTCTAGTGTATAGGACCATGGTGGAATGATAAAAACTCAGCTTCCCCAGAATTTAAACACTGTCAAGCAGTACATCACAACTAATTTATCCTATGCTTTGCTCACAACCAGTTAGCATCTCCTTTGTGCCTCATCACAGCACATGCCTCATTTGTATTCCCATTCACTTCACTGAGAAAGGCACGTCTCACAGGTTGAGAAGCAACACTACAAATAAATGGGTTTTTTATATACACTTAGCTTGACTGTTTCCATTCTTCTTGGCCATATCAGAGTTCTCTGGTTTAGATTAATTTCCCTAGTTACATATAGTATCTTGTAATTAAGTGTTTTAACTTTTTTGGACTGAGAGTGAAATAAGAAAACGACCTATATCCCCATTCCAAATGCGTGGGTGGTGCAGGAGAAAATATCTCTATTTTCACTGGGACATGTTTTGCCTTGCCCCAGACCCCTTTCTAATCAGCTTGTAAATGATTGATCTACACATGCAGCTGCAGTATATTCACTAAGCAAAGCCATGTTAGAAGCTGGCATGGTGAGGAGATACAATGAGTTTCTGCTTTCTTACTTCTGGAATAGCCTTCTCCTGTAAGGAAGCACCTTTTGTGCATTGGTAACCCTGCAAAACTGGTTAGAAGCTAAATCCAAAAAAGGACTAGGATGTTGAGGGACAGTATGAACAGAAAATGTTAGCCAAAGAAAGATGATGTCACCCTGTAGTCTATATAGGCAGAAAGACTCCTCATGAGAGGAACAGTGAAGTCAATCTCTTGGTCTGAAATGCTGTGGAGGAACCTATCTCCAGCTATTGGCTACAGAGGGAGCCTAAGAAAACTACCTTTACTATCTTTTGGAAGTTGCCTTGAATTAATATTGCAATATGTAATGTTTAGATACTTTTTAGGCTCTTCTGAGTGGACCATTGCCCACCATGCAGTAGTGTGCTGGTTTCCTGTACTGTGCTTGGGAGTATGCTGGATGAACTAGGAAAAATGGCAGAGGACTAGCTCCTTGAAACAAAATGCTCGGTATTGGTAGTAACTTGCTTTTACAAAGGAGTGGAAGTTCTGATATAAGCATCCCATAGGCCAGTCTCTACTCCAAAACACTTCATTTATCTCATGTTCCAGAGCCCTTAGGAAATCTCACCTTGGCTTTAATGGAGCTGGAAGACAAGATTTTTCTTCCTTCCAAGCAAGTTCTTCTAATTATTCAACGTCCTGCTTCAACTTGTGCTCTTTATTCCTGCCCTAACTACTTCAGAATTAGTTTCTGCTCGGTGTAGGAACTTGAAAATATCTTTATATTCTGGTATCAAGCCAGAATACTCTAGTAACTTGCATAGTCATCTGGAATATAGAAGATGTAAATTCTCAAATGCAAAGGAGAGAATTTAACCTGGGTTTTTCAAATCTGACCACTAGATTACTAAATAAATGTATGAAGAAGCAGAACTGTGAAATGTTTCTTTCTCTCCACTTGTTTAAAAAGACAGTGCCCTCACAATAACATTTCCTCAGGATCTGTTCCTATAAATCTACATTAAAGGTATATTGACAGCATGTTCTGACTTTGTGAAAAGGGTTCGAACAACTGCCTGAAGAAGGATTCTGGTTTGTCAGTTCATGCAAACAACAATTCATCAAAGAAATGTGCAGGTCTGGTAGGACTGGATTGGATTAAAACCATAATGAATTTTTGGAAAACATTCTTGAATAATGCATTTTGGAAGCCCAAAGGAAAATGAGGATTATCTAGAGAATTCCAATTCTCACTAATTTACTTAAACCACATAAACATTCCTCCTTAACACTCGTAACAAATTGTTGCAAATTAAAGAGGTCATTTCACTTTCGCGATTAAAAACCAAAACACTTAACCAACCTATGCATCTAGGTGTTGTAGCAAAATAGTCATGGATTTTTGTGCAATTTGGCTTATGCATTATTCAAAATGTATTGGTTAGGGATTTGAACTAAAAGAAAAAAAACAACACAAAAGCTAGAAATAAAGGTGGATGTTTATTATTACTAGATTATTGACATCAGTGACTAACAAATAACATTAGTTTTACATTAGGAGTGAAAAAATCTATGCACAGCCAGCCTTGCTCTCCCTGGAATACAGTGTTTCCAAGAGCTAAGGTTACCATATGTCTAGGCTTCCCTTCACTAGTCATTTTTTTCCATGAAAAAATAAATAGGAAGAAAAACAGGATTGTGTCATTTCTTGGTGAACAGAGCATAAAACGTGCTGGAACTCATGTTTCCTGGACATGAACACATCCACAGCATATGCAAATGTTACAGAAACGTGACAACTGTATTATGACAGACATAATTGTAATTAGGATTCAATAGAATATTGAGGTACAGCCTTACCACCTTTGTCCCTTGCTTTTAGAAGTGACAGTAACATTGACTGAAGTACCACTTCCTCTTTCACCTTTCCAAGTAAGACTTCTGAGATATTGGAGGATAAACGGGATGTCATTCTCCATTTTTAATCAGCCCCACACCATCTTTGAATACTTACACTTAATTTTTCAATTTAAAGTCAAAAGTTTGAAACCCCAGAAATAGGTAGGAACAACCTGAAGAAATGGGATACATGTACGCAGGCATCTACACACACACACACACACACACACACATCCCCTTTTTAAAAAAGGGATCCCACAAAGTATCTCATGGAATATTATGATCTAGATGTGGCAGGGTGCAGGGCTTCCACACTTTAAAAGAAGAACAGGGCATGCAGTTAGAACTGTCTTGTCTGGGTAGAGAAATCACAGCTATCCTGAGCAAGCCCTTCCTCAGCATCCTTAAGGGCCCATGAAAGAAATGCTATGGAAAATTACTACCTAAGAGATCCCAACCAGGTCATCAGGAGCCCCGTGTTCTTCCAAATGCCAGACATGCTGAAAGCCTGACTTCTTCTGAGGTTCCTGAGGCAGGCAAATAAACAACTCAGATGGGTCTCTTCCCACCCAAATTTAGACACCTGCAGTGCAGAATCTCTCTCAATGATGGAGAGGAATAATCACTTCTGAGGTGGTGAGTACCACATCTGCCTGGTCTATATTTGAAGCCCAAGTGTATGACTGTTGGAAAAAAGGCCATAACTGGCTTCAGGGAAGACCTGTCTCCTCATAACTGTGAACAAGCTGCAACATAGTTGGTGAGAATAAAAATCAAAGAAAATTCCCACCTGCAGATGGATAAAGAAGTCAAGGTAAACTCAATATATAAGAACCGCATTGCATTCAGAAAAGAAAGCAGGACAAACAAATCAGAAAAGGAAGCAATTAGATTGAAAGAGAAGGCTAAATTGCTAAGTTAGGCATCCACGAATTACTCAACCATCCACAAATTACTCCTGAATGAGTAGAGAAAGTCTCAGTCATGTCAGGTAGGGAGAGGACATGATAGTGATCCTGTGGATACTGCTAAAACCGAGAAATCTTCAACTCAAGAGACGTAGACATGAGCTTCTGGTATAAATGTGCATATGGACAGTCTCTTGAAAGAAACAGAAGCATTTCTTAGCAGACAAGAATCCTGATGCATCCAGTCTGGCATCTTGCCTCTGGCAATAAATCAGACTCAGCGTTTCAGAAACAGCTTCCAAAATCCTATAGTGTATCTGACCATTTACGTAATGTGAAATATAAGTAAGCAAGAGGGAAATTCCTTCGTGATCTTTTTGTCAATCATACATCCTGGATCATTAGATTTTTATTGCCCTTATCTTAGCATGAATAACCACTAATGTTGTTACTGGCAATAAAATTAGTCCACACTTATAAAAATCAAGCTATTGCAGTTAACTCTGACCAAATGGTGCCTACAGTGCAGTATCTCCTTTTATTTATTATACCTTCATCTGATATAAAAAAGCAATACAGGTAGCGAAAAGTCACTTAAAGAAAATCTACTTATATCTCAGATTGTGTAGTCAGTGTGACCTCAAACACTGTATGCAGTAGATTCACAAACTAGAAGAAACATTTCATCAAACATCACTTTTTGTCTGTATTCTGACGCAGTTAGAAAAAGGACTGGGTCAGCTTTTTATGTCATTCGTAATTATCATACGTTAATCCTTTTGAGCAAAGGTTTTTAGCTGATCCATTGCTACAAGTACCATAGAACAGAAAAAATATGGGGAAGGTAACAAGTTCCAATGCCAAAATAAAGACTGAAATTGCTCTGAAAGATGCTCTTTGTAATTCCCACACAAACTCCTGCTGTAAAAAGATACAGTATCTGCAAATATATTATGCAATAATTGCCACTCTGCAATGATAAAGGGTTTTTTTCTGTCATTCCTGACAGAAAAGTGTTAATTTGTCTTTCCACATCTGATACAAAAGCCAGGCACTACTCTTTCTAATTACTCTACTTACCACCCAAGCTGTGGAAAGAACTAGCAGGGACTGTGAGGATGAACCACCGCCCACTGTACTTGAAGAGCAGGTTCGGGAACATCTGAGGAACTTGAAGGTGCACAAGTCCATGGGACCTGATGAGATCCATCCGCAGGTCCTGAAGGAACTGGCGGATGAAGTTGCCAAGCCACTGGCCATTGTATTTGAGAAGTCGTGGCGGTCTGGCAAGGTCCCCGATGACTGGAAGAGAGGGAACATAACCCCCATTTTTAAAAACGGGAACAAGGAGAACCCGGGCAACTACAGGCCGGTCAGCCTCACCTCTGTGCCTGGCAAGGTCATGGAGCAGATTCTCCTGGGAACCATGCTAAGGCACATGGAGAGCAAGGAGGTGGTGGGTGACAGCCAACATGGCTTCACCAAAGGCAGATCGTGCCTGACCAACTTGGTGGCCTTTTATGATGGGGTGACAACATCGGTGGACAAGGGTCGACCAATGGATGTCATCTACCTGGACTTGTGCAAAGCTTTTGACACTGTCCCGCACGACATTCTTCTCTCTAAACTAGAGAGGCATGGGTTTGATGGATGGACCACTCGGTGGATAAGGAATTGGCTCAATGGCCGCACTCAGAGAGTAGTGGTCAACGGCTCAATGTCCATGTGGAGACCGGTCACGAGTGGCGTCCCTCAGGGGTCCGTGTTGGGCCTGGCCCTCTTCAACATCTTTGTCGGTGACGTGGACAGTGGCATGGAGTGCACCCTCAGCAAGTTCGCCGATGACACCAAGCTGTGTGGTGCCGTCGACACGCTGGAAGGGAGGGATGCCATCCAGAGGGACCTCGACAGGCTGGAGAGGTGGGCCCGTACCAACCTCATGAAGTTTAACCAGGCCAAGTGCAAGGTCCTACATCTGGGTCATGGCAATCCCAGGCACAAATACAGACTGGGCGGAGAATGGATTGTGAGCAGCCCTGAGGAGAAGGACTTGGGAGTACTGGTGGACGAGAAGCTCAATATGAGCCGGCAATGTGCTCTTGCGGCCCAGAAGGCCAACCGCATCCTGGGCTGCATCAAGAGGAGCGTGGCCAGCAGGTCGAGGGAGGTGATTCTCCCCCTCTACTCTGCCCTCGTGAGACCTCACTTGGAGTATTGCGTCCAGTTCTGGAGTCCCCAACATAAGAAGGACATGGACCAGTTGGAGAGGGTCCAGAGGAGGGCCACGAAGATGATAAGAGGGCTGGAGCACCTTTCCTATGAGGACAGGCTGAAAGAGTTGGGGCTCTTCAGCCTGGAGAAGAGGAGGCTCCGGGGTGACCTTATAGCGGTCTTCCAGTACCTCAAGGGGGCCTACAAGAAAGATGGGGAGAGGCTGTTCAGGAGGGCCAGTTGTGATAGGACAAGGGGTAATGGTTTTAAAATAGAGGGAGGTAGATTCAGGTTGGATATTAGGAAAAAATTTTTTACCATGAGAGTTGTAGAACACTGGAACAGGTTGCCCAGAGAGGTGGTGGATGCTCCATCCCTGGAGACGTTCAAGGCCCGGTTGGATGAGGCCCTGAGCAACCTGATCTAGTTGGAGATATCCCTGTTCCTTGCAGGGGGGGTTGGACTAGATGACCTTTGAAGGTCCCTTCCAGCCCTAACGATTCTATGATTCTATGATTCTATGATTCTAATTTACCTACGTTTCTAGTGGGAAAAGAGGCCATTCACTAGTTCTACTGCACTGAAGTGTTATGTATATTATATTCATATCACAGACACAATAATCCACGTAGCAAACCAAATGCATACATCCAAAGTGTCTTCAGTGCTTTCAGAAATTTATTGAACTACTGAAAAGACATAATATTTTGGAAAGTACCATATAATGCACAGTATTATATATTTATTTTTTGCAGTTAAGTAAAGGTGGGCAAACAGTAACCGTCTAGTCAAACTGACAATTCAAGTTTTCAAGAAAAAGAAAATCTGAATAATTTCATGTCATCCCACAATAAGGTTTCGTTATTTTTTTTTAACCCTTTTTCTTGACTCTCTGCTAGATAGTGCAGACTGGTTTTCAATGAAAAGGAAAGGTAAATCAAAACTAATACTTATAAAATTGCATATTGAAACTAAGTGTGTCAGCATTTCCAAAACAAAACTGTTTGCTAACCTATGAAGAAAAGTTTCAACACTGCTAATGATCATAGAATCATAGAATGGTTTGGGTTGGAAGGGACCTCAAAGATCATCTAGTTCCAATCCCCTACCATGGGCAGGGACACCCTCCACTACACCAGGTTGCTCAAAGCCTCATCCGACTTGTCCTTGAACACTTCCAGGGATGGGGCATCCACAGCTTCTCTGGGCAATCTGTTCCAGTGCCTCATCTCATGGTTTCTTTTTTCTCCTACTGCTAGAATTACCTATTAATTTGTCTTTCAAAGATTATCCCCAAGCAAAATTTAATTTACAATTATTTTTATCAAAAAATTACCTAACTATGTAACTAAAACACTATGCTTCAAGTCAGGTCTGAATCTAAGTATCTTTTTCCACATACTAAACAGGAAATTTCTCGCAACAAAAATGACAGACTTGTACTTTGAGGTGCACATATTTTGTTTTAATCGTTACCTACAACCTGGAAAAAATAGTTAATAATAGAATATTGGAATTTGCGTGAGTGAAGTTGAGGAAAAGAATGTACTGTATCAGACAAAATGGACACAAGTCTTTAATAGTACTCTATCAATCTGCTTGTAGATCAATCAAATCATTTTACAGACTAATTCTGTTTTGCATCTTTTGTAAAGAAATTGTCTTATGTCTTTAGACATACTTACAACCCTTGTTTTTTACACCTCTGTCAACAATATTTTGTGTTGACAAGGAGTCAGAAGGATGTGACACATGATGGTATGAATAAGGAAGGCAAAAGCAAGAACTTTAAAAAAATCCAGTTTGCCTTTACCCACATCTTTTTAGTTAAAGTGATTTGGGATATGGATCTAAACCCACTCCTCATACATATTTTGCAATTCCAGAATAATTAAGAAAGCCTGCACTGATAGGAATATTTTATTATCAGCCACTTATTCACCTTTTGATTTTGGTAGCTCGGATGAAATAAAATCTTTTGTCTAGTAGTTGATTCAGTGAACTCCAGTATCTGCACCCTGTCGATCAACAACATGTTTCACAGGCTGTTTTCTCTTCTACTCCAATTCTACAGCAACAGGTATGGTCTAATTATGGCAGGACATGAGGGGATACGAAGTTTGCCAACAAACTTCTGGAAGGCTAAAAGGTAATAGAGAGGACATGGAAAGTGAAAATCATTGCGTTGATTTAATATTAAAGAGCAAAATGTAATCAGAACATGTTGTTCAAATACAACTTTAGGGCGAGGCATTTGACATTCTTTGCAAAGGTTCTGGGGAGGAGAAACTTTTTTTCAGAATAAAAGTATGACAATCAGCTATTCTCTCTGCTAGGCTTCTTTTGCTTTAAAAAAAATAAATCCAAGAGGATTTAGTCAGAGAAGATTTTCCATATGATTTATAGAGCTGAAAACTCAATAGAAGTGATGCTGAACTGGACTCTTCAATCTGTCAATGCCACTACCAGTAACTGTGGCACTCGGTTTTCGGTGCAGTGGACTATGATATTTTATTTTGTACATAATTTCATATTCTGAAATGTGTAATTGTACATCGTATATCTAACAAATTGCTGTGCACAACACTGAACATGTAGTCTGATCTCATATTGCCCAGCAAGGTAAGTAAAAACCAAAAGTTTGGGAAAAACTAGGTAGTCTTACTTCATTGCCCTGCTCATAACTGGGAAAAAGGTTTACAATCTACTACCCTTTTATTGTGGTCTCTGAACACTTACTTCTATGCTCAGTGGTCCCCAAAGTTCAGTGAAGCAGTGGTGCTCATGCTGATTTCATTTGATTCTTTCTGCAAGATTACCTTAGCACATCTGGTAAAAATTAGATAAACAGATGAGTTACAGTTCTGTTTTCAGTTAATTTCTTGAAGCCTCTGCCCTCACTGGTCTATTGCAGAGGAAAGGCACAAATTTCTGATAGGAATAGAGGTTCTTACCGCTGGCCTGAGTTAGGGATTGTGCAGCCAGTGTCAAGTCTAATAAGATCTCAAGACCTCCAGGTCCACAATTTGTGACAATGGCAGTGCTGCTGCTGATGCACCTCAGCTGAGAGCACTGCTCATCCAATAAAGAGAGGCTCTCTAATTCACTGAAATATGTCACATGCTTGCAGTTTTAATTAAGGTGTAATCAGCCTAACCCCAGCTACATTTCTTCTGTGTTATGCTATGTAAAATTATTTGGTGGTCTATCAAGCAGGCAAAGGACTTCTTAAAATGCTCAGGCATGAATATCTTCCTGGGTTTTAACTCTTTAATGTTATCTTCCCCCCTCCTCCGCCCCCCACTATAAGACACCTCGCAGCTACAGCAGGGCTGCTTTAGGACAGCAGATAGAAACGTAACCATGCTGTTCTCTCTGACACCTCGCAGCTGGCAGGCTGCACCGTCGGGCAGGCGGTACTGTCGCCGTGTCTAATGGATGACAGAAACCGTGAAGCAGTGAGTATCTGCGTCCGGGGCTGCCACCTGCCTGGTGCTGCAGCGGGTCGTTTCACACTTTGGAGGCTGTGCTACAATCGACTTCGCGTAAAGACAGGACACCACTGCTTTTTGCCGACTGAGAATAATGAGCATCCAGAGCGGCAAGAAAAGTTTTAAACATCCAGCCTGCCTGGAATTTGGGTGGTTTTGAACAAGGGTGCAGCACTGATGATGAGCGAGGGTGATGAGCAAAGCCTTTTGTCCCTCTTTGCTGCAGCCCTTAAGGTGAGAGCAGTCAGGAGTTCCCGCTGCACACAGAGGGCAGCCGGTCCTTTGGGAGAGACCGCTCCCTTGGAGTACTCTGGGCAGCACTTTCTGCCCTAATAACTTTTGGTTTTCACTTAAATCTGTCATCTTTGTCTCTTGGGACTTCAGGTGACTGGAGTCAGATTCACTTTCTGTTTATGACATCTAACTGCTAGGCTAAATATATACATATACACACACAGACATATATAACAGCTATGTTCCATTTCCTTAAATTTATAGTTTCTGAGGATATGCATACCAAACATGAGGATATACTATGTCTCACAATTGCTTTCCTCGATTTTTCACTTACTAAAGAAAGCTTTGTTTGTGATTTCAGCTTTGAACAGTCCATTATCAAAACAGCAATGTCCTGCCTGTATTTGCATAGAGCCTGAAATCAAAAACCAAGTTCTGTTCGCCTCCTGCAGATGTACCTCATGGCATGCCCTGAGAAAAAGAAATATATAGCCAGAACAGAAGAAAATTCATCATCTTCATTGCATTCAAGTTAAAAGAAAAAAAAAAGGAAAAGAAAAAGACAAAATCTGGAATGCTAAATATTAAGGCCAGGGAGGGTGCAGCTGTCGTGATTTGAAGCTAGGGCTTCGATTCCAAAGCGCTGGCAAATGAGAGCTTAAATGGAGATGATCAAGAGCTCTTAGGAAAGGGCTGATTCCCTGCAAGAGGAAATCATAGCAGCTTCTAGGCCTACAGTGTTGCCTGGCTGTCACAGCAGAGAATTTGACATGTAGTCCTTACAGAGTGGGAATCCAGAAAAGAGCAAACATAAGACCTCTAAGACTCTCTGTTCTTAGCAGTTTTACTTACAAAAACCATTACAATGCCAACTACACCTATTTCTGTTCACCCAGTCTCTGTAAGCAAAGCAAATGACATACCTTTTAGGTGCTGGACTTTAATCTGCATTTTCTTGTTTGAACCCTTGTATACTTGTATGTATTCTTTTTCTATAGAGTGATAGTATAAATTTATAAATATATACATACACACATATATATATGCATGACTAGATGGGTGCTGACTTAAACAAAATGCAAATGGATGCTTAGGCTCTTTGCTGCTGCATTTTTCTTTTTGGTTTCAGAATGATGAGTTGCACTTCAGAACATTGTATTAATGTGTACTGGAAAAGCACTAAAGCACTGCACTATAAGATAATTATAATCATTAGTTTCCTGGTTCCCTTAGATGGATAATATTTTTTCTGATTTCAGAAAATATTCAGATTCAGAGCTCTTAACACTCTTAGGGTTCAGGTAGAAATGAATACAGCCATTTAATTAATTACATTTTCTTACAAAAACCAAAGATATCATAATTTCTTAAAATGTACCATGCCATTTAATCAGATATTGGCTGGAAGGCATCCCACCTACAGCTATCAGAAACATTTTGAAACCAAACTATTTTGCAGCTTCAAATTGTGGACAGTGAATAAACCTCTACTGAAGGAGTGGTCTGCTTTACAAGAACTTTTCTAGACTTTTTACATCTGTCTGATCTTTTCTGTTCCTGTGTCAAAGCTGATCATTATATTGCCATCTGAAGGTCATATGGCTGCATCTGAGTTAAATAAACAGCACATTTTCTGCCTTAACATAAACATCTCATCCTCACCGAGATGAATGTTGTAGTGTCTGTGCTGGCTGTGCTATGGCTCAGCTGATCCGCCTCCATTCCAGGGCAGGAAATGAGAGTAAGGAGAGAGAAAGTAACATAATCATTTATTCTCCTCCTCATCAGTTTTTTATCTCAAAATAAATAAGTACATTTGACCTTTCTCTGAGACAACATGAAAATTAAGACACATGATGATCTTTCTTCTGCCTTCGCCTGGAGGAGAACACAACCACTTCTCACAGCACACTTTGACTCCCTTTTCCCTAGATAAAAAGCCAGTCATAAAAGTAATAAACTTTTTATCCCAGCTCACAGAGTAGTTAACCCAAGTGGCTAGCTAATTAGAGTCTTTTTTTCCCTCCTTTTTCTTCTTCTTGGGCCAGGGGAGAGTTTATAAGCATTTTATAAGGGAGAGCATGGAAATCTCTGGGCAAAATGGCTTCTCTGCCCCGAGAGGGTGCGAAGGCACCAGCAGGGAAGCAGCAGCCTCCCCGGCTGCCACGCTCATCACCCGGCTCTGCCTGCACCCAGGGCACACATCATCACACTGCATGAGGTGCTGGCAAGGCTGTGAGGAATCTGCTTCGGGAGATGAGGGAGGGCTCTGCTTGCAAAACCTTGAAAGTAACACGTTGGGTTTTGGGAGTCTAATATCAGGCCCTCAGATAGTGCATTGGGTAGCACATGTAGTGTACAGCCTTTATGTGACTGTACAGAGACATTTGTTCTTGCTGGATCCTTTCCAGCTGAGATTCACATCAGATCTCGAAAAAGATGGAGAGTTGTAGCTGTTTGCAGGCAACCGCTCAGCTGTATCACAGGCTGTATCTTGTTGAAAAGCAGGAAAAATCAGAGTGTTACACTGTACCAATTCAGACTGTTGACAGCTGAGGAAAGGACCGTTCCATTTTACAAAGAGACTGTTAATTACAGCAAAGCAGTAAGAGAGAAAAGGGAGGATGTATTGGGAGTGCCACTGTACTGGAGATGTTATCATCTCAAAAATACGAACTATCTAGGAGCAAAATAATCCCTAGAAAACTGACAGAGTATAATGTGAGAAAAAAAATATTAAAAATCTGCTTTGGTAGATAAGACTCAGATAATCTTTTCTAAGATAAGATTTTAAGATAAAATCCTCCAGCCCTGCTTCCAGCTCACCATACTGGTTCAGCCAGTTGGATGGCGTGCTGTCTCCCTCCTCTCGGTTCTCAGCGTAGCGTTGTGTGGGAGTCTGCAATTTGATATGCTGACCACTGACTCACAAGTATGCAGCGTTGGTTTGTTCGTGTTTGTTGCCTTGTTTGCTTCACAAGTCCTTGATGTAAACCCGATAATTCCACAGTTATGGGGAAGATTATGTTAACACACAAGACAGTTTCCTGCCTGTGTGAGTTGAGGCTGCTGGAGATCAAGCCTTGCATTCACTGAGTGTAGGTACAAACAAATCACACCGTATTGGTGTCCTTTTTCCCAGCACATACCATTGGGGCAGCTGTGTGGCATCTGTAATTTCAATTCAGTGCAGGTCCACAAGAGAAGAGTCTGACCAATCATGTAAGTAGACATTGAAAGAATGACATTCCTCAAAACTGTCTATGGAAACTATTTTAATCACCCTATTGAGTTAATACTACTGGCAATTCATTTAAAGAAAGGAAATACCATGTACAAAATATATTGGGTGAAGTTTTCTGGCTTGTGCTTTTCAGGAAGTAATTTCTGGCCTTTAAAGTCTGTGACTCCATGAAGATGGAATGATTCTCCTTCATGACAGCACACATATGTTCTTAAAATCATCACAAATGCCTGGCTTTTATATTTACAATTTCCTGAGAACTTGTTGTTCAGTAGTAGAATCTCTGCAGATAACCTTAAAGTAAAGACAACTCAATTTTAATTTAAGGCTTATCAAATAGACTTCTAAGGAACTTTCTGCTTCTCAACGTGCACAGCTTCCACTCACGGGATCTCACAGGCTTCATAACAGGGCTTTGGTATTTTTAAAAGAAAGATAAAACAAGCAAACAACAGCAATAACAAATCCTGCCATTTCTTCCTTAGTGAAATACTGCCTGTAAATCTAAACCTGTGGTACTTCCAGCTCCATAGTAGAAAGCAGAACTTTCAGACTATTTTTATTTTTGGGATAAAGGTTCTGACCCCTTGAGGTGTGGGGTTTTTCATGGGACATAAAGTTTTACCACACTGTAGAAGCCAAGAGTAGTTGATGACTTTCAAAAAGTATTTTGCAGTTTGAAATACAGAGCTCAAAGGAAAAAACAAAATGTGGCTGTACTGAAGAGCTGAAGACAAGATGGTAGATTGAGTTTCTTATATGCTGAGTTTCATTTGGAAGTTTAAGTTAACTCTGTCTTGGTTCACTTTGTTAACTTTCTATGTCACATATGTGTGCGGTCCCTCAGTTATCTAGTGAACTACAGCATTCTTGCTACCTTTCTTCTCTGAATTGGCATCCTCTCCAGCCCACTATTAAAAATTTCAAATGGGGTAGGAAATCACTTTTGCTTGTTTTGCAGAGGTATGGTATGCAATATCAACATCAGTAGATATTGAATTCTTCAATCCAACAGCCTTCTTAGAGAACTCGTGTCAAGATGGGAACTCAGGTTCAGATGCTTCTTGAAAAATATGACAGCTGCCACAAAACAAAACAGCATGATCTATCATGACAGCAAGGTGAGATGATAACTGACCCCCCATGAGAGGCATATCTGTTCTTCCTGTAGGATCACACAGATCAGTCCACATGGCTTAAATAGAAAAAAATTAGTAAGGTAAAGCATCTTTTAGCATAAATTTTCAGAAGACTGAAATGACAACTGCAACACACAGTACAGTTACTCAGTGACTGGTGTTTCCACCACTCCTGTGCAAACCTGAGAGATGCCATATACTCATGACAGCAAGGTCACTGGAAATGGCTTTGAGCTTTGGGATGCACAGCCATCTCTAATAAAAAATTTACAACAGCTTTAAGCACTGAAGCACTATCTGGCACTCTGCCATTTTATTTTGGTTGTGAATTTCTTCCGTGCTGATGCTAGCTAGACATTTTTCTGGAAAGAATAGCAAGTTCAGTATCGCACATTTCGTTTCTGTACAGGATGTCACGTGTTCCAGCAATGCTGTTCAGGCCATTTTTGATTCCTTTTTCCTACACAACGAAAGAGTAGGGTCTTTCCCCCCATTATAAGAAACATTAAAGACAGTCCCTTGGTGGCATGTGGATTTATCAACTCACTCCTTCCATCCAGTCATAATAGGAATGAAATGCCAGAGTAGATGGAAGAACATGAATCAAAAAAAGCTGCGGGGAGGTGGAACAGGTTTTGCTGTGTTATTGCAAACCATTTGAGAAAAAGCTGGATCCTTGCTTCATCTATTCATCTACTTGCTAAATGCATATCTTGCCAAGCCAACTGCGTAAAGCTAATCAGCTCTCAAACTAGGCAGTAAAATGTTTGAAGCTTCAAATATATTCATGAGAATATAGTCAGGGAAGGCACTTCTTTTGCTGAAGCCCCCTTTTCCTATCTGTTTATGCTCCATTAACATCCTATGTTCTTCCCTTCCAAAATCCTTTCATTTTCTTGAAAATATCCAGCCTGGGACAAATCCATTAAAAAAAACCTCCACCAAACTTAATTGTGAATTTCATCATTTTTATGGCTAGATTGGTGCTTGTTGATGGGAATGCTGAAATTTCACTCAAGTAAAGGCCTGGATTCTGGCAAGTATAACATTTTTGTCTGTTAGCACTGACAATGGTGAACTTGGCAGTCTTGAAGAGTTCAAACACAACGCGTGAGCATATTCTGGCATATATGGTGGTGAGAGACTGAATCCTTGCAGGCTAAATTTCCTGTTTTAACTGTGAGAAGAAGGGAAGGGAAGGGAAGGGAAGGGAAGATTCATTCACATTCATATGGCATAGCACTCGCCCTAGGACCCATACAGTGCTGTTTTGGCCCTGAGACAGTGTGGATAATCAAAGGACTAGGGTCCTGATCAAAATAGAGAGAGGCGAAGTGACAGTGCAGACAGCACCAGCATTGGCCAAAGGTGCTTGTTGAATCTGTCTCTTCTGGTTGATCATCCAAAATTAATGTGACTGGGAATGATAAGACATAATGGGGTTTAAGTGCTTCCAGAGTGATTGGGGGAGGTGGTGCTTCTGAGACTGATAGGAAGAAAGGGGACCTGGGTGGCTGCTGTGTTACAGATGCCACACAGCACATTGGTTTTTGTCTGCTTTTGCAGCTGTTCCTACTGTCTGGCCTCTCTCCTTCTCTCTCATATTAAATTAAGATTATGCTGTAGCTAACACCTTCTGCATGTTAACAGGTAAAGTCTGACAAGAGGCACAAATTCTTACCATGTCATAGAGTTGTGTTGTAATTTTGTGGCCAAAAGCCACAGACACCTATACCAGAGTGAAGCTGAATCAGAAATGCATGTGATGTTTTTAAATATCCTGTTTCCCTTGATCTTGTTTGTCATATCTCACCATATTTAAATACAACTTTGTTTTTTCACCTTTTCCACAGAATCTTGTTTATTAATGGATAAAGCAAAATGTTTTTAAGAACAGAAGAACTTAAGAAATCTCCTGATGGAGCTCATCCATATGTCTCTAGCAAAATCCTGTGTCTCTGGTAGTGGCAATAGGAGCTGTTGAGGAGACCATGGGAGCATGGTGCTTCTACAGTCTGCTGCCTGACACTCTCTCAGCATCCATGTCTGCTGTGTCAGGGATCGTACACATCTCCCTCATCCTTTTAATAACTTTACTTGAAAGCACGTTTTTGAACGTGCTGTTCCTGCCTGCCTCCCTCAGCTACCTGTGGTGGACCTCATTCCCAGAGGTTCACTACTCGCGGTGGGAAGGGGTGCTGCTCTTATTTCTCTCAGCTCCCTTGTGCTGTGGGAGCTCGTACCAGGTTTTGTACCTTAGGGCTCACCCACCCACCATCTCCACAGTTTCAAAACATTTGTCATATCCTCCCTCATCTGTCTCTTCTCCAAACCTGAAAAATCCCAGTTTAACTTTGGAAAAAAGACAACAAAAAGTTCCAAATAAAAAGAAAAATCCAAACCCCAAACCCAACTCAAGCTCTCCAACAAAAAAAACAGAAACAAGAGTCTTTTACGCCTGTTCTAAGTGGCACTTACCTCACAGTGGGTTTACAAATGCGTAATTTCCTTGATTTCATATAACAACTGCTGGTTTTCTCTTGTCTAAAAGAGAGAATATTGAGAGATGTTATTTTCACTAAGATAATTAACCAAATAGTTATATCTGTAATTCCACAGCAATTTTAATATCTTTAAGAAATATACAGTATCTCTTCGGGCATTCTCTTCATTTCATCCTAAAAATTTAATAGTGTCATATTACATTAGGAAAAATATGGTGCAATTTTTGACAAAGACTTCATAAGAGAGGACGATAACAATACCTGAGGGAAATTTCTGTTTCTCTAAGCACAGAGACATAAGACAATAAAATCAATGTGATATTCATTGGAACAAAATAGAAGAATTTTTTACAACAGAGTCTGATCCTCATCAGAGCTTTCTTCCCTTTGTTTAAGATGGAAGTATGCTTAGGGGAAAAGCTGGATAAGATACTGGCTCTGGTCAAAATGTGTGTAAAAAGAGACTTCTAATCAGCTACAGATTTTCTGCTTCATTCCCTAGAGTTGAGTGGGGGATTATGGATTGAGCCTGCTGCATCCCTAGTGCTTCATGAAGAAGAATCTTTCCCCTTAGTCTCAGTGCAGCTTTCCAACACAGATATGTATGAGTTATGTATGGGAAGGGTGGAAGTACAAACGCTTTTGCAACTCTTAACAAATGTTAGGGAGAGAGTTACCACTTGGATTGATTCAGCATTTAATGTCTTCACAGTTAAGCAATCCCCAGAAAATCTTGCAAAGGAGGGAGTTAAGTTTTGCAATAGTCACTTTACAGATGGAGAAACTCAGAATATAGGTAATCAAGGAAATTACTGCAGAGTAATCTTGGCTGTGAATTACATCATGCCTTACTACTTGATAACTCCTGGACATCAGGCAAAAATTTTGAAGATGCTTAGCTGAACAATTAGTTAGGAACCTCAGTCTCACTTTAGCAAATGGTTATTTCTGTTTTACAGACACTTTCCGATTTGTGATTTCAGTAAGAGCTAGGAGGTTAGCTCTTTTTAAAATTTTAACACAGCTTGCTTGTGCACCGTTGTACACGTTACCGGCTTCTCTTCTGCATGTTTAGCAATAAAATTCCTTCACATTCAGTGTACGTCTTGTCAGCGCACTAAGGAAGCTCTGGCAGACATAGGAGTAGAATACATAATTTATTATCTGGTACATCCTTCATCCAATCACCTACTGCGTATATTGCACCTATGTCAGTCGTATTAGTATTATTAATCATCAATTTAAAATACAATAAGTGAAGGAAAGCGTGATGAATGTTTATGGCACACGACAGGTTATCCTTTAACTTGCTCTCTTGCAAAACAGTAAGGCAGTCATGTTTGTCATTTCATTCTTTGTGTTAGTCATTAATTGAACAGACCACTGAATAACAAGTTGGGAACATTCGTGATTTCAATGTTAACTGCCTTTTCCAGAAAGCAAGCATATTCCTGCTCATTTTTCCTGTGTTTTGCACATATGAAAGCTATTTTTCTTAACTACTCTTCAGTTGAGGGAGTCATTTTGCATTTTTCAGAAATGTACTCCTTTAAAAATTACCCTTTTAAGTCAGCTCCTGTCCATAGGCCCGTTTGGAATCATTTGAGGCAATAGATTATTTGCTACTGTTGATTAATGTTTGTCGTTCCCCGCCATCCCTTTTCCCGACAGCTACTCACGACAGTAGCTAAACAGTTATTAACTATTCATGAGTTACTTGTATGACCTACTTCTAATCTTTGTCTAGTATCAGGCACAGCTTCAACATGGAAAGGCAAGGGGCTGTAGTGAGCAGTCCAGCTCCAGTGCTAATTATGGTGTAGCTGGTAGTTGATTTCAAGTTTTTATTTCAAACTTGCCTTGCCATTGCACCTAATTGAAAGACGCATGTGTTAGGCCACATGTTTCAAAGATGGACAGTAAATGCAGGAGAGCTCAAACCCAAGCCAAAGTGATTAATTAATAGTTTTAAAGGGGAAAGGGAAATGGGAGAGAAAACATGCTCACTGGAAAAATTCAGAAGACAGACACTAATACAATCTAGAGCTATTAGAGTAATAATTCGACAGCACTATCACTGTGAAATTATTTTTATCTCATGAATTTATTTGCTTTCCAACTTGGAATCATGTTGGGAATTATTAATCTTCAGTTCACTCTTTTTTTTTTTTTTTTTTAAATCTGCCGTTCTTTCTGTATAAGACTGGATTAGAAACAATCAAACAAGAGCAAGATCTGAACTTCTGACCTTTGGATGATTGCATGCCAGTCAGGCTTTACCCCTTCCGCTTTCTTCTCCCTCAGTCTTCTTGGCAATCTTTTTTTTTATTATTTATTTATTTTTTTATTTAACCAGACTTTCAACAGATGAGCTTGCAGAAGAAAAATGTTGCCATAATGGCATTTTAAAAATACTGCTAGCAATTGCTGATATGACAGTACTTCTTTTCCTTCTCCTTCCCAGATGGGCAGAAACTTGCCTCTTTTTTTGCCTAAAAGTTTCCTACCGCATGATGCTGACACACATCACTTTTTCTTTTTCTCCTAAGAACATGCTGAATATGTTATTTTTAACCCTTTTCCTATTCTGAAATAAAAATAAAAGTAAATGGCAATCTGCAGTTGTTGCTCTTCCTATAATACATGGCTTGCTCAGATTTTCGTGTTGCATGAGTTTAAGTCCAAGGATGCTAACACTGAAGTGGTAAATGTCCCTGTATCTGTAGCAATGCTGATTTTCCCTCCCAAAATGCTCTAATCCACCATGCTGACTGATGAGGTCAGTCTTTTATGTGGTGGAAAAGGCTATATTCCAAGTGCTTTAGGGTGAGGAAGGAAATGAAAAAAGATATTCCACTTTCACTACAAGTCACCCAACAACTAGGCTATTGCTCAAGCCATAAACACTTTTTCTGTGGCAGCTGTTTTCAGAAAGCATGAGCTCTGCTCAGTGTGGCATCACACTGCAGGAGTAGATCCTATGCCATGAGTCTTCTCGTAGAAGAACATACCCCGTGGTTTGGCTACCTAATACTTGTCAGGAGAAAGTAATTGAGATGCAACCCTTTCTAAGGCTTCCTGTTGGCTTCCTTAGCCTATAAGCTTTCATGTGTATGTATCTTCTTCAAAAGATTTCCAGAGAGACCAAAGGGCTTTAAATCACCATTATGCGGTCAGGTGCTTCACTTTTATGGTTCTTGACAACTAGCTAAGCCCCGCAGATTTTTGTTTATGTGGCTTCAGTTCCTAAGTGCTGTTATCACAGCAAAACTATTGTCTGTCTTTAGGCAGATAAATGTTGCTTCAACTTTAGTGATGGTGTAACCATTCTGTTTTATAAAATATCAGGTTTCTTTTGTAAGACTTCACATTTTCTGTTATTTGGACTCCTTTAAGGCATCTCAAATGGGATTCCTGAAAATTGAGTGAAGTCCTAAAACTAGACACCAATAGTTACTAACTGAAAACCTGAATAACAAACTCCAGGCATTTATTGGAGAGAATTTGGTATTTTAGTTGCCTGTTTCATTCATTGTTACTATAAACATAATTGTGAATGAAGAAATTGAGTGCTAAACTGACTGAGCCAGAAAGCTGACCACTTAGGGGTAGTGTGAGGTTACTTCTGTCTCCTCCTGTGGGTAATCTGTACCTGAAGCTGTGACAAAGAGGAGTCTAAGGGGGAATTTCAAAGGAGGAAGACATCACTCAGCAGATACTGATCAGAGATAGTGAGTAATTTGTCAACAATCATTTGATAAATTGAATTTTCCAGTTTTCTTCTTTATAAACTGTCAATAAAAAGAAAAAAGTGAAATTCTTCTATTAATTTGTTCAAAATGCTTTGGTATTTCCTCAAAGATTCCCTTTTGGTCTATATTTCTTTCATGTGAATCTTATCATTCACATCTTACCATCCAAAAAGTATGATGCATTTTTAGCCTCAGCCACACAGAACTATTTCTGTCTTGTGTCAGATATTTCATGGGCATAACATCTGACAGAGGAACCCTGAAAACAGAACAAAACTTTGTCTATTTTCTCCAGTTCCATTCTTAAAGGTCAGGGATCAGGGTAGAGGCATTATTATGTGTATATCCTACTGTTTAGTTCTAAAGTTTATGTAGTTACAAACAACAACAATATATCCTTTCAATGTGAAAATAGATGAAAAAAATCAAATGAGCTGTCTGGCCAAGTTTAATTAAGTCCTCAATTTGAATAATGTTTTCAAAAAATGCGTGAGGTTAGCACTCCTTTTTTTGAAGATACTAAGCTTGTTTGCTAGATTTGCCTTGGAAAGTGGGCAAAAAACCCCCACTATGTGGATGAACATGAAGCAAATGCATTAAAACAACTGGAACTGCTCTCTGTGGAAAATGCATTGCTCAGCAATAAGGATAATTCATTAATATTTCCAAGCTAGGAAGAGTTGGAGAAGAACCACTTGGAAGAAAACCAAGCTAGAATACGCCCAATTACTGCGCCTTAAATGCTTCCAAGATTTTTTAGAAGGTTACACTGGTTCATGCCGACAAGTGTTCCCTTTTGGCATCCCAGCCCTTCCAGGGCATACCAGCAGCGCGTGTGCAACAGTCTAACCTCATCAGTGGAGGGCACCGGTCCAGCCTCCTCCTGGCAGCTCAGCTTCCCAATTGTCTTCACTATTTATTATTCACCCAAGAGATAGCTCACACAGAGGCATTGGTAATGTTCAAGCAGCTATTTGAGTTGACTTTGAAATAAAGTTGTCCTGTAAACTACAGGGGAAAGAGAGGGATTAAGAACAGTGAAATCATACTGCTTCATAAACACATTGTCATTACCTTTAACTTAGTGCTCTAAATTGTGGCAATATGTCATAGTGAGACATTTTGTTCCTATTACAGCATGTACAGCATGTCGTAGGAATTTGATATCCAAACCAGGCACACAAAAGTTGGCTTGAAACATCACTGTCTTAAAACATGTAACATTCTTTGTACAGTGAGATTAACTCTAAAGTGAGCAACAGTGTCACAGAGAGACACCTTCTGTGACTGATAAACATGAATCTGTTTTTATCACCAAAGACATTTGCACAGACAGGTTACAGTCAGAATCACCAGTAATACTGTTAATATTTAAGGGCCAATTTCTTAAACAATGTTGTCAGAGATGTGCCAATTGCCCTTAACTGATGCCATGGCTGTACACCCTCCCTCCACTGGTTTACTATTATGTAAACTGTGTCCACCCAATTCAATGAAGTCAATGTATGAAAAAGAATAAGGAATCAAGTCCTGTAACTGAGCTGTTACTGTGATGTATTTCATCAAGTATTTCATCTTTCTTTCTGCCATCACAATAAACATAGCCTCTAAGCTCAAGCTATTTGACAAAGACCTCTAAAGGGCCAAAAGTTTTAGACGGGTCTCATTTATTATCATCGTTTCAAGTAACATTTTAATTGTTAAAATCAAAACCTTTCTTTCTTGTTAGTCTCTCACTTTTTAAGCAGACAAGTCCCTCTTACAGTGATATTACCTCTTCTATGAAGACAGGCTGAGAGAGTTGGGGCTGTTCAGCCTGGAGAAGAGAAGGCTCCAGGGTTATCTTATAGCAGCTTTCCAGTGCTTAAAGGGGGCCTACAGGAAAGCTGGAGAGGGACTTTTTACAAGGGTGTGTAGTGATAGCACAAGGGGCAATGGATTTAAACTGAAAGAGGGCAGATTTAGATTAGGTATAAGGAAGAAATTTTTCACTCAGAGGGTGGTGGGGCAGTGGAACAGGTTGCCCAGAGAAGTTGTGGGTGCCCCATCCCTGGAAGTGTTCAAGGCCAGGTTGGATGAGGCTTTGGGCCACCTGGTGTAGTGGAGGGTGTCCCTGCCCGTGGCAAGGGGATTGGAACTAGATGATCTTTGAGGTTCCTTCCAACCCTAACCATTCTATGATACTATGATTCTATGATTTACAATGAACACCTTGCTGCCACCACACATTTCATGTATAAAATATTTAAGTTATTATCTCAAGTGTCCTAATCCTTCCCTTTTTTCTTTCTCTTTATCATCAATAATACTGCAAGATGTGAAATGCCAGTGTCCTCTGTCATGTCTTCTTGTCCGTTGCATTTAAACACAAGGTCTTTCCAAGCCTCTTCAGACCATTAAAAGCTCCTTTGTCATCTTTATGTACTGGAAAGTACATCGATTTGCATTTCACTTCAGCTAAACATATAATTATAAGCAAATAACTTATATGAACTGCAATGGTAAATTGAAAAATTTCCATTTGAATGTACACACTTATTTTTAGGCAAATTTTAGAAAGACAGAGTCATTAGCATGGTCAGAATTAAATTCATGTTCAAATTTGAATGAATATTCATGGAAAAGTTTCCAGTGCTCCATCTAGTATAACACACACAGAGTTATATTTCCTACAACCATTTCCCCATAGAATATGATGACCCAAATGCTTTTGGAAAGATTAGGATAAATGGACTCAAATTTCTATTTACCTCTGAGCCAGTCCCTGCCAAGGAGCCTCTGTGGAAGACTCTCTTGTTCCTACTCCCTGTGGCCAATGTTCTCCCACATCAAATCCTCATTTGGTCAAGGATTGGTAAGGGAAAGGTGTAAGCTTGTGCAAGCTGTCTCAGCTCCCTTTGGTAAATTATACATTTTACTCGTGGAATCAGAAGACAATTCAGGTGGAAAGGACACTCAGGAGGTCTCTAGTCCAGTGTCCTGCCCAGGTAGGGTAGGGTCAGCTGTGAGGTCAGAACAGCTTGTTCATGGCCTTATTGAGGGAGGACTGCAAAATCTCTGATGGAGATTCACTATCTGTCTGGTAAGCCTCTTCCACACTTACCTGTTTCATTTTATGCCCATGCCTCTCCATCTCTTGCCATGCACCTCTATAAAGAGCCTGTCAAGTAATGCCATATACCATACAGTCTACATGAAACTGAATATGTTCTAATAGCAGAAAATTCTGTCAGGACAGAGAATTATAATTTGCATTCGTGTGTGACTGACTTATAGTCTGACTTTGGAAAGCAAGGAGACAGAGAAAAACTGAGGACTCAATAACCAACTGAGGTTGGTTTCCTGGGGGAAAGAGAAGGCTAAGGGAATAAATTTATGTAAGATATATTTGTGGAAGTAGGAAGTCTCAAACAAAAGGAGGATACTCTTCTTATACAACATGTAGGCTAGTGAGGCTATCAATAGATTACTATCTCTACTTCTGATGTGCACTAGAATAATTTTAAAAGAGTTGATATGCTGGAGAGGTTTTCGAAAAGAAAATGAAATAATTCAAATATTGGAAATCTACTTCAAAATTAATTAATAAACCAAATCTATGTATCAGAATAAGCAGAAATATTATGGTTTGATTATTATTTATAAACATGTTCATAAAGACAAGATTGTAAGGTAAACAGTCAGTAAAGGGGTAAAATGAAATAAATTAGCCAGAGATTGGGCATTGTTACATTTTCAGAGGTTTTGTTCTAAATTATGGGGTGATATTTTTGATGTATCAGTGCAAAGATCTGAATTCCTTTCTAAAGTAAATCTCATTATGTTGATAAACAAATTTATACATTATTCTACACATCCACTTAAGATATAGTTTCTGATGCAAGTGTTTTGCCTTGATCAGAACTGACTCGTAATCATCCCAATTTTCGTTTCTTGTCCTGGGAGCTCTTGTTCCTTCTTTTTCTTTCTTTTTGGCAGAGGAAGTACACTGCAAGGTCAGACCACAGCTTATGGTGACTGGTAATAACCTCAGAAAAGGAGCTGCGATTGGACAGACTTGCAGCTGTAATCAGTCTGGAGAGGGCATTCATGAGCAAGGAAACTCCTTTGCTTGGAGGCATAGTTTCACAGGTGAAGAGTTCTATCCACATAGGAAATGTAAGCAGTATGAGCATCTGCAATTAGTCTCTTAAGCAGCAAAGGCTACAATGGACGTAAAAGATCTGTCCTCCTTTGATTTCACAGAGAGTGTCAAATGTAGCCCAAAGTCACAGGTACTGTTCCTCAAGGGTGCATAGACTCTCAATGCTCTTTAATTTCAATGAGACAAATGCAACAAAATATTGCAGAAGGTCTAACCCCAGCCCTTTGAAAGATAATGAATGGCTGAAGTTCAGGGTACTGCATAAAGGTTAGATATTTAAAAATCCTGCAAACTTCCTGTAGAGTTGATGGGGATAGGTCAGTACCACTGGAAGATGCTTCAACCCAACTCTATGACTAATGTCTCAGGTAAAACGAAGAACTTGGCTTCTGGAAGGTCTACATTCTCTGCAGCAAGAGCCTGGACAAATAGATTGAACCAAATGTGTAGCACTGACATAGAAATCTATCTCAGGCTGAGCCTAAAACAGCTGATGAAAAAATAGTGTAAGAGCAAGATCAAGCAATGATTTATTGTCACAGAGAAATTCTCTGTAATGAATTACAGGTTTATCCTTAACAGAATATAGAACACAGAATCATAGTATCATAGAATGGTTAGGCTTGGAAGGGACCTCAAAGATCATCTAGTTCCAACCCCCCTGCCATGGCCAGGGAAACCCTCCACTACATCAGATTGCCCAAAGCCTCATCCAACCTGGCCTTGAACACTTCCAGGGATGGGGCACCCACAACTTCTCTGGGCAACCTGTCCCAGTGCCCCACCACCCTCTGAGTGAAAAATTTCTTCCTTATACCTAATCTAAATCTGCCCTCTTTCAGTTTAAATCCATTGCCCCTTGTGCTATCACTACACACCCTTGTAAAAAGTCCCTCTCCAGCTTTCCTGTAGACCCCCTTTAAGTACTGGAAAGCTGCTATAAGATTGCCCCAGAGCCTTCTCTTCTCCAGGCTGAACAGCCCCAACTCTCTCAGCCTGTCTTCACAGGAGAGGTGCTCCAGCCCTCGGATCATCTTTGTGGCCCTCCTCTGGACCCACTTCAACAGCTCCACGTCCTTCTTCCATTGAGGGCCCCTGTGCTGATCTTATGTGATGGAGTTTTTGGTAGCAGGAGAGGAGCTTCAGCCCCTGTAACTTTGCTGGCTTGAAAACTGATCAGACCGCTTCTGGCCGGGTCAAACCCCCCATCCCCTCAGGCCATGGCAGAGCAGATCAGCGCCTCTGTGAGTGCCCTGTTTAAGACGGGGACAAAGGAGCCCAAACGGGGCTCAGACCTGCAGGGAAGAGAGGGGGCAAGTGGGAGGTTGGCCCCCCTCACCTCCCGGGCAGTGACTGCCAGCGCTGGGCTGGTGCCACCGGCTGGAGATGGCTGCAGTCGCTGCTGGGAGAGCTCTGCAGCGTCCGCTCCCAGGGCTCCCACTGGGCAGAGTTCATCCTGCCAAGAATGCTGTGGTTCGTTGGGCTGGCGTGGCTGCAGTGGAGAGAGGGCTGAGACCTGAGATAAACAGGCATGCAGACAGCGAGGACAGTGAAGATGGAGCAGGAGGAGGTGTGCCGGAGCTGAGGTTCCTCCGCAGCCTGCAGCGAGATGGCAGCAGCCCCCCAGCAGCCACGATGATTAATGGTGGGGCGGAGACCCATCCGCAGCCAGTGGAGAGCCCCACACTGGAGCAGAGATGTCTGTGCCTGAAGGAGATTGTGCAGAGTTGTCTGCTGGAGGCTCACAATGGAGTAGAGATGCATCTGACGCCCGTGGAAAAGTCCATGCCAGAGCTGCTGACAGCTCCGTAGAAGCTGTGACTCCGGGGGTGGGGAAGAAGCCCACACTGGAACAATCTGATGGGTAAGGATTGCCCTGAGGAAGGACACACATTGGAGAAGTCTGTGGATTGCTGTGTGAGAAGGGGATCCGTTGGAGCAGAGGAAAGAGTGTAAGGAGTTATCCTCCTCTAAGAAAAGAGCAGCAGAAACAACGTGTGAGGAACCGACCTGTAACCACTCGTTCCCCATTCTCCTGTACTGTGGCGGGGAGGAGGGAGAGCTGAGAAGAAGGGAAGAGTGAGGGGAGTGTTGTTTCTTGTATTCCTTTCAAGTAACTGCTAATAAATTAAATTGATTTGTCTCCAAGTTGAGTCTGTTTTGTCCAGGACCATGGTTGGTGGCTGACCCCTCTCTGTTCTTATCTCGACCCTCATGTTTAGTCTCTCCCCAACCACCACTCCCAAGTCCTTGTCCTCAGGGCTGCTCTCAATCCATTCTCCACCCAGTCTGTACTTTTGCTTGAGATTGCCCCAACCCATATGCAGGACCTTGCACTTGGCCTTGTTGAACTTCACGACAGGCCCACCTCTCCAGCCTGCCAAGGTCCCTCTGGATGCCATCCCTTCCCTCCAGCGTCTCCACAACACCACACAGCTTGGTGTCATCTGCAAACTTGCTGAGGGTGTCTTCGATTCCACTGTCCATGTGTCCAACAAAAATGTTAAACAGTGCCAGTCCCAATACTGACCCCTGACGAGCGTCACTCATCACTGCTATCCACTTGGACGTCGAGCCATTGACTGTAACTCTTTGAGTGCAACCATCCAGACAATTCCAAATCCACCGAGTGGTCCATCCATCAAATCCGTGTCTCCAATTTAGAGACAAGAATGTTGTGCAGGACAGTGTCAAATGCTTTGGACAAGTCCAGGTAGATGATGTCAGTTTGGACACCCCCAAAAGTGGTCAGAAAATCTGAAATGGGTTTTGATAGGACGTAAATAAGTATCACTACCTTACCTTCACTTTTGCTCTAGGTGCAAGCAACATTTCTCCACTTTCTGTAACACAGGAAACAGACATATACAAGTAAAAAAAAGTAAAAAATATGTGTATATGTACGCATGTTTATGTACATATATATTTATCTTCCAATAAAGCATTCTATTCAATGATCACATTTCCTATGACTGGATAATGAATAGACATTAGAATCATAGAATCGTTAGGGCTGGAAGGGACCTTCAAAGGTCATCTAGTCCAACCCCCCTGCAAGGAACAGGGATATCTCCAACTAGATCAGGTTGCTCAGGGCCTCATCCAACCGGGCCTTGAACGTCTCCAGGGATGGAGCATCCACCACCTCTCTGGGCAACCTGTTACAGTGTTCTACAACTCTCATGGTAAAAAATTTTTTCCTAATATCCAACCTGAATCTACCTCCCTCTATTTTAAAACCATTACCCCTTGTCCTATCACAACTGGCCCTCCTGAACAGCCTCTCCCCATCTTTCTTGTAGGCCCCCTTGAGGTACTGGAAGACCGCTATAAGGTCACCCCGGAGCCTCCTCTTCTCCAGGCTGAACAGCCCCAACTCTTTCAGCCTGTCCTCATAGGAAAAGTGCTCCAGCCCTCTTATCATCTTCGTGGCCCTCCTCTGGACCCTCTCCAACTGGTCCATGTCCTTCTTATGTTGGGGACTCCAGAACTGGACGCAATACTCCAAGTGAGGTCTCACGAGGGCAGAGTAGAGGGGGAGAATCACCTCTCTCGACCTGTTGGCCACGCTCCTCTTGATGCAGCCCAGGATGCGGTTGGCCTTCTGGGCCGCAAGAGCACATTGCCGGTAATTAGGTGATACATGTGAACTAAAACCCACAGAAAATCGAATAGAAATATATCCATTAAGACTTCACTTCAGGGAAACTCATCTCATTTCAGGTTTCAACTCTATGACTCAGATTGCATATTTATAGATTTATAGGAAAAGACTGCAATGGTCACAAGCTTTCAAAGGAACTCAAATCCATTTTCACCATACTGGGCAATGATTCATGCATTTCTAACAAAATCAGGTAAATTTAGTGGTTTTAGATGGAGTTCTGCTTTGAGAATTTGAAGTTAAACTTGAGGATCAGCTGTAAACAAACAGTTGCTCTAATCTCTTTTAACTGAGAGGTGAGGTTTTAAGGAGCTCTGGCCTTAGTGAGAAAAGGAATTCCATCTTGTACAGGACAGTATTGTTCACTTGTGGCCACTGAAAATAAATATATTCTTACAATGGTTAGATTTAGTACCCAGAGTGAAAAAAATTCAGAAATGCTCGTAGACACTAGAAGACATAGCACCAGCACCATTTCTACTGTCATAAACTATGCTTATGAATCTATAATAATTTAAGCTGTAATGAATAAGGGCAGTGTGACTTTTAATTTTTTTTTTTTTTGTGACGAGAAGTAAACATGTCTTGCAAATAGTTACAAAACACTGATTTTATTGAAAAGTAGTATATATTAAGCTGTTGAACTGTTTTAGTTATGAAACATATTTCTGGAGCTGACGAATTTGATTAAAAACAAACAAACAAAAAACCCTTGAAAAAATTTAATACCACCAAACCCCAAAAAACCCCAATTAAATTCAGCTCTTTTGTCGCTTATGAATAGCTTGTTCCTTCCTTCCTCTCAGTTGAAGAATGGATTTCAGTAACTGGAACCACAGTGTCTTATTTCAATCTTAAACTACCTTGATCTGCAGGTCGCAAAGCAAAAGAAGAAAACTATATGCCAGGTGTAATTTCAGTATTATTCTATATAGCAAAAGGTTGAGTATAAGTGGGAGTAAAACTAGTGCTGTAATGAGCAGGAATAGAACTCATGTCCTTCAGTGTCATATTTGCAGATGATTATATGATTCAGGTGCTCCTGTACTCAAGGTGTTACTAATTAGAGCCGAAAAAGACAGTATAAATTTTCAGTCTTTGCTCACAGTCCCAAGAACATTTATAGTTTAAAACTGTTTACTGTTTACTTTGATATTCATATGATATTTTGCATATAATAACAAAAAATGTCATTGCTACATTTCCAATCTAAGTGTATAGGCACGATGCAGAAGACATTTTGAATTCATTAAGATCAGAGGCAGAAGTGGCTATGAAGAAAATATGCTTACATATCCTCTGGAGAAATATCACACATATATATGGATATGTGTGTAGGTGTGTATAAATATATACACATGAGGAAAAACTGACATGTTCAGTCAATGATTTTGTTTTACTATTAATTTCAATATTTATGAGTTTGTGATATATTCTGCAATGACACACATTATTTAGCCCGACTACATGCTGAAGTCCTTAATTAACTAGTCTCCTACAAAAAACGATTGACCTGATGCCTAAAATAAAATAAATAAAAAAAAGGTAAAATTCTAACTAAAATTAATTAAACAAACCTCTAATGAGTGAAAAGACGGGGGCACGATTTATCCTGAGTGAAATGGGAAACATAAAAATACGTTTTCACTTACAGGCTGATGCTACACCCGTGCCGATTTAGTGTGCTTCCTGGATTCACCACACACGTATTCACACGTACTAAATATCGGCACATAACCTCCTCGTGCCTCTGTAAATGTGTAACTTGAACCCACTGAATGGCTAGGCACAATGGTGTTTATTGAATTGTTTCGAGTTCCCTATCAAGGCTTTGCTTCCCCCTCTCCTATCTGAGTGTTCAGATTTCTAGAAGTGGTTCTTTGATGTGTGCTCATAAACAGGCAGGGATTTCCCCTCCCTTCTCCTTCCCTTCAATTCCGTCTTTGTGCTTGGAACAGTAATTCAACAACTAGCCTTTGTCCGTTTTGTATTTACAGCTCCACTCCCCTCGAAGACGGACTTATTTTTTTATTTATTTATTTACTTATTTATTTTGACTGGGAGGGGACGGGATCCACATAGGAGAAACGTTTCTGTCATCCTTGCCGGCACTGTTCGGAAGAGAGCAGCTCCCCGGGTGGGGGATATTTTTCTGTCACTTTTACTGTTTCCAGGCAGCTGATGCATCACGATGCAGTTATTTTCAATTTGCCAGGGTGACTTTACAAATGCGACTATAGTATTTATAGCAAAAAAAGGTCCCTCTCTTTTTTATTTTGATATTACTTTTTCCCAAACTGGTTTGGCGAGTCAGTTAAAAATTATTTCCGTGCCCCTGTGTATGTTCAAAATGTTCTCTAGCAGTGGAAAATCTCTCTTCTCTGTTGCTGGAAGTTCCTATAAAGGATATAACCAAATCCCACCTCTCCTCCCAAGAACAAAGGGTCTGCCCCCCTCCCCACACCCAAATCTTAGTAGAAAAGACCTTAACAGACCTCACATATGGACTTCTTTCTCAGCCACTGTATTAGCGTCAAGGAAGATCTGTTTCACCTCATGTGTCTCTCTTGTTGAGAAAAAGGTAGTGTTTTTACTGTTTTGTTACCATGGAGGTTTGAACTATAAGCTTCCCTATGTATTTTCCCTCCTTCGACACACAATAATCCAAGTGGCATGCAGTGTATGCTTTTTTAAAATCTAAAGTTCTTACAGTGTCTGCATTAAAAATATTTGCTACTCTGAAGAGATTACAACCCCACAGCATCTCCTGCTTTATAAAAACACTACCGCTATTGGCATGATGGACTGAACAGTTATCAGTTAGTGAGATCTACCATGTCTTCTCTCTGTTGAAGAAATTGCACCTTCTGTGAGCAATGATGATGATTTTTAATTAAATATAAAAGACAAACCTCCACGATGAAGAACAGCACTATTAATAGACGTTATTCCAAGCCCTTATGCTATTGAGTTTTAAGAATGACATATCATCAGCGTAATGCATAACTGAAGTATCCAACTTAACTACCACTCGACTGGTTCGCCTGTTCATCATGCTTTTTTTACACTGATCTATTGGCAGGGTTATATCTAACTCACAAATATGTAAGAGGGTCAGAGCTGTGGTCTTTCGCCTAAAACAAAACCAAACAATGTTTCTTTTAGAACACTTGTCCTCACCGCCTGTTACTGTCATCCTCTACGGAACCTAAAGTAGTAACATCAGTGGGGTAAATTATGTAAACGTTTAAGATCACAGATGCCAAATTAATCATTTAGAGTTTCAAGTCATTCTATTTTGCTTGTCAAATTTCCACACCAAAAAATAGAGAAACTACAGACAATGTGATATCCAATGCCTCAGTTCAGGCTATTTGTAAAGCAACCTGTTTTTCCAGGGGTAGAATGTCAGAAACTTTTTGAAAAAAAAAAAACACAAACAACAGATAGACACCACACACTGCTCTCCTAGTATATAATTACTTCTGGATCAAATAGATAGGTTTAAGGAATATTTTTCCTACCTCTTTCTACAGTACGAACTTACTGGGATACTCAAAGGGTTCTTCTCTCCCTTCGCAGCTATCAGCCCAGATTTGGCTGATCTTTTCTGCCCTGCGATCATTCCCAGCTCTGCTCTGCACTGGTTTTCTGGATGAGCAATGACTTAAAATACTATTTTTCTCTGTAATTGATTTGTTTGATTTCTCCCTCTTTTTCCTCTACTTGATGAATATTTTTAAGGAGACAATAATGTGATACATGTGTATATGTAGTTCTGTACGTGGATAAAGAAATACTGAATTTATAAAATATTCAGTGTATACAGGACTTGTAATGAACAAAGAGTGTTACTTGTCCATGGGAACAAAGCCTACCCTTACTTTTTTTGAAGGCATACAAAAAATGAACAATGTTTAAACATAAAGAAAAAAGCTAAGTTTTGCTGCTTTGAGGATACTGTGCCTTCTGTGTTCAGATATAATTTACCTTGTATATTCACCACTTTTGTTAGAAAAAGAGTTAGTTAGCTTCTCTTCTAAAATTATCTTTCATGACAGGGTACCATATATACAGTCCGCAGTATGTCTAATTTTGTACTGCTCGCCTTCACAAGCGACTGTAACAGCGCACACTGAAACTGAAGCGGGGTCTGGCATCACATTTGCACCTAAAAGCCGAGGCAATGAAACAGAGAAGTCTCTCCAAGCGTATTACATGCATGCCATTGTCTGCCACTCAGCCAGACAGCTGTGGGGCTCTCTTTTTTATTACTACTACTACTACCACTATTATTATTGTTATTACTATTATCACAACCCTGTTTTCCTTCACAGATGCTATTGTGAATTTACTTTTCCTGCAGCAAGAGCACGGATATCAAGGAATGAGAGGATGTACAAGCATGGGAGCACTCAGTAGGGCAAATCGGAACCAAGGAAAAGGAGCCTGCTCTCCGTGTAGGTCCCTGAAACTAATCTGGGCGCTCTGGAAATGACATGAATAGCTAATGTTCCCCATGAACTCTGAAAGGCGCGCGGCTCTCATCTGACTGCCTCCTGCTCCCATCCTCGGAGGGGGCTCTGGGAGCGAAAGGTCGGGGGGATAATCCTGCACCTGCAGCCCAGAGAGGGCTGGGAGTGTGGTTCCCGACCGGCCGTGCCGTAATTGATGCTAATTGTTACGGAGCCAAGGCGCCCTTCCATGGAGGAGCAGGTGGGAGCCTTTGTTGCGCTTGGGACCATTATACTAACAACAAGCTTACGATTCTCTGCGTAGGCTTAAGAGTACAAAGACGCAGTCGATACTTTGGGGAGCCCCTTAAAAGCTTTACTGGGCATCTCCTAACTTGATGAAGTAAAAGTCTCCGAGAGTGAAAGGGCAGAACAAACTGAAGAATAAAAGGGGCAGTACCTGCCGGCTGGCCAAGCCCTGAACAAACCTGGGTGATGTGACTTTGGGAGATTTACACTGCACCTGACAGCTTCTGTGGAGACAGAGATTTTGCACCCTGTCATCTGTGGGAAGAGTCAGGTGTTAGCAGTTACTTCAGGGACCTAGAGACCTCCCAGGGGAATTTTCTCTGGAGCTGCCCATCTGTTTGCTAGCTTTGATGTGAAAGGATGGACTCAGAAAGAGGGCTGAAAAATGAGAGGAAAAAGAAAGGAAAGGAGTCCAGCTGCTGATATGATATTGGGTTATGGTCAGGCAAAGAGCCAATAATTGCTAATGCTAAAATGATGTGGTTTGTGGTTTTTTTTTTTTTTTCTTTTTCCCTTTCTCTATGCTTAAAGAGTCTGTTTCTCCTACCCGCTGTAGACCACCAGACACTGAGCTGGAAAAAAAGAGCATAGCTCCCATGAGTTTGAGAGAGTGAACATGGTCCATACTGAAAGATACATCTCAGGGTTTGGCGATCGCATCGGTGGCACTTTAGTAAACATCACAGCATTACTGACAAAATCAAGTCTGAACCCTGAAAACACTAAATAAAAATAAACACTTTAAAAAGGAAAAGAAATAGGATAAATTGGTATGTTTTAGTGTATAGTTTGTGTACCCCATGTGGCGCGCAAAACAATTGTGAAAATAGTAAAGCACTTCTCAAAAGCCCACACACGCATTCCTGTGTATTCAAGCAAACAAACAAAACGCGGGAAAATAAAAGAAGAAAACAAACAAAGTGTAAGCTAATTTTAACAGGCTTGTAAATAAGTCTGGAAACACCATGCAAAAGGACCTGTGAATTTCTCAGAAACCAATTAAAGAGTCCTTTTAAAAAGCTTGGAGTAGATGACCTTTTGGATAGACTTTTCTCATCACTGATACACAAATATGTGATTTATAATGCAATCAGTGGATTGCATTAAGAAGTTAATGCGTGCTGCTTGAGGATGTCACATACTGCATTGGGTGGTATAGATTATATTGACCATTTTATGTAATTTACTGTTATTTTTTTCAGAGCCTGACACTGAGGTGTAGTTAAGCTCCTAATTTAATCATGTGTCTCTTACCTTTATGAGATCACTGTGCCTAGGGAAGCTGACATGATGATCCATTAAAAAGCCTGTTACATCTTTAAAAATTAAAAAAAAAAAGAAGAAAAGAAATATTCTTGAAGGCATTGGCTTAGAAGCAGAAAGCGGAGAAATCATTTATGGAAAATTGTAAACCCATTCAGACATGACAAGGAGACACCTTCAGATACAGACGTCGGGTTACTCAGGGGTCACCAGTCACAGTCAAGCATCACCTGCTCCTCTGAATCTCTTCTAATGGTCCTGGAAGTGTAAGCAACCTCTGCAATTTCAAAACCAGAACCCAAACCCTTGAATTTGGTCTGCAGAGATCATGAATTTGGCTTAAGAGTCATGACAATTAAACAAACAAACAAACAACAAGCTCAAAAACACTAGCTGGGCTTCTTTTTATTTCTCTCTTCAGTGTTTGAACCATAGAAGCTTAACTTTTCCTGTAGCTTGAGTATTAGCAACAGATTTTCTTTCTTGGGAAAAATGTTTTGAAGAAGTTTTTGAAGAATCACAGAGTTCCAGGAACTGGAAAATTCGAGCTCCCACAGTGTTCTTTGAAATACAGCAGAGTTGGCTTCAATTTATGCTGTTAGTACACCTGGAAAATTCAGAATCAAGATTTAAATCACTAAGACATTGGAAGGAAAAAAAAAAGATCACCTGTAATAACTGTTATTCTGCTTGAATTATTATGTTGGCTTCTCTGTGCTGTATCACACTAATTCATTAGCAGGTCGCTGGGAAATGAACCTACAGAAAGGACATGGTTCCTGTCTTTTGCATCTCATCAGCTAGGAACTGATGAAGTGACTTTGGGTGGCCTGGCCTGGCCTGCTGAACCTAGTAGACCACATTTTTTTTACAGGAAGATTTAAATCCTTAAGTCTGTTGGGAGAGCTGCAGTGAAGTTTCAGGGAGATGCGTGCTCTTGGTAGGAAGGCTGACTTCCTAAGTGGCTCTGCAAGCCTACACGCTGGTGAAAGGCGGGTATAGACTATTGCCCTGCTGTGGTTACATGAGTGGCTGCAGATGCGAGGAAGCTGCTCCTGGAGAAGGCTTCAGCTACAGCTCAATGTCACAGAATTTCGCCACTCTTTGCCTCCAGTTCCAGGAAAACCTGCTTGGCAGCTGCTGTGCAGGGCTGGCAGGCTGTACCAGGCTTGTGGGTGGCAGAAGAAGAGAGATAAGCAGAAAGCTGCAAGAGTAAGTGGGAAAGAAACCAACTGCATCATCTCCAAACTCAGAGAGAAAGCTTTAACAGGTCTGTTCGGGTCTCTGTACCTCAGGACCTGTTGTATGATCATGGCTGGTCCACGGAGCAGAGATGTGTAGACCACTCTCCACCACCCAGAGCTGGGAAAATTGTATCAGTTCACTCTGAAGAGCAACAAATATGCCTGAGATCTTGAGGATGCTCTCTTTGAGCAGATGCAAAATAGAGTTTGCCTTGTAATGGCAATGGAGGTAGGAAGGTTAACTAGAGAGTTAGGAGATCCCTAAAGGATCTCCTCTAAAAAGAGGAGATCTCCTCTCCCTAAAAGGACATCTGAGACATAATTAACTGGAACAAAATTTTCCTGCCTTAGCACTGGAGTAGGATTTGCAAAGCTTCTCATTTAGTAGTCTTGTTGGCTGCCCGTCACTAAAAATTCAGGTAGGACGTAATATAAGCAACAAGGTAGTCACCAGCCAGAAAATTAGAATAGCGGCAGCATCAAAGAACAATGCACTAGTACAATCGCCTGAAAATTCTGATGCTTTGCAAAGAGCTAATATTTGTATTCATTCTAGGTACTGAAGACCAATTTTCTGTCGAGAATGCCAACAATTGGAATGTTATTTTTCACACATTCCTTCAGCAGTCTGGTTAAAATAAGAGACTACACAAACTGGCAGAGATGGCAAGTTATCTGTGTTCACTATCCTATCTTTCATGAAGATTCCTGTCTAAATAAGAAGAAATTTATTCCTTTTCAAGCAAATCCTGTTAGGAGTTCCATACTCTTATCCTACATTGATAGTGCAGCACTGACCAGAGAAGGGAATAAGAATAAACCCCAAACACAAATGGAGCCACACAAGAAGAAAAAGGTGATGTTTTATGTGCTTTGGTCTACTGCACTTACAATATATCTTTCAGAATTTCCCGCCATTCGGTTAATATATGTTTTACGAGCAGCAATGGACTAGGAGTAGATTCGCTTTTGTCAAGAGTTTTTGCATAGACATTCCGGATTGCTGTATTGCTTTGCAGGTGGAAGATAGACTGTGTAATTAACAGCAGACTGCAGAGAAAATGCTCAGCTGCAATCTTCTGTCCATTTAATTGTGAGTATAGAATTTTGAAGAAAATTCTTGCTCATTGGGAAAATCCAAGAAAATATATTTGAAACGGATTTATCGTGAAAACAAAAAGTTGGCATGTTTCATGGATTCTCATGTGCTGGCAGGCAATTTTCAGAGGGATAAAAGGTCTTTGATGTTAGTGAATGGCTTCCTTCTATTTTTAATAATGCAATAAGCTTTCTTGTTTTCTGGCAAAGGTATTTCCATAGAAAAGTTTTGTTCAAATTCGTTTCACAACAATATTACGAATTACTCAAGAAGCACTCTGGCCAAAGGTCAGAGTTATCAAATGGCTTTAATTAAACAAAAATCCTACGGAGTAGTATGGAGGTTTAATATATCTTTCTAACAAAAAATATGGCAAAGAGCATTTTATTGAGTTTTTGATTGGTTATGAAACTGGAATTCACCTTAGCTTTACCAAAGTTTGGAAATGATTCAACAATCTGGAGTTAAATTTCAAATAATTTTTTTGGACAGTTTCCTGGTCTGAAGCAGTCTGACAGACTTTTGCATCAAGAAAGCTATCCACATATAAATTTGATCTTTAAAACAAAATTTCGTATCTTACCTACCAACCTCCATCATCTTACAGTTCCCAAGCAATACTATTGGAAAAGAATTTGTGAGTGAGGAGAAAGATTCTCTGTGCCATACTGCACATATTTGGTTCAGTGTCACTAAAGACTTTTGCCTCAGGTAGGCAGTAACTGGAAGGAATAGCTTGTTCCAACTTATTTCCTCTGGCTACAGCTTTATTCAGTTATGTTTGTTCCTGAACAGAAACAGTAAACACCATCGATGCTATTGCACTGATTGCTGTATTTCTTCTTTTGCATACTACAGAATCTGTTAACTTGTTACAAACACTGTGAGAAGCAGCTTAAGCAATTTTGGGACTACTTTGAAGATCATTAGTTGCAAGTTATTAAATGTACATTGTTAATAATGGATACGACTGAGAACTAGTGCAGTAGGCATTATTCCCATTGAAGATAATGGCTCTTTGCCAAAAGAGTTTGCAGTAATTTTGCCAATTGTGAAATCTACTGGGCATAAACTGAAAAAAATGGGAATGGCTGTTCAATATATTCAGTAATTATTCTCTTAACTACATTTTAAAAGTGCATCTGGACACTGGACAAAGTCTTTAGAATCTAAATGAGCCAAAGACAAGCTTTCCTCGCAGCACAACAGGGGAATTCAACCAAATGCATTTATTATACTCCGAAATCACAGCTGACTTCTACTAGTGCCAAAAAAGAGAAGTTTACACAAACTGGTCATAATTTTTTTAAGCACTGATTACAGCTGAAGTGCTATTTTTTATGTGAAAAGAATTTGTTACCAAGTGCCATGTCATAGAATATAAACTTTGCATAAGTCCAAAGACTCAGATGTTATTGCAAATGTAGCCATAGAAGGGGAAATAAAGGGGTTTATCAAGCCTTAAAAAAGAGAAAAAAGCTTGTCCTCATTTGCTAACTTATCCTTGCAGAATTGTAACTTGTAAATAGGAGACAAAGGTTTTCCTTCACAAAATTACTGCCAGTTAAGGCTAATGTAGCTGGTTTCCTTGCTTTATTTTGTTTCCTGGAGTTCACAAATCAAAAGTATCTAGTACAAAACTGTGAAATCCCTGATAAACAATCATAGGTGCAGTAAAGTTCAGTTTTTCTGAACACTAGAGAATTACTGAAAGGCAGAATGTAATTTCAAAGTTGTCTTGTTATACTTTTAGGAAATCTCACCCTTATAACTACTTGAGGATTAGGCTACGAAAAGAAATATAAATTTGCTCACTCCAACAGCTCTATGTCTTTCTTCTATTGGGGGCCCCAGAGCTGAATGCAGTATTCCAGGTGGGGTCTCACGAGAGCAGAGTAGAGGGGCAGAATCACCTCCCTCAACCTGCTGGCCACACTTCTTTGGATGCAGCCCAGGATACAGTTGGCTTTTTGGGCTGCAAGTGCACATTGCCGGCTCCTGTTGAGCTTCTTCTCAACCAAGACCCCCAAGTCCTTCTCCTCAGGGCTGCTCTCAACCCATTCTCCGCTGAGTTTGTATTTGTACTTGGGATTGCCCTGACCCATGTACAAGCTCCTGACCAAGTGATTTGGCCATGTATGTATCCATGTAATTATTTCATGAATGAGGCATTGGAACAGGTTGCCCAGAGAAGTTGTGGATGCCCTAGCCCTGGAAATGTTCAAGGCCAGGTTGGATGAGGCTTTGGGCAACCTGGTGTAGTGGAGGGTTTCCCTGCCCATGGCAGGAGGGTTGGAACTAGATGATCTTTGAGGTCCCTTCCAACCCAAACCATTCTATGATTCTATGATTCTACGATTCTATGATTCTATGATTTTCTATATCATCAATTATGTCCAAGCCTCCTGGGGCAGGTTTTTTTTTTCCTGTGGGCCACCACCACCTCACAAACTACATTGTGAAAAGGTTTACTATCTCTCCATTAACACATGTATTCTGTGAATCTGTACGGCTATCACAAGTGCAAAACCTAGAAAATTTTTGATGTTCCACTCATAATTCATATTAAATTTACTTTCCGTGATCTATTTTGCCTCCATTACCCTACTTTCATACTTGTATTTCTTCACCAAATCATAGAAATGGAGAGTGAAAAATAAATGTCTCCTTTCTAAGAAATGTTTGTTCAAAACAATATTTTCTGTATTTGCTCAAGTAATTTCTTTTTATAAATTAGGCTTATACCATGATTACATCAGTCTGAATAAGTAAGTGTAAATAAGTACAGAATGGTCTAAGAATTTCCTGACACTTTGCTAGTATATTTGATCACAAGATTTGATTACAAGCAAGAAGCATTTTGCTGTTTGCAGCTTATAAAGTTTAGCGTCATTTCTTCCTGATCTCATATTGAAGTAGTAAGAAGACATTCCCCATCAAAATTTCATGTTCATTACGTTGTTCACTGTAGTTCAACTCATTTGCTTTTTAGTGTGTTGACACACCTTTGGTTCAGCAATTGCTCTCTTCACAAACTGCAGAAGAGAATTGATCATACACAAAACTGATGACGTCCTAGTCCTCAATAAACTTCAGGACACAGTGCTTCACTAAGGCATTGTTTTTTACCTTGATATTTTTAGAAATTCTCTAGGGGAACAAATAATATGTCAGAGGGTATGGTCCAAGCCTCAGACTGGAGGCCAGGGGATGCTGACAAGGAGATTAAGGAAGTGCTTGACAGCAGTTCTAAAATCAATGATTTATTTCTGAAAAAAATAAGAGCCTGGAACAAAAGTTGCAAACTCCTCAACTCAGAAGACCTGGACCAAAACATAACTGTAGTACCAAATCTTTAAGCCCTCTTTTACCCCAGTTTTACCACACTTTCAGGTTTATTTGGGGTGAGGAGTCAAGATAACTCAATGTATGTGGGTAAAAAGGCCCTTAGAGTAATTAAAAGGCAACATATCTCAATGTACTTGCTGCTACAAATACTTCTGAAGGCATAACTTTTTAAAGGGCCAAAGCAGTAATATGTCCCTTCTAGGATAAATAGGTGGTGCAGTAGAAATAAAAGGCTTGTTATTAAGTGCTGAAATAGTCTTAATCTTTCAGAAAAGTTTGAGAAACTCAGAGATTTTCTTTATTTTTTTTTCTTTATTCTTTTTGTTGATTTTGGTCATTTTTCCTGTTGACCTTGTTGTAACTTTCAGATGTAAACAATCGTAATACACTCAGAAACACTCACTTTCTTGGATGTTTGCAGCCTTCTTTGAAAATCATTTGGCTGCATAGCTCCCAGCCCAAGCAGGTAGATGTTCTGCTGCATACATCAACCCAAAGGACAAAAGAAAAATTAAGTAAGACAGCTTCCATTTCTGAGCTAGTCATCTCATCTCCTACCTCTTGCACATACTCGCACAGATACACAGAATATGGCAGCAACAGAGAGAAAATATTTCTAAAGATTCAGTCTACGGTCCTAACTAAACCCTGGGAATGGACGATGCCAATGCTGAGCTGGTGAGGAAGAAGGGCTGTTGACAGGTACCAAGGCTTCCTTACCTAAAGCAAAATGGCAAAGCCAAAAAGCAATTACTTTTATTTAACCCTCATATATTCTATGGGTTTCAAAGATGCTGTGTAATTCCCTGTGAATCGTGATGAGTCTTTGATCAACAAAGGGCTTGCTAACACCCTACATATTTTTCATTTGATTAAGATCCCACTATTATAGTCTCAGATAGCTACTCTGGATTCACACAGATGTAAATCTCAGTTTACTGCAACAAAGAAAAACTCAGATAATGGTTTTGGTTTTGAACCTGTAGACGAGGTTTTCATGGTGATCTCATATCACTTGAGAGACAGAATATCCCCTGATTCCTTAGCTTAAATATATAAGTATCTCTTTCAGTCCCAGACTCTGTCCATCTCTTGCAAATTGCCCAGCCTAACAGTGGTACATATTCTTCTGGTTTATACCTTCTGGTTCAGGAGACAGGTAAAAACGAATGAAATGATGCTCAAGAATGCTGTTTCTCTTTTAGTAACATAGGCCCTTCATGTTCATCCCATGTTTTTTTTCCAGAACTTGTTCGGTCGGTTAAGCTTCCTGTGTGACTTTGTGGCTCCAGCATCTTGGGTTTTATCTCAGTGATTAGTCATTGCTCCAAAACCAAAGACATATTAGCACTTTCTCCCAGTTCCACTTTTGTCGTGCATTTGTTTTGTTGACAGAAGAGTTATTAAACTTTTTTTTCTTGTATGTGTCTTGGACATGCATCACATGAAAATAAAGTCTGTGCATATTTCCATGACACAGCACTGTTCTTAAAGATAGCTTCACAATTTCAAATATAAATAAAAATTGAAGATTGGTACATTCTTTATCTTGCCTCCTCAGTGTGAATTGGTGTGGGTTGTTACTGACTATATTGCATTCTTAGCAGAATTATAATAGTCTGGAGGTATAGATGTGAAAAGGACCTAATGCATGTCTTCCATGCCTAAATGATGAATTTTGAAATATTGAATTATGGTTTCAGCTGAAAGAGATTTCTTCTGATATAAAGGCAATTTTTTTTTTCAAATATATACACAGGTCCAAATTCTAGGTCTGATCATCTAGCTATCTGTTCGATATAATGTAACTGATAGATCTTTAGAGATATACAGAAACAATAAGTTGCATCATTACAGCATATAAGAATATCAATTTATGCCAAGTTTACCATTAGAACTCTTATTGGTGCAGTATAGGTAATTTTTCTTAAAATAATTTATCATTTTATATTTATTTATATTTATCATTTAATTTGAGAAATATCTTGAAAACATATAGGAAACAAAGTGAAACCAGTTAACTTAGATCGATATAACATATCTCACTGAGAAATAATTAAAGCCATAGATAAAAAATAGATTATATTTGTTCACTTACTGTGCAAAGTTTAGCTTTGTATGTCAATAACTAGTGTTCTATGTCGTTATCTTATACTTAGTTTGCTGTGTTTTTCCTTCTTCCATGTTTCTTTTATTCTCTTTGACTGATCTTGTTGAAGAAAATTCCTGTGTGCAATCCCTGGGTCTGAATAAATTCCCATTCTCCATGTCTCCATGTCTCAGGACCTCCACATACACCAATGGAAAAAACAACGACAATCCAAAACACAAAAAGAATCATTTCGATAGATGTGTCTTGAAATCAGATGTCAACTAAACAGAAGTTTCCCTAGGGAAATGTAGTTGAAAAATCTTACATTGCAATTAACTCTTAATCTATTTTTGTTGTGGTCAGATTCAATGGAAATTTTAAACATGGACTTTCATTCCCAGGAAAGATAAATGAGCTAGATGTGCTAAAAGCTAAGCATGTGGTTAAAAATTCTTTACAGGTTCTAGACCTTTAAATCCTTCTAGGCGTTTTTTTTTTTGCAATGATCATAAATGACGTACCTTTTAAAATTACTAAGTGATAGAGGGTCATCATTATTCTCTAAAATAATGTCTTCTGTAAGTTGCAGCTGTGGCCCTGTGAGAGGTGATGTTGATTTGGACCAGATTCTCACCAGAATAAATAAATGCGATCCCAAAAAAACTATAATATAAGGCACTCTGAGCCCAGTTTTTCTTCTGGTGTAAGATGTCAGCCAATACAACAATATTTTGTTCTGGCCTCCCATGTCTTGTGCCTTACCAAAACATAAGTGCTTGCCAAAGAGTCAACAGTGATAACAGCATCAGCTGATGACACGGCACAAATATGAGGAGTTGAAACATTCTTACATTAATAAGTCAATGACTGTTGATATAGCACAGCAGTCACAAATCAGAAGTTGCTATATTAGGGTACAATGCAATGATATTGAAGTAGCAGTAGATTGCTTCCAATTACAGCCATACAACTAGTATAGGCTGGCTTTAAAATCATTCCAGTATAATCCTGTTGTTGCCAGTCACTTACATAAATTGAATGAAACACTCTTGCTTGTTTTTACTCGTCAAAACTCAAGAACAGTATAACAAAAAACCACTGTCATCTGGATAGATGACAACTCCTAGCCCCAAAATAAAAGCTCGGGAAGTGAACACTGAGGTTTTTCTGCTTTACAGACAGAAATTACTCCAAGCAAGAACTACCCAGAACAGAGCATGATATGAAGCTCTGGAAAAAATAATAGGACACCACCAAAGAAGAATAAAAGGAGAGGGTTAATGTTCGAAGTAAAATAAACCAGTGTATTGGTAAATAGACTGTTGGGACAAAACAAGAAATTGAAATTTTCAAGTGTATTTTTACTTCTGCAAAATTCAGATTCCTGAATTTTGTAGTTTTGCCATAGTTTTCCTTACTTATTTTCAAAATTTTTATTATATTCAGAGAGACAATTTTCAAAACCACTACATTATTTCTTGGTTTTCTGTAGAAGCTATTCATGGAACATATGTATTAGCATAATGAACAAAATTATGTGCATATATAAAATTTCTTAATTTTCTGCTGAAATTGTTAAAAGCCCTTTTCTAAATCAGGAATCTATTCTTGTTCAAAAGTCAACCTCTTTTCTTTTCTTTTCTTTTCTTTTCTTTTCTTTTCTTTTCTTTTCTTTTCTTTTCTTTTCTTTTCTTTTCTTTTCTTTTCTTTTCTTTTCTTTTCTTTTCTTTTCTTTTCTTTTCTTTTCTTTTCTTCTCTTTTCTTTTCTTTTCTTTTCTTTTCTTTTCTTTTCTTTTCTTTTCTTTTCTTTTCTTTTCTTTTCTTTTCTTTCTTTTCTTTTCTTTTCTTTTCTTTTCTTTTCTTTTCTTTTCTTTTCTTTTCTTTTCTTTTCTTTTCTTTTCTTTTCTTTTCTTTTCTTTTCTTTTCTTTTCTTTTCTTTTCTTTTCTTTTCTTTTCTTTTCTTTTCTTTTCTTTTCTTTTCTTTTCTTTTCTTTTCTTTTCCTTTCCTTTCCTTTTCTTTTCCTTTCCTTTCCTTTTCTTTTCTTTTCCTTTCCTTTCCTTTTCTTTTCTTTTCTTTTCCTAGCCCTCACTTTTAATATCATCACTACCAATGCAAAACATGACTTCATTCACATAGTAGGCTTCTCCAGGTAAGCATAGATATTTGGGGCTATTTGCTGCTGCGTTTCTAGAAGTCGAAAGGTAGCATCAATTTTGAAACTGTATGAACAGCGCCTCAGACCTAATTGATTGATACACTGTAGCTTCTTCAGACATAATTTGGCTGAAATATGGCTTACATGAGAAAAAAAAAAACAAGCCTGCCAAAAGAAATCTTCTGCTACTATAATCACATCTTTATTAATGTTTCTGCTAATGCAAAAGTCTTTCATACATTTTAATTATAGATATGAGTAAATATTCACTGGGTCATACAACACAACATTGGCATCCAATGATAGGACAAGGGGAAATGGATATAAGCTGGAACATAGGAGGTTCCACTTAAACGTGAGGAAGAACTTCTTCCCAGTAAGGGTAACAGAACACTGGGACAGGCTGCCCAGAGAGGTTGTGGAATCTCCTTCTCTGGAGATGTTCAAAACCCGCCTGGACGTGTTCTTGTGTGATCTAATCTAGGTGGTCTTGCTCAGGCAGGGGGATTGGACTAGATGATCCTTTGAGGTCCCTTCCAATCCCTAACATTCAGTGATTCAGTGATTCAGTAACACAGTCTTCAGAAAAGTGTTCTCCTGCAAAGGCATTGCATGAGTTTGTTATGAAGGAGGGAGCAAGAAGATCCAACCTGAGATCCATCTTTACAAAGCCTGCCAAAGCTTTGGACTGGTGATTACTTTTACCAGGACGGAAGGGAGGGCTGGCAAGCCAGCTGTGCTTCTTGGAGCGTTTTGTCATTGCAGAGTTTTCCTGAGTTACCTCCCCTCAAATCAGGGACCTGATTCACAATCACAGAGAATGAATTTTTCTGAGAGAATCTCCAGCTGGGATTCTCCTGTGTGCTAAGAGATTAATATGGCAAATGGGGAGGCTGATGCGTTTCCCATGCAGTTGTTCCCACCCTTGTGGAGTTGTGCAACACCCTTAGCAGAAAGGGGGGATATGTCGCCCTAAGTCATGAGCATGTTCACTATCACTACTAAAACTCCAGCAATTACAAAGCAGAGTCCTGTGTTTATCTCAAGGGAGAGATGTCCAGCTACAGAAGGCTACTGCTGCTGGGAAACATACTAGGAAGGGAGAAGAGGTGCATTTCTGCTGTACCACCAAGATGAGAGGCATCATTAGCCATTCATCTGTGCCTCAATAGGCCAAGGAGCTCAAGTTTAAAGCCTTACTTAGTTCAGTGTCTGAAGTGTTATGAGCAGGACTCAAGTGTGTGGAAACACTTTAGTTCTGGCTATCATTAGCATTTCCAGGAAGCAACTGGGCTCGCCATGTAGTTTTTTTCCCTATTTCTGGAGCAGCTGCACATTCCTTACTCAGAGAAGACTAACATATCTACTGTGCTTCTGGCAATGCAAAAATTATTCAAAGTCTACACTACTTTTTGAACCTCTTATGTTCCGCTATGTCTTCATAAGAGAGCATTAAACCAAAATGGAATTATATCAAATTCAGAAGTCATATTGAGACAAATTTTTTTTTAAAAAATCTACATCTCTAACGCATCTTTCTATTGTAATTATTTTCCATTCAAACATTGCTTATATAAAGCATTTTAAAATTTATTTACCGAAAAAAATAATTAATCAGACACAAGAATCTTTTTGTTCTCAATTCTAGACTCTGATTTAAAGACCATCAAGCATTTTTCTTAGATTAATTACAAAAGTAAATTTGCATACACCAAGAAGACCTTAAAACAGATTAATGTTATTAATAATCCTCCTTACTATTCTGTTGAAAAATGTACTTCAAAATAATTTTCAAAGAAGCATCCCAACCTCACATCAAGACATATGTGGACTCTTCGATTTTCATGGTAAACATTAAGGAAAATAGTGGCAACTAAAAATTAATTAATTTCTGCTAATAAACATTAAATATCAAGTTTTAGAACTAAATACAATAATATCTGTGAGACTGCATGTGTATGTTTGTATGTATATATGGATAGAGAATCTGAGAAATGCAGCTGTCAACAAAACACACAATTAAAAGTTAAAATTGTTGCTTTAATGTAGAAATACTGGATTTTTTGCCACAAATTACTGAGTTTACACTGGGTGTGTACAGACTACAAATGTAGTCAATCTTATATGACTGATATGGCACTGTATTCCTCTAACCTTCTTCAGTCAGAGACATTGTGTTAGAAAAAGACATTTCTTTATGCAGATGAGAGGGACATGCAGAACTGCAAACACTTTCTAGTGCACTGAACACTATACACTGTAGAATTATTAAGATTTTACTTTCAAACTGTAAGCATATCTGAAAGGAATTCACCCTCTCAGGCTAATTCAGGGTTGTAAAGGGGCTTTAATGTTATCTTGGAGTCTAGCACTAAATTCCCTACATTTTTACAGTAACAACTCTCTGCTGCCTTTCCTTTTTTCAAATAGTTTTGAAAAGTACTTTTCTCCCACAGTTTTTCAGATATCTAGAATTATTAATTCAGTATCAAAGCAAATGTAGGAAAAGGAATAACAATGATTAGTTCTGTGCCACATTGACCTGACAGCTTTATTTAATGCTTTTGCTTATCCTCTTGATTCCTTATGCCTTCTCCATTTGCCTGAAACATAATTTCTCCTAGATTTTTGTTTTAAATTATTTTCAAGCCTTTTCTTGCAAATGCTTTTCTAAGGTTCAATAAGACTAGCCATGGCAGTAAAAAATATTGGTGCAGATTTGCAACTGCAATAAATCAGCATATCCAATATGCAAGGACCTGCATTGAAGGTGCGGTTGGCACCTATAGTGTATATGGACAATGGGGCAAACTCTTCACTCTAGAGCATAGGCATCTTTTGTATGAGTTTCCACTGGCTAAAGTATTTATCTTATATCTCTTAAAACCTCTAGAAGTGCCTAACTTGCCATGCTTTATGCAGATGGTTAATAATAAAAACACTAATTGGGATGTCAATATTCAAATTTTGTCTACTACAGGCTATTCTAGTTTAAGCTTATCATCCAGTTTTGAGAAAACTTATTAGTACATGCACAATGGATTTAGCTAGAAATCTAAGCACAGATTGTTTTGCAGCCTAGCTATCTTTTCCAGTGTTTTGAAGCTCATGGGAAAACTACTGTGAACTGAGAAGTCAGAGTATAATGCTCTCTGCTGAGACAAAAACGCATTGAAACCTTCAAATTCTATGAACCCACTCAAGTCTGATATTGTTTCTAGTTACTAGTTTGATTTCTGCTGGAATGTACATGGCTGACTAATGCCATGAATCATTGGTGCTCCACTAACCTAAATCAAACTGGATTTGTTCTATTCTCAGTCAGTAACCAAGTTGTTATGAGGTGTTTGCAGTCTTTCAAACTCAGTAGGTTCCTAAGCAAAATACACATTTGTGGCTCCACTTGTAGGTTTTTCCTTCCTTTTAGTTATTTTTAGTTTTCCTTTTAGTGTTTGTTTTTTTTTTTTTATTCAACTTCCATTCAAGAGCAAATTGCTGGAGCTCTCAACCTGTTATGACTAAGGCAGATAATTTGCCTTGGGTATAAAACACTTCCCGTAGTGTGGAGGACAGAGTGGAGGGATGCTGAGCATAAGTGCAGAAGCTCCTTTGAGAAGACAATTGGAGATAATGGGCTTACCAAAGAGTTGTGGGCTACAGCCCCACAGCTCCTTACCTCTATAGTCAATCTGTCCACAGAGTCTGTCTCCAACAGAGCTACTAGCAACTTTATGTTTCTAGCACTCAGCATCATAACTCTGACCTCTTAATTTCAGCCTCTTTCACTAAATGCAGTCCTTTCCTTGAAGCCAACAACTTGCCTCAGACCTCATAGAGTTCTGGAAACTGGGAGGTACCTTCTTTCTTCTTGACCGACAGCTAAATCTGTGGCCTTTCAAAAGGAAGGAGGCCCCTATTCATTCAAAAATATCACTGTCTTAGAAAAAGGTAGATGTCTTCTTGTTGTTGAAAAGTGGCAATTTCAGTAAATAAAGCTGAAGATGTTACAATATTTTGCCATAGGTGAAAGAGAAAACAGTTCTGTATTTGACAGCGCATTAAGGATGAGTCTTTCTATAATTGACTTCCACCTCAGCAGTTGGCTCAGAACTCCTCCAAACTGCCCAGCACAATCTCATGCATGCTCTGAAGTCAGCGGCATTTATATTTGCCCTGCTCGCTCCACACAGCAGCTGCAGCTGAGGTGCGAGTAGTCGAACTCGTGTTCGACAGTTCAGTGCTGTCCAACAATTCCCTGGGCCTATTGTCTACTCATTCGCTGCTGGGTTTTATGCCCCATAAATTTCTATTCAGTCTGCAGCTTTAATTTGCACACCCCTGGATGGCTATTAAATTCTCATCTTTCACTTTTGACATAGCTCCATTGTCTTGTTTGTGTTTCAAGAGTAAAATATGAGCAGAAACTGACATTTCTGTATTCTTTCAAGAGTGATACCAGCTAGAGGTAGGAAAATACATCATTCCTGCTGCTTCTTAATGCAGTGTTACAATGGTTACAAAATTACAGATGTGAAATTACTTGAAACGGTGTACACTGGTTTAGGATGTGCAAATGGTTGTGCAATTTTCAGGAAAAACAAAACGAAACTAAAAAGATTGCACAAAGAAGGAAATGGGCAGGATATTAGACCTACCATTCTTAAAACTGTCAAAAATCTGTGATTGTAGGCAATAAGGCAGTTTGTCTTTTTCTATAATATAATGTCTGTTCTGTTTTATTAATGTATCATGTTTACTGTAATAATATTTTAGAACATGCCAGTAGTAAGTACAGTGACAAAATTATCATAAATCATCTATGCTTAGTGCTTTCTAAACATGTTTCAGTATCCAAAACATAAACAGTATGCCAAGTGTGGGATTTGAAGGAGTTGTACAAAGGATTTTGTCAGATTTTCCTAAACTCAATTGTAACAGTTTATACTAATCTCCAAGGTTTTAACATAAATATGAAATTATGACCCTAGTTCATGCCTTGGAATAATTCCAGTAATCTCAGTGAAGTTCCACTGGGGACATGTTTATCTCTGTTGTTTTTCATGCATCTGAACTTATCTGGTTCTCAATCTGCAGTGTATTGTTTTATATTCTTTGAGGGAAGAGACTGAAGAGCAAAGGAAAGCCAAGTAACAGAGATGTCCTCCTTACATCCACTGATATTCACACCTCATACATCCTTTTCTCTGACAACTGTTTACCAAACCCAGAACCTATTGTGTGATTCTTTTACCACATAGATGTTTTTCCAGATACAACTGTAGTTTGTTTGGTTTTTTACCTCCAGTTTTTACTCTTGTGTCACAGCCTAGTCAGAGCCCTTCTCCCGGGGTTAAATACTTCCTTCTCCTGTATTTGGCTCAACTACCTCATCTTCAAAGGTTGCAAATGTAGCAACCAGGCTTGAAGGCTTCAGGCAGAAGCGTCTGCCACAGAGCAGTGCACCAGACTAGAATTCTGAGTAGCATCATCACCTGCTGTGCCTTTTTGCTGTTGCCTTTTACACTATTTTCCCAGACTCAGTGCCAAAATCTTGTAGAGACATTGCAATAACTCTGCAAAAATGTGCCTTCTCTAAGTTTTGAATGTGTCAGAGCCTAAGAGAAAGGATGTATTTCTGAGATATTCAGTGTAATAATTTCCTTCTCTTAGTCTTGTGCTATATGATGCTTCCCTCAATATTTACTGGTACTTTTAAAGAGTGTTATTAAGTTGGCTATAGAATGCCAAGGGCACTTGTGCTGTGGCAGGATGAAAAGGGGAACCATTACAATAAATACTAAGAATACGGTTCTTGAGCTAGGATTGCATGGAATTTGGATAAGTTAGTAAGAATAGATCCACAGAAGAAATAATATAAAAAACCAGTTCATATCTATATTTAAATATAGTAATATTTAAATGTATATGGGTTGATCTTAGATCTTCGCATGAATGGCTATATGTGTCTGTTGCTTACTGTCTTGCCATTATGAACTGTCACACATTTCCAAGCAGTCTCTTCAGGTATATATATTACAAACATCATAAGAATCTAATCAAATAAATAACTTTGCAGCCAAGAGTTGAAACAAGCTCAACACTAAAAGACATGGCACATGCTTTACAGTTGGCAGAAACTATTTATTCTTTTAAGTTTTAATTTTTTATTTTTTAAATGAAAGTGATACACTATCATTGTAATCAGAAAATGTATGCTCACTCTCCAGTTTTGCAGTTCATCTGCACAGGCAAGGAGCAATGCTCCATTAAACAAAAACAACTAGCGTATTACAAACCTCATCTTTTCTTTCCAGAAAATGAGAAAGTTCCAATTAATATAAATGTTTTCATTGTGGGTTTTTGCCCTTGTGATTAATGCAGACACATGGGACTATGGAGACAGATATAGATTTCAATGGCAGGCTGCAACAGCTGGTTTAACGCAGCAATAGCAACATTTTGTAGCTCTGAGAGCCTGGTAATCAGTTGATGTAATGAAAGATGTTGTTTCTCCCTGCAAGTGCTGCCTCGCTTGTTACAGCAACAGAGTTCAGCACAGAATTTATACAGCACCAATCTCACAACAAGTTTTCTGAGCTAATTGCATCTTGGCCTACAAATAGGGTTCAGTTTAATCTCAAGAGTGAAATAAAGTGTCAAAATGGGTTTGTGCAAATATTTGTAGACCACTATTTCTGGTAAAATTCAATTTTTCCCTTAGTCTTTTACTTTAACCTAAATTGAACACCAGTTACAAGTGATGATGAGCTAAATGTTCCTGTCAACCAAAGATTACTAATTTTTAAATCCAATGCTTAAGTGTGCCAGTACTGAACAAAACAGGACAATTCCTTACAGATATTGCCCCTTGCAGATGACACTGAATTGGGAGGTAGTGTTGATCTGCCTGAGGATCGGGAGGCTCTACAGAGGGACCTGGACAGACTGGATTGATGGGCCGAGGCCAACTGTATGAAATTCAACAAGACCAAGTGTCGGGTCCTGCACTTGGGGCACAACAACCCCCTGCAGCATTACAGGCTTGGAGAAGTATGGCTGGAAAGCTGCACAGCAGAGAAGGACCTGGGGGTGCTGGTCGACAGCCGATTGAACATGAGCCAGCAGTGTGCCCAAGCAGCCAAGAAAGCCAACGGAATCCTGGCATGTATCAGAAACAGTGTGGCCAGCAGGAGCAGGGAAGTGATTGTCCCCCTGTACTCAGCACTGGTGAAGCCACACCTGGAGTACTGTGTCCAGTTTTGGGCCTCTCACTTCAAGAAGGACGTTGAGGTGCTGGAGTGGGTTCAGAGAAGAGCAATGAAACCAGTGAAGGGTTTAGAGAACTTGTCCTATGAGGAGCGACTGAGGGAACTGGGACTGTTTAGTCTGGAGAAAAGGAGGCTCAGTGGGGGACCTTATCGCTCTCTACAATTACCTGAAAGGAAGTTGTAGGGAGATGGGGGTTGATCTCTTCTCCCATGTTATGAATGACAGGACGAGAGGGAATGGCCTCAAGTTGCACCAGGGGAAATTTAGGTTAGATATCAGGAAGAATTTCTTTACAGAGAGGGTTGTGAAGTATTGGAACAGGCTGCCCAGGGAGGTGGTGGAGTCCCCATCCCTGGAGGTGTTTAAAAGCCATGTAGATTTGGTGTTGAGCAACATGGTTTAGGGACCCTGACAGTGCAGGGTGAATGGTTGAACACGATGATCTTGAAGGTCTCTTCCAACCAGATGATTCTATGATTCATCTTCCAAAATCAAACCATCATTGACCAGCAATCAGTAACAGTCTTCATTCTGCAGCCATTAAAAGGTCAAGGAAGTCACAAGGAGTAAGAGACTGAAAATATCTGCCTTTTTTTTTAGGGCAAATGTATTGAGTCATCACAATGGAACAAGTAAGTTCTCATTCCTTTTGACTCTTAATGGGTAGGTGAGACCTTTCTCTCTCCATGAGAAAAAATCTATTCACTTGCACTCTGTAGAGCTGCTGTACCTCAATTCATAGATGGTGGGAGTGTGCACGCACTGGCTAGCTCAGGGTCCCCAAGCCCAAAATTTCTAGGGAGAGTTTGATCTACTGCCCAGGCAGAAATCGACTATGTAATCCCAATGCAATAAATCTACCACCATTCCAAAGAGTGAGATTTACAGTGCGTGCTCACGCCAACTTTGTTGCAAGTGCTAGGAAAACCTTGGAACTACAATGAATGTGTTGAAAAGAGTTACAATCTATACAAGTTTTAGACATCTCTATTTCTGGACCTATGGCAGTCTATGAAGGCTGCCCAACGTTCCTGTACTTAAGCAAAATAAATAGATAGATAATGGGCAGCAACAGCAGAAATAGATCTACAACAGGAAAAAGAATCCTTGGTAAGAATCTGTCTAGTTAAGATTTTGGAGTAGATATAGGAAAAATACCCAGGAGGGGCACATTTTGCCTCTACAGTTCCCTTCCTCTCTAAAAACAGATCGTTACTGTGAGTCTGAACAAAGTCCCAGAAAGACAGTAAAGTATTTTTAAATTTAAAAAAACATTGTTAATATTTTTTATCTACTTTATATCTTAAAAAAAAAACCCAAAAAACAGAAAAACAAATTTTCATTTTAAGAATCAACATTTTTTCAAGGCTGATGTTTTAGTGGCAGCTTGGGAAGTTCCATCTGAAAAAAAACATATCAGAGTGAAAATGTTGCTAGCTTCTTCCAACCTTCTGTAGAAAACAAATTACATTTTTCTTAACTTGTTGTATCCACCATTTTAAAATTTCTGGGACTATATTTGCTCTAGAAGCCATTGTTATACCCTGTTCTCTTTACCTACACTTTCTAACTAATGGTATGTTGCAAAGTACTGCAAAGACTGCAGAAATTTCAAGTACTGTACAAGTTTTCCTCCTGCATTCCTTTTGCAGTACCTTTGGGAAAAGGCATTTTTTGCTTTTTTGCTTATGACCCAGGCTTATGTCCACTGCTTCATTTAACCACCTTTGGGATTAGTATTTCTGCTCTGTTCTCTTGGGTAATCCCAACAATTATTATTCCCAAAGGAACAATTGCGGTCATCTCATTCATAAGGCTTCAATTAAAAGCCCTGAGGGAGGACATTGAAAAAGGTATTTTATTTTAAAAGCCTTTAAACACTGCGCAACTGCTGCATTCTGAAGAGCTCCTTGGAGTTCCCTCCCAGTTCTTTTTCTGTCACTTAGTTTGTCTAGGTCACTAATACTGGCATGCTCTGGCAAACTGCTTTTTATTGCAGTACACGTGTGCAATCATTTTGGTGGAGTACATTCTGTGATGTATCCGTGCTACTAACGTCAGATATCTAACCTCTGCAGCTAGATTAGAGGACTAGTCTGACTAATGTATCTCTGCAGGCAATGGAAAGAAATAGGCTCATCCAGAGGGAAATGCAGTGCAGGAGCATATTCCCAGTTCTCTGATTTACACTCTGGAGAACACTTTCTGTATTCATTGAGGGTAACAGAGGGGTGTCCAACTCTTCAGTCATCAAGTAGGCAGTTCACTGCAGCTCTTGCAGGGCTGTTACATGACTGGCAGAGCCAGGCTGGCAGGGCGATAGCGAGTACTTCAAAATCCTGGCCACAGGCATCAGGAAGACAGTACAGGCAAGTGAGATTAGGCCCATCTGATTAAGGAGAAATGACTTGTCCTTTCCCACTCATGAGCCGTTCTTATTCTCCCTTTACCTCTGAAAGACGTATTGCACATACACCATGTGATATGCCATGGGGATATTTTGGTATATGACTTATAGATCCAGGATATGGGTCACCCCAGCTGGTAAAGGATTGTGAAAAGACCATAGTACATGAATATTACCTACTCCTTTTTACCTTCATGTTACTGAACAGATCAATTCATATTTCACTGGGAATGGTATGAAGGAGTTTCGAACCCCATTTCTAATATACTAGGCCTTATTTTCCTTCTTTGATTTTTTCATTTTCCTTCTATGATTTCTGCTTTGTTGAAGATCAGAAACCTTGGATCACTTTCTACTTCATGTTATATATTTATTATTTTTATTAATATTATTTTATTTACATTATTATCTTCACCATAATTGTAATAATTATTGTCAATCAATGGCTGACCATCCATTGCTATAACTGCAAAATACTGGTCTCTCAGAAATCATCTTCTATGACAATTATACAGCATCAGAACTCCTAAAATGTAGTCAACATCTAAGCTGAATGAAGAAACTGGGAATTTTATGAGGTTTTGAAAGCTCACATTTCCATTGTTTATCAAAGAATGTGGATGTACTAAGCATCAGAAAGTAAACAGATTCAACATTTCAGAGGAAAAGCAATATTGAGTCACATACAAAGATAATCTACCTGCCCTTGATGAAACAAAAATGTTGAATAAAAGACTAGATTGCTTACTTAAGCTCATAGATACAACAGTCTCAGATATATTTTAAGAGGCAAATTTATGTCAATCATAAAATGTTTAGGAGCCATAATAGGATGTCATGTGTTGCTAAAAAAGAATAATAAAGAAGATAAAATATTTTTAATATTTTCAATTAAATTGCTATTTCTTTAAAATATTTTAAAAACCCTACATTCCATCAGCATTATGTCAATATAGTCATATTACTCATCTTAGTTCTCGTCTGTTTTGTTTATGATCCGCAAAAGAATTATCCCTATCTAAACTGATTTTAATTGAATTACAAAACAAAAAGAGCCTTTTCTAACTTTCTAACCTTTCTTACAAACCAGAAGAGAGTCAAAGAGATTTGAAGAGTCATTGAAGAATATGTTTTGATTTACTTCAGACAGACTCAGGAGAACTTTGTTCCAGATGGTAACCTTAACTTTTCATAACAAACTTATTTGTGGTAGTCCTTTATTACAATTAGATCCATATTTATCTGATATTTTGGTGGTCAGGAATTTCCTGGTATCATACCATGTATAATAATATATTTTGGATCATTTATTGTGAATACGTGTAATGGCAGAGGAAAGGAATTTCATTTCAGTTTCTCTCATTTGGACATGAAGTTTTTTTGAAGTATATTCAGTATAAACACTTCAGACAGTGTCCTCACACATAAGTGCTTTTTTAGCAGTTTAAATGTTAACACAACCACTTCATTTCTATTTTGATTTGCAATTTTTGACATAAAGAATTGAAGAGCAGTTTTATACCAGTGGTCAGTTTTAGATATATTAAAGCCACTTACATGTCTGACTATGAATTATGTGCACAAAAAGACACTGAAATAGTCATGAAACATTTATTGTGCTTAGTATTATCTATATTTCCAGTTAGGTTGACACAGTAAAGCAAATGAAATACAGTTTGTGCGAGTCCTGAAAACAAGAAGGTTATGTTTTTAAGGGCTGAAAAGAATACCATACTTACGATACTTGGGCTATAGAACAAGTGTTTATTTTTATTTGATGGAATATCTAATATTGTAGGAACCACAGCTTTTCACTTTTTAATACAGGCCACAACTCCCTGCATGAATGCCATTCTAGATCATTATGAGATCCTACATAATATAGATAGCATTGACCCATGTTCGCACCCTTAATACGATATTGTACAGACCTCATTCATTTAGAATATAAAATCTAAGTTTTTTAAAAGCTCCTTCAGCACACCCCCTACTAAATCACACCAACTTTCCTTGAATATTGAACAGTAATTTTCAAACTGGGATTCACGGACATTTGTGGTCTATTTCCAAGGGATTTGTGTAAGATAGCTAAGGAAAGCAAGAGAAATGCCAATAAGCTTAAATTCTCTTCAGAAGGTCTAATCTATATCTGCTGGAAAATTATACATGATTGTCAAACTAGAAAAAATGGTTGAAAATCACCTTACGTGTGGATTTGATGAATTACAGAAAAGCATTAACACTTCTGAAGAAGCTCTGCTACAAATAGTATTATCAATCTTTTCCTCTCATAGAAACATTTCATTTCACGCTATAGGCACATTGCAAGTGCTGTTTACAGTTTCATTTATTTTTCTTTACAATCAGATACTATATTATTTTTTCTTAGCCAAATATTTCTACACACTGTATTTTCAACTGCCTGCTTAAGGTGCTTCCATTTCTCCCACTTGACTTAATTATTTTGTGAATCTATTGAAGTTTGTATTTCCCATGAATCATTACATCAGTGGCTGTGCATATAGTTTTAATTCAAAGAATATATTACATTTTTATAATTAATATGCTACATTCAAGACTTCTTATAAATTTTGGCCTGATCTTTAGTTTACAAATGGTTTATTGTAGGAAAATTCATTCTTGTAGCATTTCTTTGCATGCTACACAAACTAGACTTCTTGATTTTTCAGGCACTAGCATTTCCCTAGAGATTCTGCCTTGATAAGCTGTCCTTCAACTGGAATAAACAAAATACATTGTGACTGAAAACTCTGTACGGATGGCATTAGCACTGACTTAGAAAACATAGGCCTTAAATCACACAAAAAATTAAAAGAAAAAAAAAAGTTTTTATAAGGCCTTTTTTTCCACCATACTGAACATTTGTCATTTCTTATTTTCAGTTATTAAGCTTAAGCCTTTCTTCAGACCAATTTATTGATATTTTTAACCAGTTTGGCTTTATGGAATTACTCACACCACTGTTGGAACACAACCTGGACATATAATTTTTTTTTTACTACTCTGTCAGGCAGAAACATTATGGGGGTTGGTTTTTTTGTATTGGTTTGGTTTGGGTTTTTTTTTATCTTTGTCAAATTATTATTTTTCCCTGCAAACTTGTGAAGCTCTTGGTATGGAGTACTTTAAAATCATCCTTCTGTGTTTTTCCTGTCTTCTGCTAAGAAAACTTTCAGAAGCATAATGAACACATATATGTGTGAGCACCAAGTGTCTGTGGAAAAACAAGCAGTGCTTCTGTCTAGCACAGGCAGTCAGTCTGGGAAGGTGCAAACCTAATCATGGGACACTGCTTCATCTTTCCATGGTGACATCGGTAGGGCTGTGTCTTCTCACTACAAAACATCCCACTTCAAACACTGCTGGCACAGACGAGCACATTCATGATATTGTGGCTGAGTGTGGTGTGAGGAGGAAGGATGGCACAGCCCTTGATCCTTCCCTGTTACAGTCAATGGATAGAGATAATCTATCTGATCTAATTAAAAAATTCACTTGAGAATGAGTTAAATTAGGCTCTAAATTTCCATTTTTTCCTAACTATTCCTCCAATTAATCTATAAAGATTTTCTAATACCCTGGTTATCAGGAAGTCTGACGGCTAAGGTTGGCTTATCTACCTACTTAGTACTCCTCCAATAGTCTTGTAAGAGATTATAAGACATCCTCAGGTATGCATGTAAACCTCTGAAGAGATTTGGTGTCTCTAGAGCAATACTTTACTAATTAGATACAATTTAAAAGCTCTGAACATCTTAGTCATGGACTTGAGTCAAGCACCTCTAATTCCAGGTTCCAAATTTGACTGGAAACTGCAAACTGGACCCACCTTTAAATAGATCTTGACTTGGAATTTGAAAGAACTTTTTTTTTTGCACTTGAAGAAAGTCTAGACCTAATTTTTTTTACTTGTTTCTAGCGAATCTTCTCTTGATGATTTTCATAGCCTAGACATGTTGAAAGGCTTCTGATCGTATTCAGCAACATAGTGCTCTGTGATGAACTAAGTTTTTCTGATCAGCCAGATGAAGCAACCTGGTTTTGAAGTATACTGTGGTTTACTTCCTGCTGGCATGAATGATTTTCCTTTCAATGGAAACCAACATGGGTGGTAGTGGGAAGGTAACAATTTTTGCATCTTGTTCGACATACAGTCAAGAAGTGGTCAGTGTACATATCTGAACCTAAAAGCTGGAAATCTCAGAGTCTATATGTAGTCTATGATGGCAGTCTAAAGATAGTTTTGAGGGCTACAGTAATGAATCATGCTCTTTATTTCACCCTGTTTATTATCTAAGCTAATTGGTATGTGAGAAATACAACTTTAATTTTGTTAGTAACCTCTTCACGTAGAGAGTAGCAGATCATGCAGATATCTTAGCCTGTATTTTTCCTTCGATACAAGCACCAACAAACCCAAGAAGTCTTATTATATTTTTTTGTTAGAAAATATGCAGCAGAATAAAATGTGACTTAATGCTCATATTGAATACAACTATTCAACAGTAAATCAGGTCCAGTCATTCAGAACTCATAACAAACTGACCATTATGTCCCTTTCATCACAATCGGGGAAAGAAAAGCCTTGAGAATGATATTCACCAGACGTAGAGCCTTAATGATAATGTTTCTTAGAGCACTTAATCAGGCATATTTTATTGTAGGACAGCTCCATTAAAAAGACATTCAGAGTTGTGCAGTGCTTTTCAAGTGGAAACCAGCGAGTTTCTGAGAGGAATGTATGCTCAGGAGTATCTCATTTTCTCCTGGATATTTCACAAAACCACTTTGAAGTCTTTGGAGTTATAGTAGGCATGAATTAATCCTATTCCTTTTACATATGATATAAATCAGATAAAACCACTGAGAAACTGATGGCACAGATCTTTAGCTGGTTCCTGTCAGTGTAGCTCACTGAAGTCAATGGAGCTATACCTACTTGGAGTCAATCTGGTTTCATTATTTGTTTTTATCACTGAATACATATGTATTTCTGCAACCAACTTTCCAGTTAGGCAGTTATACTTGTGCTATTTATTTGTCCTGCAGCATTCAACATAGTATATAGCTTTTCTGCCATTTCTGGTGTCAGTCGTTTTCCTCTCCCCATACTTATTGAGAGCCCAAATGCTAAGCCTTTCAGCAGCAAAATGAGCTAAAATGGTCCAGAGGCCAAGCTGGCTCTGGAAACATCACCTGCCCTTGTTCCCTCACACTCTTCTACATGCAAAAGTATCAGGCCTGATTCAAAGCCCTACAAAGTTTACAGCAGCCTTTGCTGTCATGTCATCAACCACCATGAGATGAAGTAAGTGAATTTATAAATACGTGAAGGATAGCGAAATCATTCACAGTTGGGGTTTACCTACTTTGACAGTGCTTTGTTCTGAGGCTAAGCAGAGAAAAATATGGTAAGTATTGTGTCTTGTATAGTAACATCATGATGCGGAAGAAAGTGCAAGTATGCATTTTGCTACTCACCAGGGTATTCCAAAAGTGACTCACGTTGTCTTTAAGGTTAAAATATTCATCTATTTTACATTAGAAAGAAAAACAGAAAAGCACACCTATTTTCAAGGTGAATATGATAGCAGTATTTGCTGTTGCTTTGAGAGTTTCATTGTATAAGAAACCAATAATCTTTATGTATGGAAAAGAATATTTCAGGAAGAGAAATACACAGAATTTTTTATTAACTTCTTATTCAGCTCTTAGCATGAGCATGTGTGCAGGATGTGAAGAAACAGAAACATAGAAGAAGGATCAAAAGAGAAGGAGAAGAAGGATCAGAAGAGGAGGAAAAGAAGCTCCTCACCCAGCCTGTCATCTCCAAAATAGCAAAAAATATTCTGGGATGACTGCATATCCCTCTGTTTTACTAACAGTATAGTGCAACAGCCTGCGAGACAATGTAGTCAAGCTCCTTTTATGTCAGTGCTAGCACGAAAGGGAAGAAGGCAATTTAAGGCAATTCCCTTGGACCAGGAATTGGTAGGTTAGCTTCTGTCTCACCATCTCTGCCCTGGTCACTGCCACCCGTACTGTGCCTCTCCCTGTTCCTCCTGGCCCTCGGTTCCTTGGTAGCTGCTGCCACCTGGGCATGGCTTGCAGGCTGCTGGGAGGGAAGGAATGTCGAGTCTGGCAGCAGGCAACATGTGGAGAGGAGAAGAAATAAAATAGCTGAGATGAACAGCAGCAAGGATCGTACTTGCTTGAAGGTCTGAAAAGACTTCGGATGGCCCTAGAGGCCTTATTACAACCCAGTGTACAACAACTCCACGGGCAGTGGAGTTACTGTACGGCTTTTCATTAACCGCGCCGCTATTCAATCCTGTATTGTTTGCTTCTGATAGCGTTGGGAGCCTGTAAAATGTGATGCATGCAGTATGTCAGGTTAAGATGGAGCAACAATTGTACTGTGCTTAACATTCCTATTGTCAAACAAACCAACCAGACAATCCCAAAAATGCAGCTTACCTTAAAACACAAACTGCAGTAGTTTGATATTAGAGCTGCTCATTTTTTAAAATCACAAATATTCAAGAACTGAAAGAGATAAATCTTAATGTGTAAATCTTTTACTTTTCCACTGATAAAAGTGTTTGGGAAGGATAACGAAGTTGTAGTGGAAAAAAGGTGTAAATCAAATGGACAGCCTCTTTAGCCTATTTTATCATTTCTGTATTTTATCATTTCTCGTATTGATCAATATTTGCTTTAAAAAAGTACAGCTTGGTGCTGTATACTCTAGGTGTAGCTGCATTTTAGTGGTGAACTGAAGAAAATGTTGCTTATACTGCTGTTTTTAATAAATTAAAATTTTGGTCTTATCCAGACTCTAAAATCCAAGATCCCTTTGCTGAGACTGAAGTGTCTCAGAATAACTCATTCTTCAAAAATGAGTTCCCTAGGGATAGGAAATGGGAGTTGTATTTGTTCCTCTTCAGGCTTCTCATTCAAATGGGTGAAAAGTTTGTTTTAGTTAAACACACAGAGAATAAATACTTTAAAAAAGGATCTTTAAAACGATACTGTTTGAGACAAAGAAACAATACTCCCGGTGGCAAGTTTCACACTCCGACGGAGATTCTTTATATTTGCAATATCAACAAACAATGCATTCTGATGAATAACGGTTTGGTAGAGCATCTTATGACTTTAAAGGAATAAAAACCAGTTTTGTTTTGTTTAGTGAAGAAGTCTTATAATTCTTATAATTTCTTTTTTGGTCTAAATAGAAACTTTCTTTTGAGATTTTCCGTGTTTTTTTCAATGATCAGGAGAAAACGCGATGCCATTCTCTAAAAAACAAAATCAAAACCATTTCATTATTTCCAAATGTACAGATTGTTTACAGAAATATATTTCACATGTGAAATAATAGTAATTCCCTTCAGTTTTCTATTCAGAAGAGTAAAATACTAACTTCCTAGTTCTGAATAGAATGAAGCTTGAATTATTAAAGTAAGGCTAAGCTAGGTTGTTAACCTCAAATAAGTAGTATTTTTGAAGTCTCTGAGAACCCACAGAAGAAGAAGAACCCTTTCTATCTTGAGTACACTTCTGGTTTAGTAGTGAACTCATTGGTGTCCGTGCTGCAATATGAACACCCTGCAAGGCGTACTGTATTCACAGGATGAATTTCAATGCCTGAGTTTGTGCAATTCATTGGCAAAACCAGCAAAAATTAAAGCAGTTGAAATAGCTTGAATTTTGTTGGAGAAAGGGTGAAGTCATAGCATCGTGTCATGTGTTTTCATTTATTTCACTAAGTAATATATGTGTTTCAGGGCTAATACATACAAGAAACAACTGATGCAAAACATGATGAAAAGGAGCTTTGCAGAAAAATTCTTTGTTATTTTACAAGCCATGGGACAGTCTAGTCTTTCTGTTCTTAGAAAAGACCGAGTGAGAGAGAGAAAATGTTTTGAGTTGTGAGGACTGCAATCTTAAACTGAATGAGTAATTTAAAAAGGTTAAGTAAGGCCTTGAAACAGGGACTATCTTTTCATTATAGCCTTGTACAGTGCCTGCCACAGCAGGGTCTCTCCCTTCCATTGGGAACTCGGGGAGTTGCTGTGGTGCAAGGAGTGAAATCAGCAACAATACTGAGAGGAAAGAAAAAAAAACACAACCCATGAACAACATTTAATATGCAGAGTCTCCTTCTTTCTCTGGTCTTCACTACACTGTGGATTAGAGGAGAAAGCCCAGCCACAAAATAGTAGAAATATAACATTCGATGGATTTGAACCGTGAGGCAGGAATCTGTTGCTGCTGTAAACTTCACTTGTCTTAACCAGGTGGAAAACATTTCCATGAGTAGAAGGTTAGCTCTGGAGTCTCTCTTACTGTTTGTATCCAATACATGAAGAAATCACATGCAAAATAATGCATTGTGGATAAAGAGTTGTTTCATAGCTGCGAATTTTGTTGACAAGATTAAAACTAAGGATAATAACACTTTTCTTCTGCAGTATGTTTAAACAGATACCTTGTGCAAAGTCAATTACTATGCTAGTAAATTATTTTAGAAACAGAGATATCAAAGAAAAGAAAAAGAAAAAGAGAAGAAAAGACTAAGGGGAAAACAAGAAGGAAAGCTGGAGGTGCAATTTTACGGAAGTTTTTCCTGTCTGAAGTGTGTAGGATCAGGCTTAATCTGGAACAGGCACTGTGTTCAGGACATGTAAATTCCAGCAGCACTGAGAAACAGATTTTCCTGTGTGTTTTGCATATGTATGAAGGACCCTTAGACTCGGACTCAGGATCATGGAAAGATACGCTCTTCTCTTAGTTTCTCCATTAATCACCCATAAATATTGTGCAGCTTGACTGACCTACAAGTTAGGAGTGTGAAAAGTCTGCCCAAGACTTGACAAAATGACTGTCCTCAAATTCTGCTAAGGAAAGAGTTGTACATTCTTACAGGCAGAGCAAACATCATCTTACTTATGCTATTTCTCTTCCTGAGTTTGCAACCAATAGGGTCTATGGTGGGCATGAGATCTACTAATTATAATCTTAATTATTTTGGACACAGCAAGCTGTAGCACCTAGGAGTCTGGATAGAACATGAGGACTAATGATAAAAATGGTACATTGACATGGTGAATATTTTTGGACACTGACATCAATGAACCCTTTAATGGAAGACCTTGGAAATGATCTGTTATGAAGTGAGTTAACACCTTCATCTATGGGAAAGGCAATCCTTGCTCACTTAAATGGTAGACTCAGAAATACCAGAGTTGAAAAGCCTGCTTCCTGTGTCCCAAACAATATATTCCTGTGGACTAGACAATACACCCCTCGGCTACTTTATACACAGTTTAATTTTTGCCTGCACGATTTTGATAATTTACATTGATACCACAAGAGTTTTCTCCCCCCTTCCACTCCCCACCCACCCCCCACCCCCAACCCCCCCCCCCCCCGGCCTTGCTTGCAAGAGCTTCTTGTCAAAACTTTTTCTTTATAAGTAAAAAGAAGAACAATATACATTTCTTATTCCTATTTTCTCATTCTTGTATTATACTATGTTTTTTCCCTGTTTGTCCTGTTTATGCTAATGGTAAAAAAATAAAAAAAACCCAAACCTGAATCTTTGACATCAGTGGTTGTTGCTCATGAATATCCAATATCAAATTTGGGTATGTAGCAAATAAGCTTTACATAGCAACTAAACATTCTTTTGTGAGCAGATTGTATCTTCTAGATTATAGTAAATGAGTTAGCAAGGGTACTGAAACAATCATCTCAAACAAAACCCTTTACTTTCTTCTTGAGTAATTAGAGTTGGAGCTACCAACTTTCTGTGATTTTGCTGAGGATCTGTTTCCGTGCAGTAGATGCAAGCAGTATCACCTAGATCCTTGTGTTTTCAGGTGACAGCACAAAGAAGCAAGAGCTATACTTACAGTGATCCTCAGGGCATGTGTGTTTTCGTCAGCCTACAGTGATGGGGGTACAGCTACTTTGGACCTTATTGCCCTGAGATCTTATACATTGCCGCTGAAATAAACAGAAGTTTTTTCCCAGATCTAAGAAAAAAAACAAGAATGCTCTCATATTTTGGCTTTTAGAACTTGATCTCTACAGCAGAGTCTATGTCCCTGAAATAGAATTATAAGAATCATAGAATCACGAAGTTCTTTATAGATTGTAAAAGACCTTTAAGGTTCTCAAGCTCAATTGTTAACCTAACACTGTCAAGTCTATCACTAAACCCTACCACTAAACTGTGTCTCTAAGTGCCACATCTACATGTGTTTTAAATACCTCCAGGGATGGTGACTCAACGACTTCCCTGGGCAGCCTTTTCCAGTGCTTGACAATCTTTTTGGTGAAGAAACTTTTCCTAATATGCAATCTAAACCTCACCTGGTGCGACTTGAGGTCATTTCCTCTTGTCATGTCAACTGTTACTTGGGAGAAGGGACCAATATCCACCTCACTAAAACCTCCTTTCAGGTAGTTGTAGAGAGCAATAAAGTCTCCCCTCAGCATCCTTTTCTTCAGGCTAAACAACCCCAGTTCCCTCAACCGGTCCTCACAGGACTTGCTATCTAGACCCTTCACCAGCTTTGTAGCCCTTCTTTGGATGCACTCCAGCACCAAAATGTCTTTCTTGTAGTGAGGGACCCAAAACTGAACACAGTTTTCGAGATGCAGTCATCACCAATGCTGAGTGCAGGGAGATGATCACTTTCCTAGTCCTGCCGGCCACACTAGCTCTGATACAAGTCAGGATGCCATTGGCCTTCTTGGTCACCTGGGCACACTGCTGTCTCATATCCAGCTGGTTACCAGCTGAAAACCCTAGGTCCTTTTCTACCAGGCAGCTTTCCAGCCACTCTTCTCCAAGCTGGTAGTGTTTCATGGGGTTGTTGTGACCCAAGTGCAAGACCAGAAAGCCTTGTTGAAGCTCGTACAGTTGGCCTCAGCCCATCAATCCAGCCTGTCCAGATTGCTCTGTAGAGCCTTCTTATCCTTGAGCAGATCGACACCTCCACCCAAAGGGCTTCCTGTACAACACCCAGGGATATTGTACACCCCTTAATAAGCCATTTGACAGCCAGCGTGCAGAGTGGAGAGCCACATGATGGTACTTGCAAGAAAGTGCTCATGAGGGAGAGGCCATAAGCAGACAGCACTTTCCCATGCTACATCGGAGCCCTAACCCCTCAGCTGTAATGCTAACCAGATACTTAAAGGAAATACTGATAGAAAAATATCATTCTTTCATTTAAAAAAAATAACCATCACTGACTTTCATTGAGAGCATTTTTACTCAGTGGAATCCCAAGACACTTCCTGACACAAACTGCCCAGATAAGTCTGGCAGTGAAATGACTTGTTTGTGCATCCAAAGTGAGGGTTAAAGATTAACTCACCATCAGTATGCTCAACACTGAGCTGCTAGGGATCTGCAGAACCTGTGCTCTTGGGTGAACTGAAATATTAAACACTGATGGTGTGTGTTGAGTTTAGATGTTTGAAACATAAATGACAGGGAGGGATAAAGTGATAGTGATTTTTAGACTTAGATCCCTCAATTCTACTAGTATGGTATTAAGTACTTAGGGTTATTCCTGAGTTTGTACCTCTGTCCTCTACTTAAGTGAAAGTCCACAAACATGGAAAATTCAGTTTCCCTTAAATCAGTTCACATTCTTTGTCTGTAATAAGCCCTACTACTTACACAGGAATACTTGCGTTGTGCTGAATGTGAGGTGAGTCACCATGAGAAGCTTTGAAATTAGATATTAATCAGCAAGCTCTACAAGCCCTAATTACTAGGCACCTGTGAAGCTGATACTGCATGGATGATGAAGGAGACAGATACACATCTTTCTCATTTATTCCAGTTAACATAACCAGACATGGCTAAGTGAACAAGCTAACTCATTTACTTCTATTAGAAAGCTAATATTGAGGTACCCAAGCTTCTGTACCCCAAAGGAAAAGGTTTTATTAGCTTGGAGTCATGTGTTAATGGATTAGGTGAAGACATAGTTAGCAATGGGTTCATGGAGAAAAGTCTATGTTCAGTAATGAATTCTTTACCAGTAACATTCAGGTATCTCAGCAGCATGTTGCACAATGACTGTGTTCCTCCCCATGGAAGTCATTCGATGTACTACACTAACCTGCTCTGACTTCTTTTGACTCTCCCTTTTTATGATACTGTCAAAGAGGAACAACTTAGCATCCTTTGTTGTCTGAATATTTAAACTAATTACAGACAGGCACTGAAGCTGTATTTGCTGACTTGGCTTCGGCTGACTCAGCTTTTTCAGTGTTTAATGAAGTTCTTTAAAACACTAAGAAGTGATTTTGCATGCAGAATGTATCTGATGTGACTACAGAACTGTTATTTATCCAGTGGGTTCTACACCACTTATACATGATTCAGAAAGCAAAGAAAAAAATATCAGCCTTATCAATGACCATAACCTCAGGGATATTTTCTGTAATTTATACAACAGGATTTAAATTTCAGAGGCCATATTCCATCCAGAGGCATAATCACAGCTGACACGAAAGACAGAAGGTGAACACCCATATAGGATACTTGAGTCTTAATTAGTACTATTGTTTTCCTTACTCTGTCTCCCCGGAATTCGTGGGTTTTTTTTTTCTCCTCAGAGATGCAAAGAGCACCAAAGGTAATACAGACGGATTTAAAGGTAGAGGAAAGCCTAGATTATACCTGTCCTGTTCTGCAACCCAGAGAACATCAAGTGTGCAGCGGGAAGGATGCTAGTTCATACATTTCTTTCAGGATGAGAGGATTCCATCTTCTGACACTCTTCCTTAGGTGGTTTTGGATGTGCTGGAGACTCACCGTTAGCTTGTGTGTATATAGTGATGGAGCTAACTTGTTATAATTTTTTCTTCTCATTTTTAAAACGACACTTGTGGAGACATCTGGATGACTCAGTAGATAATATTTGTAAATCTCAAAAAGATTTTGTTGTAAAAATTCCTTAGATGTAATATTCAGGGAATGCGTTGTGAAATGTTTAACAAAACAAAGCAAGAAAGGTTTAAGGAAAACAATATTGACAATAACTGTATCTTTGCCTCACTCTGATTCTGAAAATGGCTATGTTTTATTTGCAGAGCAGACTGCTATGAATCCCAGTCCTTCCTTCCTTTCCTCCCTTCCTTTTGTTATTCCATTTTTCTATCCTTCCACCCTTTCATCCTTCTGTACTTCCTCCTTTTATCTCTTCCTGCCTTCCTTCTTGCCTTCCTACCCTAATCTAGACAGAGAACACCAGAGGAAGACCAGTCTCTCCCCTGGGGTCTGGGAGCAGAAGAACTGCACAGGGACAAATGGGTGCCTTACAAACAGGTATGCAGGTAGCATCAGGGAGCAGGTAGGTCTCAGCCTCCTCCCTCACTGAGACAAGGGAGAGTTGAGCCAAGGGAAGAATATTGTGATTCGCTGCTGGCTCTGTCCACAGAAAAGGTCTAATTGTTTTCTTTCCCACTCAGATAAGAGGAACTAAGCAGCTGGTTGTGCTTTTGTTTTTTCTCCAGAGTCCCTTTACTTTTTGGTTCTTGGCTGCTAGGGCTACAAAGCCAGCTCCTCCACAAAACTTGTGGAGAAGACACAACTCAGTCCATTAAAAATATAATGCCTTGTCAAATACAGGTATTTTGACTTTAATCACATTTGCACAAGTTATAAAGAGTTCTTTAAATCAGCAGGGTTCCAGCTCTTGAGACGTGTGTGTATTATTAGGAAATATATAAGGAGTTTAAAATGAATTTTGTAATGAAAATACCCAAGCCACTGTAATTGCAGTGATACTAGCTGGTGTTATTGTAATGTCATGTATCCTTATTCATATATGTCAGCCACAATGTGACATAATTTATAGCAAGTGGAGGATCTGTAGGGTACAAAAAAGAAATTGAAGACACATTGCTTTGTGAAAACAAATAACAAACTATTATTCTCTGCTTAATCTATTCTGTACTTTCTATAATTCATTTCATTACCAAGAAATATCGTCAATCTCATATTTTCGTATCTTGAAAATGGCAAGTGCAGTTTGAGAAAGCAAATGAAACACTCCTAACACATTTGAATTATCCTAGAAGCCTCTAAGTGTTGGCTTTGAAAGAATTTTCTTCAGAGTGAAGGCTTACAGAAAGAGAGTAATTATGGGTCTAATGTTACATGGCTTTCTGGAGAAGATGGTTTGCTCAGTCATTTATACTTCCATGATTTTCTTCTTATTATTATATGAGAAATACTACTTAAAATTGTCTGCTTCGTTAGCATCATGGATCGTAAGATGAAATAGCAATCCACTCTGCTATAACAGCCTGAAGACTTCCTCTGTGCATATTTATGTAATTTCATTTTTAAGTAACGTAATTCCCAGAAATGTGTCTAAGGTTGAACACTCAGCTAACTAAGATGTCTCTGGGTGACTTTTCAGGGTGAACTAGTTACCACTTAGTCCATTCCTTTCTTTGAGACATTATATAGCAATGTGTTATTTCAGAAATGGAAGCGAAAAGTCTTTTTATGACAGAAATGCTCACTATCTTTCATACTAATCCTAGTTATATCCATATGAAGCAGGAAATACAGATGTAAGACATTCAGTATGCTACTAAGTTAATGGATTGTTTTGAGCAGATTCTATTATATTGGTGTATCAACATTTGGCCTTTTACATGAAATCACTTATCACTTCAAAATTATATCAGTTGTAAAGATTGGATGAGGTACCCGAATATCTTTCCCCGCTATTCAATCATTTTTCATGACAATTTCGGAAAGGCATTCCTGGATCTGTCTTGTCACAACTTATTTTGTAATCTAGCTGTTTAAAAGTAGCCGTGACGTGTGGTCTCATAGTTGAATCTATGCCTTGATATTTGTCTTAATGGTTAGGAAATACAGGTTGGAAATCCCTCCATCACAGAATGAGCACTGGACACAAAGCTGTGAATTGTGACTGGGTATTTTCTCATTAATCAGTAGGGAAAAACTTCCCCCTGGTCTCTTTTGAAAGCAAAAATTATTCCTCTGTCCTGTTCTGTCCTGTTTCTTTTTTCCTCTTCCCTGTAACTTGTGCTGTTTTTTCAAACAAAAGGTTCAACTTTTCTCCTTCAGGAGAAGATCTTAGGCATTATATACAGGTCTGGGGAAGCAAGTCACCTTGTTGGTTGTCATCGTGCTCAGTGTTGCAGTATTGAAGCTTCTTTCTGCACCTTTGGACCTCAGTTCACCATCTGTCAAGGGGCAATTTTTGACTCATTATAGCTCTCCGTGGAAGAAGGTATTAATTGCACACATACCACGGTGGCAAAGACAAGATAGAAACACAAGAGGATTAGTTTGCCAGAAATGATAATGAAGACAACAACAACAACAAAAATCAAAAGAATAATCTAAGATACTTCTAAATCAGGACAAATAATAACTTCTGTCTTCTTATGCCTAATCATAAGTGTATTGATCCTAGAATAAAAAAGTTCAATATTTTCTTGAGAAAAAAATATTTAATTGGTGTAAAAAAGACTTCTTGATTTGCTTCATGATCTTGGAGTTCAGTCATGATCTTGGAGGTCAGTCATTTACATTCTACTTGCCAACTTTCTAGGGTTTTCTTAGTGTATTCGTGACTGTACATAGTGACTCTGAAAAATGGTAGAATATCCAAAAGGAAAAGACTTTTTCTTTGTTCTTTATATGTACACCTAAATATAGAAATTTCAGGAAGTAAAAGAAGAATGCTTGTGACAAACTGTGAACACTGCTTGGCAAAAAAGGATTTGTCTCTTATCGCTATTTCCATAGTAATCTGCATGTGTTCTACTTGTCAGATACTCAGTTATGACTGTCAGCCAGAATTGTAATTCTGGCTAAAAAGAGGACATTTCACGTTTCAATATGAAAATCACAACTGTTTTTAGTGAGTTCACTTTCTAGAAAATATGGGACTTGTTTTCTAATGTATACAATACAAGACTGAAACAGCTGTACTTCATGATATCTTTGTAATATGTTCCTACTCTGTCTAGAAAACACAGTGATTGCTAAAGGATGTGACTTCTACATAAACAGTGTAAACTCAGCTTTGGATTTCCTGGACAGGACTTCAGGGTATTCTGTTTATGAGATATGATATGATATGATATGATATGATATGATATGATATGATATGATATGATATGATATGATATGATATGATATGATATGATATGATACGATACAATTTGACGTGATACATGCCCCTACAGAGCACCCCTCACATTCCGTTTCTTCAGTCCAGGCTATCTCCTCTCTTTCAGGTCTCTCAGTTCCATAAAAGGATCCAGCAGCAGCTTTGGCTGTCAGTGATGTACATTTATAAGTCACTTTGTGCAACTTGGTGCATTATATGTGTAGGAAAAATTACGAATAGAGAAAGAAATGAATCTCTGAAAAATTTATCTTTAAAGAAACCCAAACATACATAGACAAGCACAGTTCTACTACTTTAGCACTGATTGTCGAGTTAATTCATTCCTACTGAAATCCAGAGGTCATTTTGTCTGTTGTGGTATAAGTAGGAAATATAATACTTCAGAGCAAACAAAATCTCAGCAAATCTAGAACTATAACTGTCGGAATGATCACTTAGAGATATATATAAACTAAGTCAGAATGTCTATCATGTTTAAACCAAGTTCCTATCTTTCCTACCTCATCTAGTGCCCTTCTAACGTGAATATAAAGCTAAAGGACATTTGAGGGATAGTGATCTATAAATAGACATATAAATAGACATAGCAAAAGGCCACATAAGGAAAAGGTCTTTGTCCACTTTGTTCTTCCAAGAGTTTTAGATGGATATGTCTTTCTGATTTGATGAGGTTAGTAAGTCCTTTAGAGAGCCGAATCCTGAGTGGGCTATGTGGTGGAAAAACACTAGGGCTAAAACATATTTTTGCTATTGGTCAGGAGCCAGATCCAGATGAGGGCAGACACCTTAGTTATCTTCACATAGTTGCCTACAAGCAAGTCCCTAAGATACCAGTACAGTCAGGTCCAATTTAATGTAGGTCTCTCAATCAGGAGATAAATCTCACTATTGTAATCTAAGTCTAGAATAAAAACAACATATGGACAGAAATAAACATATGCAGAAACTCAAGGGAAAAAGAAAAGTGAGAGATGGAGAAACGTTGAGCAGTAGGTTACATGCTAAGTCAGTCGAGGGTAGAGTCCAACTTTGAGAATGCATGCTTCTCTTGTGTGTATTTATTGCCTTTGTTCCTTAAGATGCTCATATGTAACATATAGATGGAATATAGTGGCATTTATCATATTTATTTTCAGCTATGTGAAAGTTCAGTCTCTATCTGAACTTCTTATTCAAGCTCCTTCCACAGAGAGAGAGAGAGGGCACTGCTAGAGTACACCTCTGAGTTCAAGTTGAACAGCCACAATCACAGATCAGTTTTCAAAATGTAAGTGCTCTAAAAAAGTACAGGTGAAAAGCAACAGCCTCTGGAATACCATATAGAGATCTTCAAGAAAAGCAGATAAGAAAATGGAATGCATTCATAAGCACTATCTTACCCATTGAGCACAACAGAATACTATTTGAAAATGATTAGGAATGGAGAGACATGCTACAGAAATGAGTTTATGAAGAAACACCTGAAGGCTGTGCTGCCATTCAGAGAGACCTGGACAGGCTGGAGAGAAATTTAATGAAATACAACAAGGGCAAGTGTAGAGTCTTGCATCTGGGTAAGAACAACCCCAAGTACCAGTACAAGTTGGGGACTGAACTGTTGGGGAGCAGAACAGAGGAAAGAGACCTGAGGGTCCCGGTGGACAGCAGGATGACCATGAGCCAGCAATGTGCCCTTGTGGCCAAGAAGGCCAATGGCATCCTGGGGTGTATTAGAAGGGGTGTGGTTAGTAGGTCGAGAGAGGTTCTCCTTCTCCTCTACTCTGTCCTGGTGACGCCACATCTGGAATATTGTGTCCAGTTCTGGGCCCCTCAATTCAAGAAGGACAAGGAACTGCTTGAAAGGGTCCAGCGCAGGGCCACAAAGATGATTAAGGGAGTGGAGCTTCTCCCTTACGGGGAAAGGCTGAGGGAGCTGGGTCTCTTTAGAGTGGAGAGGAGGAGACTGAGGGGGGACCTCATTAATGTTTATAAATATGTAAAGGGTGACTGTCATGAGGATGGAGCCAGGCTCTTTTCAGTGGCATCCAATGATAGGACAAGGGGAAATGGATATAAGCTGGAACATAGGAGGTTCCGCTTAAACATGAGGAAGAACTTCTTCACAGTTAAGGGTAACAGAACACTGAAATAGGCTGCCCAGAGAGGTTGTGGAGTCTCCTTCTCTGGAGATGTTCAAAACCTGCCTGGACGCATTCTTGTGTGATCTGATCTAGGTGGTCCTGCTCAGGCAGGGGGATTGGACTAGATGATCCTTTGAGGTCCTTTCCATTCCCTAACATTCTGTGATTCTGTGATTCTGTGATTCTGTGAGGTAATACTGTTTTTGTCAAGGCCAGAGAAAAAGACTTTCAGCAGCTATGACATACGCTTGAGAGATATTTCATATAGATAAACCACTCTTGACATCATAATAACGGTGCTCTGTTTTGATGAGCTGGCTTAGCACATAGAAATGGATGTGGAACCTCCTTTGATTTCCAACAGCTGATAATGCTGTGGCCCATGGCTTTGGGAGAAAAAAAAAAAGCCCCTCTAACTTTACTATATGAAAATTCAGACTTTTGAAATATTAAGTCTGTGAAGTGAAAACTTTTTATTAAAGTTTTCTTTTCTGTTTATTTTTATTTTGTTACTCTATAGTCCTGGAATTACACTCATTCAAGCCTGAGAACCTTTACCACAGGCAAATAAGCCGATTATCCCTTAAAAATTCTTAGTTAGACTTTTTTTTTTTTTAATGGTATGATTAATTTTCTCATAGCAAAGTAATTAACTCCTACATGGAAAACTGCAGTCTATCTTAATAACAAATCTTTTCCAAAGCAGAGAATCACAAAAAGAAAGCATAGAACAAATAAAGATTTGTCATGAGAGGGGAAAGTTGAGGTATAAGTCCATTCCAACCACTAAAAGCTGTGGAGCAGGTCATCCTTTGCTTTACAGTTATGTTTACAACTATGCTGATAAAAGTTTCCTTTCCTTTTCCTCCATACTATTCTGATCTCTATCTATACATACAGAACAAAAATTATGAGAGTTAAAGGTATACATTTGTTTAAAATGCATACTAAAATACCACACCTTCAAAAAAGGAGCTGCCTTTATGACATACACTAGAATGCTAAACCTCAAATCCAAAGCTCTGAATTCATCTACTGTCAGGAATTACCTGCAGAAAGTCTGTCATGAGATATATGGAAAGAGAAGATGAATAGCCAGGAGTTAACTTTGTTCAAGTATGTTGTGAGTGTTTAACAAGCATCAGTAAAAGAGGTTCGAGTGGACAATCAAGGACATAGGTGAAAATCTAGTGAAATTAATTTATATAGTTCCTTCTTCCTTCCTTATTCACTTGCTTTACTACAAAGATGAGTGTAGAAAGCTTTCCTTGTTGTGGTTCTGAAACACATCAGCTTTGCTGCCTGAGAACAAAGACCTGAGAGAGTTATGAAAGCTTTATCTTGTTGGGTCAGCCTGGTTGTGCAGAGGGCTAATTCTGAGGCCACTGCTGGCCAGCATCTCATATGTAATGATAGCGACACAGAGCCAAAAGTGTATCATGCACTTTAGTGGCCAGAGGAACTCATCACAAGAGTGTTCAGGTCTTTTAGTGGCAGTGGTATTTCTGCTGTAAACCTGAAAATACAAAACAGGAAAAAAAATTACCAAATTTAAGACGCTTCATTTAAAACCCACCCACAAAAATCAGCACTTCTGTTCCTCAAGTACATTTTATTTACACAAACTATACCATTCAACCGGAGTTTTCTTTTTACAGAGAAGGCAAGAGGGAACAAGGAGGGTACCTTGCACTTTTAGGGAAAAGAAAGAAGACTTTTCTTCATGCAGAATGCCTTGTGATGTTCCCATTTACTCAGCAGTTCACAGGTCAGAGTGCCTGTTGAAGAGACAAACATCTCACCCAGGTTCAGCCCATCTGTCTGCCTTTAGCAGGTTTTCTGAATGGAGGAGGCTGAGGACAGCTGTCCTCTTCCAGGCTCAGCTGTACTGAGAGTTTTCCACTCCAGCTACTCTTCACCATGGCTCCCCAGAGGCTATGGATACTCTGTGCTGGCTGACTGAATACATTAGCTCTCTCTAACTCAATCTGAGGAAAAAAAAACAAAACAAAATCTACAATAGGCTAACCTCAAAAGTTTAAACAGCAACTAATTACTAATTTGGCCCATGAAGACAAAAGCATGTTAAGGTGTTTTCCCACTCTCTGACGTAACAGTTTAAGGCGTATTTTTGTTTACTACATTAGAATCAAAACCAATCAGTCATGAAAGCAAGAAATACAGGTACCCCATGTTTGAGATAAGTGATTCCAGCACTCTCATCCTGCATCTCAAAGTCTTGTTAAGAGAACCCAGGCTATGGATAGTTGGCTGGTATTTCTGCCATGCCATAAAGTTTTTACTGTCCTTAACCAGTGACTGAAAGTATGTTTCTCACGCCCTCATTGAAATGATACGGAATAAGATTAGGCTACATGCCAAAAAGATAACAGCACTGTTAGTTAGAAAGAGAATTCTGCTGTACACTTTGTGTATTACTTCAACCTTATAAAAGATACTATTTTTCTGAACTTCATGCAATTTTTAGAAAGGCCAGTTTTTGTTTGACTTTTGGAAGAAACGGATTTCAACATGTGTCAAGTACTTTTAAACAAAATTCATCAGAAAGGATAACCTTGGACCTCCATTCAATATCTTAACATGCAGAGACCCTTTGATTCAAGTGAAAGTGTATTCTGTATAATTTCCAGAAGTAAAGTATAAATATTTCCGGCAAAGTATTCTTAACTGAAATTTGTTTGTTATGTGTGTTTCTTCCTTTTTGGAGCTTGTTCCTGACATAGGAAAACTTTTTTGGTTTGATGGAAAAACAAAATGGGTGGATTCTCCAGATTTTTATTTCTACCACACTCTGCAAACTCACAAAAACATAGCGTAAAGCATTTGTGACAAATCCCCAAGAATAATGTCTGAGAGCCCCTTGCAAAAATATCAGCCAAGAATACTATTTCTGTCACTTCCTGTTTCTCACTGGGCTGAAAAGAATTGTAAACATGACATTTCTCCTACTATTTGTGCACTTTTAAATTCTGATCTCAGCAGAAGCCAGGAAAAGTACGAGAACACAAAGCTAACTGCTGCACAGTAAGGGAAGATGAGATTTGGTACAAATGACCATTTTATTGCTTTAGATTTGTTTTTCTGTACAAAGTATTGCTCTTCAATGCTTATAAGGTGTTTTCGGAACATGTAGACTATTTCTGACATCTATTTTAGAATAGGATGAATTAGAACGTATGTGTGTCTATTTCTTTCTTGTGACTACAAAAATATGACCAGCTCGGTTATTTCTGTTTACGTGGAAGCTGTATCCATTTGATCAGCTGAGTCTTCTCTTCTTGGCTTACCTAAATGCAGAGATGTCAGTCTGCGTATTGATCTTTGCCTTTATACCTCTTGTAACAATCATATTGCATCAATTAAAAGAGACACCTTTATTTTACTGCCTATAATATATTTTAAAAACAGTTAGAGTTACTATATCCTGTTTGCTCAGCAACTAAGTAAAACATCTAACTAGGATGTTTTACCACCTCATCCATCTAGGTGGTGGATGCTCCATCCGTGGAGACGTTCAAGGCCAGGTTGGACGAGGCCCTGAGCAACCTGATCTAGTTGTAGATATCCCTGTTCCTTGCAGGGGGGTTGGACTAGATGACCTTTGAAGGTCCCTTCCAGCCCTAACCATTCTATGATTCTATGATAACCTCCAGCAAAGTGATATCATAGAATCATAGAATCATAGAATGGTTAGAGTTGGAAGGGACCTCAAAGATCATCTAGTTCCAGTGCCCTTGCCACGGGGAGGGACACCCTCCACTACACCAGGTTGCCCAAAGCCTCATCCAACCTGGCCTTCAACACTTCCAGGGATGGGGCATTCACAACTTCTCTGGGCAACCTGTTCCAGTGCCTCACCACCCTCTGAGTGAAAAATTTCTTCCTTATATCTAATCTAAATCTCTCCTCCTTCAGTTTGAATCCATTGCCCCTTGTCCTATCACTACATGCCCTTGTAAAAAGTCCCTCTCCAGCTTTCCTGAAGGCCCCCTTTAAGTACTGGAAGGCTGCAATAAGATCACCCTGGAGCCTTCTCTTCTCCAGGCTGAACAGTTCCAACTCTCTCAGCCTGTCTTCATATCCATCCTATAAACCAATTCATATATTAACCTGTGCTAATTTTCTTGTACTGCTGTCACAGTAATAGAATCATAGAATCATTCAGGTTGGAAGAGACGTTGAAGATCAAGTCCAGCTGTTAACCTAACACTGCCAAGTCCACCACTAAACCATTCCCTAAAACCACATCTACACATCTTTTAAATACCTCCACTCCCCTGGGTAGTCTTTGCCAATGCTTGACAACCCTTTCTAGTCAAGAATTTTTTCCTAATATCCAATCTAAACCTCCACTATAGCAACTTGAGCCTTTTCCTCTCATCCTATCACTTGTTACTTGAGAAAAGAGACTGACACCCACCTCGCTACAATCACCTTCCAGGTAGTTGCAAAGAGCCACAAGGTCTCCCCTCAGCCTCCTTTTCTACAGACTCAACAGCCCCAGTTCCCTCAGCTGCTCCTCATAAGACTTGTGCTCTAGACCCTTCACCAGCTTTGTTCTTCTTTGAACATTCTCCAGCACATCAAAGTCTTCCTTGTAGTGAGTGGCCCAAAACTGAACACAATATTTGAGGTACAGCCTCATCAGTGCCGAATACAGAGAGATAATCACTTCTCTAGTCCTGCTGATCGCACTGTTTCTGATAACAGATATGCTTCTTTTAGTTATTGTTATTTGCTGAGGAATAAAGACATTATGTTTATCATCCTTGATTCTCTCTCTTTTTCACACTGCTTCAATGACAGAATCAATTCTACGTCATGAAGTAGAATCCTAAATATCTGTTTGACATGCTGTTTGCCGAATGGTATAATCTCAAAATAGAAATGTTTGCCCTCACTCATTTAAGCAATGACAGAAGAGATATCCAAAGAATAAATATCAGTTTGTGACTCTGACAGTACAGAACAGCAAAAAATTACCCCTTGTTGCAAAATACATTAGGAACAGCCACAGAGGTTTTTTTTTAATTTCTGTCATATGAGTCTAATTGTGCAGCTCCTGGAAATCAAAGAAGAGACTTCTGCAAAGTAAGATTTGTCCATTAGGAAGAACATTCCTCTGCACAGCTTGTCTACAGTAAGAGAAGGGTTTCTACTGACTTTATTACCTTGTGCTTAATTGGTAGCATCTTGTGGAAGCAGCTGTGTAGTAATAGTTTCAGAGGATGATATCTGGGTAAAATGTTTTCAAAAATCTTCATTGCTACTGAATGATTTATGTATAAAAAGAAATGGCTCTATGTTATATTAAATGATGAAACATTGGCCAATTAGGAAAAGACTCCAGTATTCTCGGGAAGACTTGAATGCCATCCAAAACCAAACTGTGGAGTTGACTGTTGGCAACTTAATTACAAAACACATTTCCGTAGTAGATCAGAAATAGCATGGTTTAATTTGTGCAAGTTAATTCCTGATGGAATTTACAGTACACTAGGGCAGATGCTTCCTCCTATTTGTTCAGCCCAGCAAAAGACCTGAGCTGGAAAAGGAATAATAACAGAAAGTGCTTGCCTCCGTGCTTTTTATTTGTTTGTTTGTATAAAGGTAATGGAAATTCTTTTGGAACAGTTTTAATGGAGTTGTAATGCAAGTATTCTGAAATGAAAAAGGAGCAAGCTGCCATGGTAATTTTAGTCCTGGTGGTATTACAGCCACCAAAATAAGCAGAGAAAAAACTGTGACTGCATTTTTTAAACATGTGGAGGGAAGTCACACGCAGTTGGAACGCCTCTGCAGTCTTTGCATTCGATCATCTGAGTTCAATGATAATTGTTCCACTAATAAAAGTTCAAATGGTTCAGATAGGCTTCTGTTACAAAGAATGCACTGAAATCTTGGCTGTGATGATATTTGTGGCCATGGAAATATGCTTTATATAACCTTAAATTTCTAGAAAGTGAAATTTGAACCCTTTGTTCCCTTATTGAATTTTTAAACTTTTGTTTATTTCTTTTGGTTAAAAGTGTTTGGATATCTTAAATTTATTAAAGTAATATAAAATATATAGCTTGCACATAACATTTTAGCTTGAACTTACAAGCTGATTTCAAATAGTGGTTAACATAAGACAATTAGGACAAATTTTATTGGTGTGAAAGTAATCTAGAATAGATCATTTCTTCATGGGTGGTTTGTGACTTTGCAGCCTCACTGTTGGAGTATCCCATTCAATACATATGAGAAGGTGAGACTGTGAAGAATATCAGTTTGCATTTTCAAAAAATTGAGTACTTCCATGTGGAGTTTGTTCACTTAAACAGTGGAAACCTTAAAACTAGTCTTCCTGAAAAATTATGTCTTTGTCTTTTTGAATTTTCCTCTCTAAAAATTTCAGGAAATATTTTAACAGAGGAAGTGACAAGTCTGTCAGACATTCAATGGGATATGTAGCACATGCCACTTATGACTTTCGAGTGGAAGATAAATCAATCTGAACTGGCTCTACAACCCCCTTCTTCATGATCTTTCTGATCAGTCCACTTACTCATATAAGATGCTCATGATATGTTCCAGTTTTTAAGGTGAGTCTTTGTCTAGACCAAGACTATAAAAAGTACAAGACCTGGGACAGAAAGATGTTTAAATACAGTGCTAACAAGTAAATCATACATCCTAAATTAAAAACAAAACCAAAAGAACCCCAACAGACCCTGTTTAAATTTCTCCATCTTTTTGCTATTACAATCTGGAGATCTGGTCCAGTAAAGGACTTAATTATGTGTTGAATTGATAAATTCCATGAGATTATGTATGTGGTTAACTGCTTTAGTGGATCTAAGATTTAATCCTTAATGGTTGATTTTTATTGTAGTTTGTTTGTAGTAGGGCCAAAAGTAGTTTAACTGTCTTATTTAATTTTGATATACAATATGTAAACATGGTGGTTGCATTAAGAATCCTGTGGAAGAGTTATAGAAAGAATTTATTATCAAAACTAGCAAAATATTTTCTAGTAAGTTTGCAAGTTGTGAATTCAAAAGTATATAATGTTACTGTAAGCCCATGAATGAACGTTTACTAATTGTTTTTTAAAATAAAAAAGAACTACGTAGACTAAAAAACATATGAAACAGATAAAAAAGAAACAAAACATATATAGACTATTTTCCTCTGTCTATTTAAATGACAATCTTCCTTCAGGGTAATCAAGCATTGTTCTACTGGCTAGAACTGGTTACTTAAATGATAACACACTGCTTTATTGATTAAATATGTTGCTACCTTCATTGCATCAAGAAGTATCTGTTATGGATTTTCTAAAAGATTAATTGCATCCTAGTTCCAGAAAAGTCTCACCTTTTACAGAAAGTAATCAAACATAAAGTAATACAAAGTAGCTAAAGAGATAATCAAAGATCAGGAGTAAAATTCAGACTTACAAAGTGCAAATGTAACTTTCAGGTAAGCTAACAAAATCAATCAGAACCCAGTCTCATTAGAAGCCCGAAAAATCTTCCTTATGCACCAGAAACTGATGTTCAATCTTTAACCTAGTCTCTTTCTTATTGTTTTAAACCCATCTGGAGTTTTATTGTTTTCTATCTTTCAATGTTATTTCCCTGAAATTCTTGGACTGTCCAAGTATTCAGTGCTTTAGAATGCTATGTTATACATTCAATACTTGAAAGTTGGAAAGAATACACAAATTGCAACCCAGTAAACTACAGTTCTCATACTCTCCTAGCATACGATTGTGATTTTGTAAGTACTGTATGTGTATGTGAGTACTGTGTATCTCACAGAACTGATTAAAAAAAAAACAAGCCCAAAACATTAAGATGAGAAATAACCTGAAGATAGACATGGTGGTCAAAAGAAGTAATGATGATCAGAAAAAAAACTAACTTCCACTGGGATTTGTTACACACTGAGAAATTCCATTAGCGTGTTTTAGTTCTGCTTTTCAAAATCATTAATGATCTAGAACAAAGAGTGTAAATGTATTAGTGAATTTTCATGCAACAAGAATTTGTAAAAAACAGAAAATAAAGAAAATTAGAAAGAAAAATGTACAGAGAACAACGTTAGTAAAGTATAAGTTGACAGATATAAAGAGAATAATTCAAAAGCCCTGCACAACTGTGGAATCGAAACTGGAAAACAGGAAAGCCAAAAGTAGCTGTGGCATGATATTAGACAGCAAACAAGATATAGTAGGAGTTTGCGTTATGATATGGAAGAAAATCACCAATGTGATTTTAAAATGTCTCCATGGAGAAATCATGCCATGGAGAAGGAATATAACAATACCTATTTATCTTACCCTGCAGGAAATATGTCTTTGATAGTTGAAGTTTGGGTACTGTATTATGAAAAAGATAGTAACTGGACAGTTTACAGAGATTAAAAAAAAGGCAAAACACAGCAGTTAGAAGGAAAATTCACTGATTAACTTGAAATATACAACAAATAACACTGAACACAAAGTAACTATTCACTCAGCTTAAAGATTTTTATAGTTCTGATAGTAATTTCTAGAGGTGGGGGAAATTTTGCACTTTAGGTTTTACTTTCTAGGAACATTATATTTTTTTACCGTGAATGAAACTATTTTCGAGAAATATATGAAAAATGAAACTTTTAACTCATCTTGATGTGTTTGTAGTGAGAGAAGGATGGCATGAAAACAAGAATGTGCAGACAAGTAAACCCATGTTTGAAAACTAGCCTGTTTAGTTGCCATCTTTATTTTCTCTGTGTCTGTTTGTTTGCTGAACTAAAAAATCAATTCTCACATTTTTCTGTTTAGCACCCTGCAGCAGTAAACCCTGAGAGACTTCCGTAAACTTTCTTTATTGAGGCAATAACCCAGGCAGTGTCATCGTTCTGAAGGGAACGGGCATGTTGACATATTGCAAGCACTGAAAGTGCATCAATATCTGAAAATGTGACGTGTGATGCTGATTAATCAGTAGGGTTAGAACTGAGGTCCAAGAAAAGATATGAAGGCAGGGAAAGTAGGTCAGAACGTTAGGGGTAAATTGTTGGCAGAAAAAAACATTTGGTGGTTAAACAGTGTCTTAAGGTGTAAAGACTTTGATCATGTGTGTATGTATAAAGCATAGCACACTCTATAGGAAAATGTGGATAGTAATAGTAATAATAGATTTCAGAGAGATTCCCTGTGGAACATTTAAAACTAAACTGTCTGCAACACTGGTGTCTTTGTGGTAAAGGAAAGCTCTTGCACTGGATAGAGCAATAACAAATAGACCTTTTTCATTATAGATGTCTGGGCTTGTGTGAAGCTAAATGCCTTTAAAAAAATGGACATTCTCAAGAATGTGGTGTCTGCTGTCAGTATTATAGGGAGAACATTTCCCTTTCTCACTCAGTGTTCAGTCAGTGTGGCAAATAATCTAAATGTTTGTGTAATTGGTGCAAGATTGTGTAATTGATGTGGCCAGAGATGGTTCTGCTGCAGAAAACAGGGCTCACTGGATGAAAAAAAAAACAACACAAACGAAAACCAAATACCACGTCTGGATTATGTTATAGCTACACATGGTGGATTGCACATCTGAAAGGAGGAGGGAGAGAAATTGAGCCAGTGAGGGCAAATTCCTCAAATAAACAGGAAGGGGACTTGGTTCTACCTGAGGGGGAAGGGAAAACATTGGCTTTTACATGCTCTGTTCAAAAACGTGTAGTTCCCCACTGCCCAGCATGCCTGCCCTATGAGCACGCTACTTCGTACGGTGTCAGTGAAGACATGTCAGGGACAGAAGACATTACTTACAGCGTTCAAGTGTCATGTCAGGTCAGTAGTCGAACAGGAGCAGTTACAAGCACATGCTTTTTTTTTGTTTGGTGAATTTGTTTGGATTTTTAATCCTTAAAGCTGATTCTTTTTGGATGTTTGGTTCCTGAATAAATATTTAGGCACCTTACAGCAGAGGGCAAAACTCTTTAATGTGTTGTTTATTTTCAGTTTGCTATGTAAATACTGCATATGGGATACACCGCTGAAGGGGCATGAACATGGGCAGCTGAATGCTACTCATGTGCCTCGCCCTGGCTGCTGCTGGTGGGTTCAGAGCGAGCTTCTTGGAGAGATGTAAGATGCACTGAGAGCAGCTTAGGCTTGGTGTGGAGGAACTTCAGCGTTGTCTCAAGAGGCAGGTAGGAGTAGAAGTAAAGCAGAGACGTTCCTGAGAGGAGTTTGCTGTCTTGTCTGCACAGCTAAGCCTTACTTATAACAGTTGGTCACCTGGAAAACAGGAGGAAAGGAGAAGACCTATCTGACAAAGATACTCTTAAAAGTGAGAGACAGATTTCTCTTCAAGACTTTCATTTACTCGTCTGAAGCACTGAGCTTTCTGTATTTGAAGAGAAAGTTGCTCTGGTTGAGTTTCGGGGTGGAGTGTTGTTTGGGGTTTTGGGGGTTTGGGTTTTTAATTTAAACAAGCTTTTTTTTTTTTTTGAGATCACACAGCGGTACTTTCATTTCAAAAGAAAAGGAGGGAGGATGCAGTTCCACTCTGGTTGCTTTAGCATCCTATCATGCCTCAATAAAAGTTTCCTGATATTTAGATATCCCAAGCATTTATGATCCATGTTGAACTTGCTGGAATTTGTGAAACCTAAGCAATTCAAAAAACACAGGTGAATTTTCATTAAATGAGTCAAGGTAGATTTTGAAGTCCATCTCCAGGTACGTACATTTGAGATGTCAATATTTATTGACTAGAAACAGTGATAAACTGCAATGGCTTTTGCTCTTGAATCACCTTGACAGTCATTGAATAGTACAAATCACTTTAATGAAGAACTCTGAGTAATGTTCATTGAGCAAATGGAGCAAAGGTTTAAAACTATTATCTCCCAGCAGATGTTTTTCACTTCAACTCTCAGTCACAGCTTTCTTGGCAGAGTCAGCAGAAGACAATATGTGAATCATTCAGCAGCAAATGCAACTAAGGCACCAGTCTGTGAAGTGGAGCAATTGAAATAAAATAACATAGTTTTTTTGGCTTCCCTATTAGGAGAGATTGCAATCTTTGTTGGTGCCTAGAGTTGGATACAGCAATGCCTATCACCACTACAGTGAACTTTGCCTGAGGTTTTCTGTCCAGACTGAGTCTGATTCCTTTGAATTGTAGGAGAAAAACAGCCTAAGGAGCCCTTAACTGGAACCTGTACCGGTCTACACTAAGGGGGGCAAGAACTATTTAGGAGTGGAGTTTGTTATGCTGCAAATAGCTCCACTTTCAATGCAGAATTAGTCTGCGTGTTCGTAATTATTTTGCCATGTAATTTCACAAACAACGGAGAAACTTCTCTGTAAATTCTATCCATCATATTTCAGAAGTCATGGCAATCTGGTGAAGTTTCCAATGACTGGAAAAGGGGAAACATAGCCTCCATTTTTAAAAAGGGAAAAAAAGAAGACCCAGGGAACTACAGGCCAGTCAGTCTCACCTCTGTGCCCGGCAAGATCATGCAGCAGATCCTCCTAGTGACTGTGCTAAGGCACATAGAAAATAAGGAGGTGATTGGTGACAGCCAAAATGGCTTCTAAGGGGAAATCCTGCCTGACTAATTTGGTGGCCTTCTATGATGAGGTTACAGCATTGATGGATAGGAGAAGAGCAACTGACATCATCTACCTGGACTTATCCAAAGCATTTGATACTGTCCCGCACGACATCCTTATCTCTAAACTGGAGACATGGATTTGATGGATGGACCACTCAGTGGATAAGGAATTGGCTGGATGGTCGCACTCAAAGAGTTGTGGTCAACGGTTCAATGTCCACGTGGAAGCCAGTGACAAGTGGTGTTCCTCAGGGGTCAGTACTGGGGCCAGTGCTATTTAACATCTTTGTTGGTGACGTGGACAGTGGGATTGAGTGCACCCTCAGCAAGTTTGCAGATGACACCAAGATGTGTGGTGTTGTGGACACGCTGGAGGGAAGGGATGCCATCCAGAGGGACCTTGACAGGCTGGAGAGATGGGCCTGTGAGAACCTCATGAAGTTCAACAAGGCCAAGTGCAAGGTCCTGCACATGGGTTAGGGCAATCCCAAGCACAAGTACAGGCTGGGCGGAGAATGAATTGAGAGCAGCCCTGAGGAAAAGGACTTGGGAGTGCTGGTGGATGAGAAGCTCAACATGAGCCGGCAATGTGCGCTGGCAGCCCAGAAAGCCAACCATATCCTGGGCCGCATCAAAAGAAGTGTGGCCAGCAGGTCGAGAGAGGTGATTCTGCCCCTCTACTCTGCTCTCGTGAGACCCCACCTGGAATACTGTGTTCAGCTCTGGAGTCCCCAACATAAGATGGACATGGAGCTGCTGGAGCAGGTCCAGAGGAGGGCCACAAAGATGATGCGAGGGCTGGAGCACCTCTCCTGTGAAGACAGGCTGAGAGAGTTGGGGCTGTTCAGCCTGGAGAAGAGAAGGCTCCGGGGTGAACTTATTTCAGCTTTCCAGTACTTAAAGGGGACCTACAGGAAAGCTGGAGAGAGACTTTTTCCAAGGGCATGTAGTGATAGGACAAGGGGCAATGGCTTTAAATTGAAAGAGGGCAGATTTAGATTAGATATAAGGAAGAAATTTTTCACTCAGGGGGTGGTGAGGTACTGGAACAGGTTGCCCAGAGAAGTTGTGGATGCCCCATCCCTGGAAGTGTTGAAGGCCAGGTTGGATGAGGCTTTGGGCAACCTGGTGTAGTGGAGGGTTTCCCTGGCCATGGCAGGGGGGTTGGAACTAGATGATCTTTGAGGTCCCTTCCAACCCTAACCATTCTATGATTCTATGATTCTATAAATTCTTTGATGGTGACTTTGTATTAAAATCTACCATTCTTTGTTCATGGTACTTGATTAATCTTGTAGCCCTCATATTGATGTTTGTATATGTCTTTTTTTAAAAGACTATAACTATTAACATGTGTGAAAGACTATTATTTTAACAAATGAGCGTTCGTTCCTGAAATGCTCAAAATAAACTTCCTCAGAGAAGTATTTGTGAAGAGTGAATAACAAGGGTACATGTGCAGTGAAATCACTGGTGGATCAAAATTTGCTTGCAACATTCTTCAGAAAAAATCAGCAAGCGCTAGCAGATTTCCAGGTAGAAATAAGTATTCTTGTTCCTCAGAGACTACCAGCTCCAGTGAAACTCAGCAGTATGTGTACACGTACATATAAATATTCAAAGTCAAGGCAATGAGCTAGCCATCTGAATTTCATTGAAGATAATGAGAACCACGTGGCCAAATCCCTGCTTACAACATGGAAATTTTTTCCTAGTAGTTCTACGTAACATGAAAAAAATGTTAAATAATGAAACATTGTAGATTTTAAAGACTTTTAAAATACAAAACACATCTTAGTCAAGACAAGTTCATTAAAAAAAATTGTAAAAACACCATAAAGATCTTGGCAGTGCTTAAAGAAACTGTAACAAACATCAACCATTATCAGTTAGAAAGAGATAATTTCCATTTCCTGTTAATGAGCTAGCAAAAACAAAGTATGCTTTACTGTCCACTAGCTCTACATGCCTGCTTATGTCTTCTGAAAAAGATACAATTTAAGTAGGAATTCTGAGAGAAATTCTGGAAGGGTATTGTGATTATTGCAGCTACAAGAGGATGAGAAAAAAAAAAAGCTCATCTTATAAAGAAGTCTGCAATGTTACCAAAGTAGCAACCATTTTCCTTAAAAATGACAAACCACTTATCTGATGCTTAAATCACTAATAAGACATATTTTTAAGAGTGACACAGGCATAGGCACTGGCTGCAAAGGAAAATAAGGTAAGATAGAAAGGTTCATTATATAAATGGAAGCCTAAGGTGAAAACTCACCCTACTGTAGCGATGTAGCGTTTGAAGAAGTGAAATGACTAAAAGCGGGAAATTTTGTTGATCTGTGTATGTGTGATGTATATCATTCTAACTTTTAAGAGTCACTCTTTCAAGTCTGTGGAGGAGAAAAAAAAACAGAAAACTCTTTGGTTTACTTTTATTGTAGCATGAGATGAAAACCAAATTTTACAGGACAAAATGGATGATTATCCCAGCTTGGAACAAAACAACTTAAAACATGGAGCAGAGGATATCTGTGTAAGTCAATCAACTGATAGTGCTTAGAATGAGTCAAATGACAGAATATGAGGAAAGTGAGAAAAGCCTCACAGCTCTTGGTAACACTTCCCTTGTCCTCATTTTTATTACAGTTTTATTACAGTTTGGCAGAGTTCATGACATCAGCTCATCTGAATTGAAGCAGGAGTTTTCTAGTATTCAGTCTGGAATCTGGAAGATCTGAATGGTCTCAAAGGGAAACTGATTCTCAACAGTTTTCATCCTTAATCAGGCAATGCCTGAACATTTTAATTGCCTTTATCTTCACTGGGAAGATCAGCTTAGGCTGAAATGGAAAGACGTGTGGTATGCAAACCATGCAGAACCAAAACCATTTGAAAAACCCAAAAAGTTTTAGGGCTTTTTCCAGAGAATTTTACCACATATTTCAAAGGTTTCATTTAAAAACTGACCCCTGATTGACTTTCTTGTCCTCTTTATGCACTAAGCATATATATATTAAAATCATGGTTTGATTTTAAATCTATCTAATCTCTTACAGCGTAGGACTCTAGCCATGCAAGCAGTTCATGGTGCAGCCTCAGTCATATCTATACTATACGCTTCAGCCTCCTGAAAGTTCAAAGACAAGGGAAGTTGTCTGCCACTGCCTTTCTTCTCACACTGCAAAGCCCTTACAGTTTTGCTGTGTTGGTAGATACAAACTAAATTATTTTCCTGAATGGTACAACCATGAGCTAACAAGCACTCTGATGAGTGATATTTTAATGAACTAACTGTTTAATTTCTCTAAACATATGAAAAGTTACATCACACAGAAAACTTCATTCATGCATATATAATGCATGTCTGATTGTACAAAAAAAAAAAGAGAAAGAGTTGCATTCTTATTGCAGCACATTGGTCATTGTATAAGCCATAAACAGTGCACTAGTCATTTGACACTCTTTAGTATTTAATAATTTCCATGGGTCTGGTCCTACTTCTATGTTACTCTGGTTATAAAAGAGAAGCACCTTGGCTCTTTCTACAAAGTACATTTTTTTCTTTCTTAATTTAACACTTTTTCCTTTAGCTCATGGTTTTGTCATACTCAAAGAGTTTTTAAAGTGTGTTGGGCTGAAGCTGTGAACTGTTTGGCTACATGTTTGTGGATTTGGTGGAAAACCTAACATTTTTCTCAGTCAGGATGGACCATGATTTTTCCACTTGCTTTGGCAGACTCATTATACCACAGTGCACGTATGCTTTCCCATAATTACACACTACTAGTTGTAAAGTTTTGGTCTTTATTTTGAAATTAGATTTCCACGATGCATGCAATATAAGATGTAAAATTGCAGAGTGCTGAAATTGATGTACGAGTTCTTCTAATCTTTGACCGATACAATAAACTGGTGGTTTGAGACTATAAAATTCATTTAGGCATCAGGTTAATGTCAGAGAGACACATCAGACAAATAAACAATGCTGATTGTTTACATAATGTCTAGATATTAGCTTTGTTTCAGGGAAATATGTAGAATCTTCCTAACTGCATTCACTTCTTCCGAATAGAAGAATTTAAAAATCTAAGTCACTGAAACAGAAACATGCGTGTGATTTCATATCACACTGACATGGATTTGATTTCTTCCCTGGAACTGATGTTAAAGGTGTACAAGTCTTTTCTCTTGAGAAGTATCTCCAGTTAGAATATGACTCTCATGATCTCAAATTCTCTTTCTTCATGTTACTCTTATCTTTCTAGGTATTGAGAAATCTGATTCAATATTTCCCATTGGTAATTTGGAACTGCAGAAAAAGCCATAGGATGAGGAAGATCGCTTAGTAACACAAAATATATTGCCTTGAGAGGATCTCATATTATATCTATCAATCAAGGATGAATAAGTCCTTGTATACGTGTAGATGCATACATACCCTATGCACATACATACCTATTTTGTGTCTTTGACCATGTCCTAAACTTCATGATCATGCTCCAGCCTAGTATACTCAGGTTATCCAGGCACGGTGATTTCAGTCCAGAGCAGTGCTTAACTCAGTGATATCTAACTAACTATATAATTGTTATTTTTTTCTTTTGAATATATTTTACTAGGTTTTTTTCTAATGTCATAAGGCATCTCTGTGATCTAATATCAACTTCAGCATAATATGGACAACACATTTAAAAAAGAAAATATATATATGTTACTGTCTTTATCTTCTATGAATGGACATACGAAAAGTCATGAAGCTGGGAAAAGTTCTTAGATTGCAAATGGGACACTTTGCCTATTGCAGAAAACTGTGCAGTACACATGTAAATCAACATACCTCCCCAGACTACAACAAATACCAGACGTATTAATGCAGTGTTACATAGTACCTTGGTGTAAGGTACTCTCTCTCAACATGGCTGTAGACTATGTATGACATTTCCTGTGGCTTTGACTTCTGTCATTCCTCTTTTTTTTCTTTCTTTTTTTTTTCTTTTTTTAGAATAAATAAATATAGACACAACTAACTGTGTTGATGTGTATTTTGAGATTGTTCCAAATCCCACTGAAACGAGCCAAAAGACTCTCATTTGACCAACAAAAGGAGGGCTAAGGAAAATCTCTATCCTTTATTGGATGTGGGGGGAAACATACCAATAAAGGATGAGGAAAATGCTGAGGTACTTAACGGCTTCTTTGTCTCAGTCTTTAATAGTATGACCAGTTGTTCTCAGAGTACCCTGCCCCTTGAGCTGGAAGACAGGGATGGGGAGCAGAAGGAAGCCTCTCTAATCCAAGGGGAAATGATTCGTGACCTGCTACATCACTTAGACACACACGAGTCTATGGGGCTGAATGGGATCCACCCAAGGGTACTGTCGGAGCTGGCAGAAGTGCTCATGAAGGCACTTGCCGTCATTTATCAGCATTCTGGCTAACCAGGGAGGTCTCAGTTGACTGGAAGTTAGCAAATGTGACATTCATCTACAAGAAGAGCTGAAAGGAGGATCCACAGAACTACGGACCTGTCAGTCTGACCTTGATGTCAGGGAAGGTTATGGAGCAGATCATTTTGAGTGCAATCACATAGCACATACAGGACAATCAAGTGATCAGGCCCAGTCAGCATGGGTTTATGAAAGACAGGTCCCTGCTTGAATAACCTAATCTCCTTCTATGACAAAGTGATCCACTTAGTGGATGAAGGAGAGGTTGTGGATGTTTTACTAGACTTTAGTAAAGCCTTTGACACCATTTCCCACAGCTTTCTACTGGAGAAACTGGCTACTCATGTCTTGGACAGGTGTACTCTTTGATAGGTAAGAAACTGGCTGGATGGTTGGACCCAAATGTTGTAGTGAATGAAGTTAAATCCATTTGGTGGCCAGACACAAGCGGTGTTCCCTAGGGCTCAGTATTGAGACCAGTTCTGTTTAATATCTTTATCAATGATGTGGATGACGGAATTGACTATACCCTAAGTTTACAGATGACACCAAATTAGGTGGGAGTGTCGATCTGCTTGAGGGTAGAAACGCTCTACAGAGCAATCTGGACAGGCTGGATCGATGGGCCAAAGCCAATTGCATGAGGTTCAACAAGGCTGAGTGTCTGATCTTGCACTTGGGTCACAACAAACCCATGAAACACTACAGGCTTGGAGAAGAGTGGCTGGAAAGCTGCCTGGCAGAAAAGGGCCTGGGGGTGTTGATTGACAGCTGGCTGAACATGAATCGACAGTGGCCAAGAAGGATGATAGTATCCTGGCTTCCATTAGAACTAGTGTGGCCAGCAGGACTAGAAAAATTATTGTCCTTCTGTACTTGGCACTGGTAAAGCTGCACTTCGAACACTGTGTTCAGTTTTGGACCCCTCACTACAAGACAGACATTGAGGTGCTGGACTGTGTCCAAAGAAGAACAAAGCTGGTGAGGGGTCTAGAGAGTAAGTCCTGTGTGAAGTGGTTGAGGGAACGGGTTATTTAGCCTGAAGAAAAGGAAGCTGAGGACAGACATGACTTTCTACAACTACCTGGAAGGTGATTGTAGTTAGGTGGGCATCAGTCTGTTCTCCCAAGTAACAAAGGATAGGAAGAGAAGAAACAAACTCAAATCAATCTAGTTTAGATTGCATATTAGGAAAAATTTTTTCACCAAAAGGGTTGTCAAACATTGGAACAGTCACCATCTCTGGAGGTATTGAAAAGATGTGTAGATGTGATGCTTAGAGACATGGTTTAGTGATTGACTTGGCAGTGTTAGATTAATGGTTGAACTCTATGATCTTCAAGGTCTCTTCCAATCTAAATGATTTTATGATTCTATAATTCACTGAATTCTATGACTCTTGGATTAGGCTCTGTTTCTATTCATTATATCATATCTGTTAATGCCTTCTTATTTTATGTTTCTCTGGACTAGCTTTTAATGCATGCTTATCATAGTTTCTCATAAAAGTAACATTTTCAAGTATGCTACTTACCTAACAACATTGTCGTTTCAAACATCTATCATACCCATGCAACTGTACTTACAAATTGTTATACAAATCTAGACAGCTGGTAGTCCTACTGTTGCCTGTGGTGAACAGAATATTTGAAAATATAGAGAGGATTCTGTAAGGGTATTAAGGTACTTTGAGGACTGTTTTGATAGCTCAGAAACAGGACAATCTTCTTGCAAAGAAATTTAGAAGGAATAGGCACAACACCACCAGTGGGGGACTCATCTAAGCGGAGAGATGACTAGATTCACATTAAATGTAGTTAGAGTTCCCATTCTTCAGTCAGGATATCTGGGAAGAAACTGAGACTGTGCAGCTCATAATTTGTGAGTCTAACACCACTAGGATACACCGGCTTTATTTTATGTGAACTGAGTAGTGAGCCAGAAAAGCCTTAAACATTTGCATATGGGCTGCACTTCGTATAAGTCTGCTTCATCCTAACCATACTTGGACCAGGCATATGCTCTGAGTATGCGCTGTGGCAGTTTGGCTGGGACACATGGAAGATCAGCAGCTGCACTCAGAGCTGCCGCAGCTCTGAGCAGGTTGTTGTGCTGGGAGGGTGCTAATAAGGGGCTCTCACACACCTGGGCTCCTTCAGTAAGTCCATACCTAATTATCCTAGAGATGTTATGCCCATGTAACAATGATAGCCAGAAAATAAGCTGAATAGTCAACATACTAAAGGCAGAAGGCTCTTTTTTAATTGCCTCTTTTCCTAGTCTTCCTGCATATCTTTCCAAGTCTGAATTTTGCAGTCTCATGACCTGAACAGTGACTGGCTTTTCCTTTTGGTGGGATTCTGGCTGAATGAATTCATCTGCATTCGGTTGAATGCTGAAATTTCCAAAAGGAACACACAAGAACGTTGTAATTAACTCCTCCAGGATTTAAATGGTAGTGAGCAGAAGCATTACTTCTAAGGGGGAACCTGCAGGGTTTGGTATATTTTAAAAAACAGAGTAAAATTTCACACATTGAGTTAATTCATTTTAGCTTTCTAGTGTTCCCTGGGAGATAAGTCCTTAAACTACCCGTTTCATCACGGACCATAATTCTGTTTGCAGAGTTCTTAGTTTAGTGGGAACTCAGATGTCCACAGTGCCTCTAGGACTACTGGAAAACAAATGTTAAGTAATCATACAACAATAACATAGTAGTTAGATGCATTGAATGTCACAACAGCATTCCTGCTGATTTACAAGAGGTCATGCAAAATTAAGATTAAGCTCCTGGTCTGTCATAGATATCTGTTAAAATGTCAGTTGTTATGAAATAAGACCACAACCGGCTTCAGGCTCTCCAAGTAGATCTCTGCAATTTCTTCTGGATATTCATGCAAACATGAATTAGAGGGTCAAGATGCTGACACCTCTGGTACTAAAACTAGCAGGGAGAGAAGCGTTATACATCAAAAAACCACTTCTTACCAATGAATAATGTAGAAGCATTGGCTGCCAGTGAGCAAAGAACAATTATTTTATAGAGACCTTGAATTGCATCACTTTTGCCTGTTCCCTAATGCTTTTTTACTTCACTCAAGAAACTGCTATGGCACTAAGATTAACAGCTGTTGCAGCACCATTAGAGGCTCAATGTTGTGCAGAAGTCTACATGTTACTGAACTGACACAATTCCTTACAGACTAGGCAAGTGCAGAATGGCTTATCATTTCTTGATAGAAACAATGTAACCACACTTTTAATAAACAGTAAAATGATCTGGAAAGCAATAAAAATTAACTGAAGTTTACTGTTCTTAAAGAGCTACAATACACAGTTCTTCATTCCCTGGAGGTACGTAAAGGCCAGCTTCAAGATGGGAAGACTAAAGACACCTTTTAGTCTTTTGGTGGACACAGGAATTGTGGAATGGTGGTCTTCCACTCCCTGGAAAAGAAATTTCATTGCTCTGATGAAGAAGATGGCTATTGTTATTTTAGTAGGAAATAATACCCTGTAGATGCTTGAAATAAGTGTCTCAAATTTTAAATTTCAGTTTCATAGCAGTACGTCAGTCGTCCTGAGACAGATGCCTGAAGGACTTGTTCTTCAATCATTTGCATGGCTAGCTTAGGCTTCCCTGAGTGCTGACTGTGCTGAATGCTAGTAAATGCCTTATTCTTTTTAATTTAGTAACAGAGTATATGCACCTAATTTAGGACTCTGAAACTCACTTGAGAACCATATTTATTTGATTATCTACATTTCTGTATGGAGCAGACCTAAGTCCTTTGACTGTGGACATTGACTATTCCTCCCAGTCTTTTTCAAATCTCTCCTGACGCATCTCTTTGCTTTATCTTCAATGGACATAAATGGACTGGTTTTTTGTTATCTTCTTATGCTTCCAAACAATGCAGTCACACCTCTTTCTCCCTCCAAATGAACATTCAATTATTTACAAACAGTGGAACAGTCTTTGCTTTCTGCTTCCATTCTATCAGGCAGAAGATCTGAACCCTAAAGGTGCACTCAGTTCTGAATTCTGCTCAGCTTTAGGCAGCTTTACTAAAGTGGTTCACTGAGAGTTCAACAGAAAAGCTCAACAAGATGTACAACACAATAAATATTTAGTGATAAATGGTATAGTATTCTTGTGAATTTCAGGAATAAAAAATCAGACTACAAAGATGCACAGCCAGAGGTGGAATACCAGCAGGCATGTTCAACGACAACTTCTGCTTTGAGAGTAGGATTTATGGAGCCTAAAGAGTGGTATGAGAATATTTCTCTTTTACCTTTATTGTGTCCATCCTTTGGGGATAGGTCAGAATAAATAATACTTGTTTAATTTATAGAGGTAATTTATGTGAAAGTATTTAACAGAGGAATAGGCTTGAAGAAGAGTAAAATTCCACCTACCTATTCATTTCTAGGTGCAAGTAATATGTCATGAGATGTAAGGTTAGTTTACCTAGTTCAGCAAGAATCAGGGTGAATTATGAGTCTTTTTGGTTAAGGATTGTCTTTCCTTATCACAGAATCACAGAATGTTGGGGATTGGAAGGGACCTCAAAGGATCATCTAGTCCAATCCCCCTGCTGAGCAGGACCGCCTAGATCAGATCACACAAGAACGCATCCAGGCGGGTTTTGAACATCTCCAGAGAAGGAGACTCCACAACCTCTCTGGGCAGCTTGTTCCAGTTCTGTTACCCTTACTGTGAAGAAGTTTCTTCCTCATGTTTAAGCGGAACCTCCTATGTTCCAGCAGATCTTATAACATTTCTTCCTTATAACTTAAACTACCTGGTGAAATGGAGAGCTGATATTTTGATCTGAATAGTCCTATCACTATAATAGAGCTCAATACAGTCAATTTTGACCAAGGACTCATCCTCTGCGGTAATCAACAGTAAGAAGTGGGAGGTGTTTGAGCACTGAGGAAGCCTGCAGCAAAAAAGAAAGGGAACAATATGGTTGAACTCGATCTTTGGAAGCATGTAGACCTGGATCTGAGAACCATTTGTTGAACCAAATCCAAACTGAAAAGAAAGATTTTGCCATATTGCATATGTGAATTTTAAACACAAGCCCTTTATCCATGGAATGGATGCAGTTCGCACTTGAAATATTTTAAGGAAAAATAAAGTAGAAATCTGATATAAAACTATTATGGTGTCTGTGTAGTGACAGTGACTGAGTACCAGCAAAAGACAAGCTATGGCAGAAACAAGAAACTTACATTTTCCTTCTATACCTTGATGAGAAATATTGTTGTGTTTTTTTTTTTTTTTTAACCAGCCCATAATTAAAGGAGAAATATCTGTATTTGATTTTACAGCTTAATTAAGGATGTGCCATAATAAATTCAGTAGATTTTAAAACCAAGAAATATTAGATGTACATTATAATAAATGGAGATAGGAGTGATTTTTAAAATAATTATTTCTTATATTTACAGTGATCTGTGCAATAATGTGCAATATAAAAAAATCTAGCAAAATAAATGAACATTTGCAAGTGCTTAAAGATAAAAGTGGTGGTTATTGACTTAAGATCATGAGATGTAAATAAAGAGGAGGAAAAAAAGAGGTGCAGAGATGCAAGTTCCATTTTTTTATTTTCTTCCCAGAGAGGGGGAAGAAAGTATTGACGAGGTCATTTTGTTATGACAAGAGTGGATTTTTGTGGTGTTTCTGTCATGTAATATGGCATAGACTGGATTTGGCCATTCACTCAGAAAAGAGCTAGCTCATGTGAAGAGAAGAATCAGTATCTAATAATATGGAATAACCAACATATTTCTAGAAAAAATAATAACCATTCTTCTGCAGATTAACTACCGTGAAAAGCCATATGATATAGCCAGCATTTACAGTGAAGATTAAGAACTTGAAGTCACAATCTAAAGTAAAACTTGGACAAACTTGCCTTTAAACTTTTAAAGGCACTACATAAGGCCATTAAGAAATTGTCTAATTTGTTTTTCACCTCCTGAAGGTTTTCGCCTGTCTTTAGAGTTATACAGGGATTTAAGATTTAGTATCATTCTTATTTGGTAAAACATGAGGGCAGTAAAGCCTCCCCTATTATATTAAGCCTAGGATCAGAAAAAACAGAATAATGTATATGTGAATATCCTTGACAATAATGCAAACAAACACTAATATTTTTGCTTGTGGTAAGTGTTGGTAATTTTACAAATTGTACTTTGCATTTACATGCAGTATTTTTTATTTTAAAATTCCAGCTTAAAAAAAAAAATCCAAGGTGCTGTGAAGTAGTTCCCTCACATTGAAAATATCTGGTTTTGCCTGATTGTACAATACGACATATCTCCTGTTTGACCTTTCCGTAGTACATGCCAAGAATCCATCAGCAAAATAAGGTTCGACATCAGAATTACATTGCAAACAGCATTATCTTCATGAACATAATGCAACTTTTATAAAGAGACAAATTTCTTTTTCTTTAGACAGAGAGATTAAGGTCACATCAGAGTATGTTAAAATACACAAACCTCAATAATCTTTGGCAGATTTATTACCTACCACACACTCACAAATCCCTGTGAATCTTTGTGATTCTTAACATGAACAGCTGGTAGTAAATAACCAAACATAAAGTGCTTGATGGAAAGAGAAAGATACCTTCTTATACTCCCAGTGAGGTTCTTACTGGAAAGCTAATCAAAGAATGATTCAGAAAAAAAGCTAAAACATTGTTCAGTTTGTTTTTGCAGATGTCCCAAATTTTGAGCTTTAATTTATGGTGCACATATTTCGGTAGAACAACAAATACTAGAGTCTGAGTTAGATGAAATTTATCAAGAACTTTCAGTTATTTTTTAAAAACTCATCTGCTTTAGCAAAGTTTTCTATTTGTGAATATTCAGAGTCAGCTAGTTGCACAGGAGAGAATATTAACACATTAGGAGGTGGAAGAAAGAAAGAGTAAATGGTAGCCAAGAATAAATAGCATTAAGTAAATTTCTGGATTCTTTGTTTGTATGCTTGATATCTTTAACTGTGGAAGGATTCTGCAGGAGGCTTGGAAGGAGGGTCTTGCAAGAAACTCTTTCTTTGAGAGTTTTTTTGAATACCTTCTAGAGCTAGGTTGTTGAGAGACATCCTCTCTTTTCCTGTAAGTCTTGAAACCTTGTTTATCTGTAACAATTACTCACATGAGCATAGCGAATGCCATATTTCTAGCATGGTGCAGGGGAACATATAGTGTTCACAGTCTGACCTTGTGGCAGTCTTACAGAACCTGTAGAGAGTAACTGAATCGTATTTGCTATTTTTATCATCTTTATCACTGGCACAGAACAAATTGCAGCCAGTCCCACTGAAGGAGTGAGATTCAGAGGGAGATGGTGAACAAGTAAAGGAAGCTAAATTCCAGCCACTTGTTTTCAACAGTCGTGTTCTGCCTCCTCTCAGGTCTTCAGAGGGATGGGGAGTATGTGGAGTCCTGTAGAAGGACGGTAGTTAGCCAATTATAGCCCCATTTGGTGAAAAAATGCATACTCCCATGTACTTTGAAGTCCTTTTTATGTTTAGCAAAAACTGTTTATGCTGAAGAGTCACATGCAATTAATAACTTTGTATCATCTGTAGAAGGATTAAATGACCTCATTTCAGCTGTCTTTATCATTTTTCATCTTAAGAAAGCAAAGCAGATCTGGGAACGAAGCTGTCTCACTATCAGAAATGCTACGTAGTACAGAATGCAGCGTGCTTCTCTCAAGAATAGGGAGCCAGTATCAGTTGCATCTTTTGTTGTTTATACTGGCTCAAAAAAGGTGCTGAATCAAGTTCAAAGTGCACATCACTATCTTTTAAGCATTCGAGGGGTCCAAGGCATATCAAAATTAACTGAATCATAGAATCATAGAATCGTAGAATAGCATAGGCTGGAAGGGACCTGAGAGATCATCTAATCCAACCTCCCTGTCATGGGCAGGACGCCTCTCAACTAGATCAAGCTACTCAAGGCTCCCGTCCAACCTGGCCTTGAACACCTCCAGGGAGGGGACAACTACAACCTCGCTGGGCAATCTATTCCAAAGTCTCACCACCCTCATTCTGAAATTATCAGATGCAGATTTTCACTCTTTTGGAAGAGCTAAAGTGATGGTGAAATACATCTTTGCAAGAGAAAAAAGCTTGCTCAGAGGACTAGAATATATACCCTGGGGAAAACAGGGCTCTTAGAAACTGCTTTAATAACCTGCTTCTCCCTTTATCCTCTATGTTTAGTATAACATCACATCCTAAACCAAAATAACCCCTTATCTGTCCTTCTTCCCTTGGAACAGAAAAGAAACTACAGATATGGCTGTCATATTAGAGCAGCTGGATTCAAGTATCATTCATTCAAGTATTAAGGTAATGAGCATGGAACAGGATGGAGTTGAACAGAATACAATAGCATAGCAACCCCATTCACAGAGAACAGTATATTTTTTCGCTCATCTACAAGGTATGGCAAAAAGAACAGTTAGACATCTTGCTACAGCTCTGCATGCCTGAAATTAAACTTCATTCTGCACTCAAGTCAAAGATCAGTCTTAATCAAGCTAGCTGTAAATGGGTAGTTGATCAACGGCCTAGAGTTTAAGACAGGTTGTTGACCGATTGCCTAGATATCTTGCCCTGAGGAGATTGTATATGCTGGTTATGGATTACCTAAACACAGATGGACATTGACCTCATCACTAGTGTCAGCTACTGCGTGGCTTTTACATTGTCTGAGCCAGATACTCAACTGAATTAGGTAAATTACACTGTTTTTTATCGACTGAGAATCTGGCGCATTTCTTTTTGTATATCACTCACTAAACTCCAGGAAGCAATTTTCAAAAGCCATGTCCTCCTCATTAATAGCAATATAGGGTTATGAAATTATAAGTCATGAGGAGAGAAGTAAACTAACATCAAGGACATTTCCATATTCAAATCTCTAAGAACTCATCAGATGAACCATAATACACCAGAAAAAGTCCATATGAGTACTTTTTATCTCACCAGATTTAGGACTATAGCTTCAGATAAACTGCTTTGGATAGTGAATGATTCGAGCTCATTACTCAATGAGTAAAAATCAATCTTTATAGGTAAATTTCCACTGGTTTAATGCAAGGAAACTTGACAGAAAGTACATATTTAGGTTTATTCAGCTTTTAGCCCCGGACTCTGCTTAGTCACAAAGTCTGTTCTCAAGAGTTTAAAGAAATTCAGATACAGCTAGAGGTTTATTCAATGACTCTTTACTGTGTCTTTTGCTTTTCATTGTGTTCTTTCTTTTGCATTCTGTCATGCCATCTCCCCCCATGTATATGCCTCAGCTTTGTAACAGTTCCCTGAGCACAGTAAACCATGGCTCTTGCATGCTAATTATTAGCTATTTCCTCTTACCTTAGGAATAGGAATGGAAGAAAGAAAGGAGTCTGGCATCTGAAACTTGTTTCACTTTTACTTCCTGCAACATTTATCATTATTTGGTTCCAAAGTGGAGGTACCCTTTTCTTCACACAGCGAGCATCTTATGTTGAGTCTTTCGATTCCTCTCCCAAACCAGCTTTTAAACCACTTATTTGTATTCATTTCAAGGTGTCATTTTAAGTTTTCTTGTCTTCGCTCTTTCCTTCATCTTCCACTTGAGTTGCTGACTCTCTGGTCATTTTCTGTTGGCAACAATAATAATTATGCTGTATATAAATTGCCAGAATGATTAGATCTTCATGATTGTCTCCTCTCATCTTCATTTCCATTTTCCCAAGCCTTTCCATAGGTTGTTGAATATTTCATTTCAACAATTAATATTTCCAAGTTGAACCATAATGCAGAAATCAGTAGTATAGTCTTTTTTCTCTCTCTCTTCTTCTTTTTTTTTCTCCTTGGCATGGTAGGAGGTTAGTATTTCTACAAAAGCCTGCCACAGACCTTGGGCTCTGTGCCTTTGAGAGAGTGAAACAATGTTGGGAGTCACTGGGAAGCTGTGTGTGCCAGGGAAACCCTCTATTTCAAGTGTTTCTGTTCCACTGTATTTTTTCCCCTCTGGGTACTTTGATGGATTCCAGGTCTCTCTTCTGGGATTAGACTGTTTTATTTGCTGTTACTACTAAGAAGCATCATCAAAATGGAGAAATAAAAGACTCTTCTAGTCTTTTTAATTCATTTCAGCTTGATTATATGAGTGGAATTCAGTAACAAAAACATTTAATAAATGTGCAAGTGCAGTTTAATTGCATCTAGACTGTAGTGAAATTGGCGTTAAATCCTCTAATGTTGAAAATAAAAGTTGTGATTTGTTTATTTTTTAAATCATTAATTCATTATCAAAAGAGCAATCTTGATCACATGGTGGCAACTGGTGCAGTTATGTGATCTTGTCTTGCTTTTCTCCAGCTTGTTCTTCCATTATTAAGTCCATTAGACTAGTGTGACTACAGGACTATTAAAATGAAAAGCAAAATTATATGATAATTTTCAATGTAGTCACTTTATCATTCCATTCATTATGTTCTGAGGTTTATATTTTTCTTGTTGTGTTGTTTTTCACTGCAGATGTCCAGTCTCATAGAATTGTTCCTCTCATAACGTCACAGGTCTTGGTGTAAACTGTTCCATATATCGGTGTATCAGCAACATCACCTTCCATCAGACTCTGAGAATAAACATTCCACAAGGAATGGGAACTGTAACCCATCTTTTCCATGTAACTGACATGCTATCTATCTGGACAAGATAGGTCAATACCAAATGCCTATAGTAATATACATGCTGAGGTAGGTAGGAGGGCCAGGACATACTCCACAGTTGAGGATGTAAGTAATTTGCCTCAAACAATTAGATCCTCTATGCAGTGTTCCCATAGATGCCCGTGCTGCCACCAGGTGATAAAACAGTTTTGGTTCATTTCAAGCTCAGTGTCCCAAACCGAAGCTGTTCAACTGATGTCCTCAGAAAGGAGTAGTAAGATTGAAGGTGGCTTGCAGTATTTAAATAATCAGTGCTAGTTCCAGAGAACTTAATATTTAGTCTTCAGTACACTACAAAAGATTGCAGTCCATCTATTGGGCACAACTTGCCTTCAGAAGTTTAGATCATTCTGACATCTGAATTCCCCAGCCTGTGAGTATCAATGATGGGTTAGTCTGCTGTGATCTTCCCACCCGCCTCCCCTCTTCAAACCTGTTTGAATGCATAGTCAGCTAGGATTTAAAAGCAAACAATCTCCTCTCACTTACAGGTAAGCTGTCTTCTAACACCCTTTCCCTGTATTTAAGGATCCTTTCTTTTCCCAGGAGTCAGTACAGGAGATGTATACAAAAGGCAGAAGACAGATCCTTCACAACCACTTCTTCTTGTCCATGTGGGCCCTTGCCTTTCCTTCTTTGACATTTCTGATCTTTTCCTTTCCAAGTGATGTATTTACTTGGGGACCTGGATGCGGCTCTGCACTCGGCAGTGGCAGCCTATCAGAGTGCAGCACAATGGAGGCTTTCCAGGGTGATCACACCTGTTCCATTCACTTCTCTCCTCTCTCAACATATTCCCAGTACAATTCTTTGTGATCAGGCATGTCCTTGAGCAAGAAGTGCCTCTAGGATTTGGGCAAGTCTACTGACTCTCTCCTGCTCATTCTAATTTAATTAGAATACTCTTTTCCCTTCCTTCCCTTCCCTTCCCTTCCCTTCCCTTCCCTTCCCTTCCTTCCCTTCCCTTCCCTTCCTTCCCTTCCCTTCCCTTCCTTCCCTTCCCTTCCCTTCCCTTCCCTTCCCTTCCTTCCTTCCTTCCTTCCCTTCCCTTCCTTCCCTTCATTGTCTATTATTGTCCTTCTACCTTTGTCCTTTTTTCTTTTCCTTTTCCTTTCCTTTTTTCTTTTTTTTCTTTGTTTTTCCTCTTTTCCTTTTCCCTTTTCCTTTTCCTTTCCCTTTTCCTTTTCCTTTTTCCCTTTCCTTTTATCCTTTCTCCTTCTCCCCCTTCTCGTTCTCCTTCTCCTTCTCTTTCTCCTCTTCCTTTATTTCCTCTCTCTTCTTTCTTGTTCCTACTTCACAAATAGGACTTGGAATGGCAAAAAAAAACAGTCACTGTTACTTTTGTCGCCATTATGATTCAATGCAGGATTCCTAGCAATGAAAACATGATCTGCTTCAGATTCCTCAAAAAAATAGGATACAGTATGGAAGAGAAAATCTTATCTTAAATTATGAATCACAGACTTGTCTGGAGCTGCAGTTTCAGTTTCAAGCTTTTACATTTCAAATTAACTTCAGTTGATTAACACATGTGGTTCTTAAATGGAAATAACTGTCAATGTGGGCTATATACCTATTGAAGTGCAACTTTTTCATGCAGGCAAGACTGGATACACAATTGACAGTTGTTGTAGATCTATATTCTCTGGGGAACAGATATAGAAAGATTTTGGCATAAAATACCCAAAACAAGGGCAATAAAGCATTTCTTTCATCATCTATTTTGATGATCTATCAAAGAACAAAACTAGAATTTTGGGGAAAGTTCATGGAAATGTTCATGCAAAAGGGAGAAAAAAGTATCAGATCTGCATGTTTCATTTTCAAAAGCATGCATGAATCTCAGTGCGTTTTTTCCCTGCTTTGCTCCCCCACAGCCAGCACTCCCACTAGAGTCCATGAGCTTCTGCCCCTCTGAAATACCAAAAATTATACCTCAAGTCTTGTGCCAGAGGTGACTTGAACACTGCCCTTCCAGCCTGACCTCATACCCTCCCAATTACTCAAAATCAAACCATCCAGAGTGTCTCCTTCTGGGTGTCCAGCCCTCACCACCACCCTTCCCAACCCGCCCTCCCTTCCTTCCTGCAGCCCCCGGCCACGGTGTGTCACGAACAGAGCCCTAACTGTTTCCCAGCCCCACGGCCATCAAGTTTATAAAAAAAAAAAAAAAAAAAAAAAAGTGAAGAAAGCCAAAAGCACCCTGTTGCTGGTGGGGACGGGGATGAATCGTGTCATAGTTCAGAGCGCTGTGGTTGCTCTGGCACCGAGTCACGGTGCTCCCTCTCTGCCAAGGCGGGTGTCAGCTGGTGAATTATAACATTGGCAGACAGGACAGAGATAAGCAAAAAACACAATGACAGCTGCTACACAGAACTATTCTTTCTGGCCTGCTGAATACAGAAATACATTGTGTAAATAAAGACAGACAGCTTCATTATGCAATTGTCTGCTACTACGTCTCTGCTGAAGAAATAGTATGATTCAGGAAACTGTACCCAAGTTCATCAGACTAATGTGTTCTTGCTTTTGGAATCCCAGTGTAGTAAGAAATATAATAATGTAACTCTGTGACAAAAGTTCTACAGAAATATGTGCTCAATGGAGAAAAAAGGTCTTGGTGATATTCTACTCATTTTGTTTCTGATAAACACTTCTTACATCTATTTGGATCCAGAGCAAAACACAGAAACAGATACACTCGCCTTACATGGCAGATGTAAGATGTAACTAGAGTTAACAAATAATCTTTATATAGAGATACCACCATATCTTGCCATCAGTGCAAACCCATGTAGCTTTTTTTTCTGTTATTTTTCAGTCCAAGTGGTAAAGACGTGCTGAATGGGAAAATAGTAATAGATAAACCACAGAAATGAGCTAAAGCTATCTTACCATAGTGTGTTTATTAAAATGTTGTTTCTACCTTCTTTCACATAGTTATGTTGTAAAAGATGCAGGGACACCTTGGAGCGTGGGATACAAGAAGGCAGCATTTAAACGATCTTTCAAAGGGCCCCATTCGCCTTTGCTTTACCCTGACATCACTGAGTTTCTTAACTGAGTAAAATGAAGTGAGAAATGATTGCAGAGATGTTCTCATGGGTGAAAAGCAGATGAAACTATTCATTTTTAAAATAAAGGAAGGGAAAGTTAAATCAGAAGCATATTGTGCTGAATATTGCAAGGCATTCGTCTTTGGGAGTTCTAGGGAGTAGAAGACTGTTAAACTTAAAAAAAAGTAGGAGTATAAATAGACTGTAAAGAAAGAGTAAGCAGTGTATTCTCAGCAGGAATTAGTCAGCTATCCAAAGCTCATGAGAACGATTCCAGTTTTCAAGGGGCAATTGTGTCCGAACTGGCTCGGCTATACATTTGCTGGGATCCTGGAAGCAGTTGTGTGAACTGTGAACAGAATATTGAGAAGGGAGAAACTGTGTGGGAAGTTACTCCTGATTCCTGAGCTGGCTCTTTTTAAGAGGGAAGAAGAGTGGAGAAGGCCACAGTCTATTTTAAGCCCTCTTTACTTTAGGTTAACTTGCACTTGCATAGGAGGTTATCACATTACATTACAGAATTGGTTTAAAACAGTTAACAGATCGCCTGAACAAGTCAAGTTGAATTGTTTACATATAGATGCATTGTTAACCAAGGAGAAACACAATGATGAGAAAAGGTCTTCCTGGATCTTTTTGCAAGCTCTATTTGCTCATGCACTCTGGTTTATGAACTAGCCATCTCACAGCCTATGTAGGAAGTCTGCAATTGCCTGACTTCATCCAAACCCTAGATGACCTCTGCTAGAAAAATGTTACAAGTATAAAACAGCACAGTCAATTTTGGAGCTGAAGTTTCCACTAAGTGATTAAAAGCATATATAACAATGTCAGAGGGAGATCTAGGCCAAAATAAGGTGGTGATTTTCAAAACACTTGTAAAATCACATAGTCTGCTCCATTTGGAGCTGAGCAACCTCAATTTGTGGTCCAGTTATTCTACCATTTCAGATATGTGAATAAATTCTCATTGCAAGCAGTGGCTTTTCTGTGGATTTCTCTTGGGATGTTTACTTGGTAATTCGTGTTAGTGGCATTGCAACAATTAAATTAGGCATTGCCAGCATTTAAAAAATGCAATACTTTTAAAAACTGCACAACCCATTACTTTTCAGTCAGATGTTTTGTGGCATAAGATATTCTAATTCTAGGAACACATAGAACATTATTAACATACTTGAAGCAAATGGCTGAATTAATACACTATTTAAACATTTATGACTCAAGTAATCTAACTCGTCTTTGTGTTATCTTAAGAATTTCAGTGAACTTGGTCAATTTTTTAGCTTGTGATTGCTCTGAAACTGGTCATCATTTTGCAAACTAGCAAACACAAAGAGAGCCAGGCTATTGGTAATCATACTACACTGAGATTTTCAACGTTTTGAACAATATTCTCTCTGTTGGGACCTAGTCAACAGGAATCTGATATGGCCATTCGTACATGTTTACCGGTCATTGCAAATAGAAGAGTAGGGGACAGCCATGAAAGGAAAAATAAGCACAGGCTCAGCAAATAATATGGAGAATATTTGCTTGTCCAGAAAACAGAGCTGCCTAGCGGAGCAGCAGGCTCAGAGGATGTATCAGGACTGTGTGGCTCCAGGAGTCTCTTAGCAGGCAGAAACATTTCTCCTGATACCTGTTCTTTACAACCCTCCTTCTCTTTCTCCACACCTGCTCCAATGTTGTTAGAGGACTCAAGTCTAGAGTCTGATGGGTGAGCTTGCATGCTTCCACCCACCTCCTCCTGCAATCAGAGATAGATTACTATGGTAATATGTAATATTTGAACAGCTGGACTCTGCGTATTCCAGTATAGGCAAAGAAACAGAGCTGCTGTAGTCATTTGTTATTCCTGCAGTCTTCTGCTCTAAATAGGTCATTCTTTCTCTAGTCTAACTCACTTTAAATATATGTATAACCTGCATCATGATGCGAGTGCTTTTCATCCACACACTTATGCAAATATAAATTGGGCTTTCCAAAGGAATTATTTCAGGATGTAAATAATTTGGTTAAACATTAAGTGAAGAAAGACACAATTAATATCTGTGATTGATATTGTGACTGTTAGCAATAGCTGTCTATAACGCGATAGCTAAGACAACATATCTTTAGCGATCAAGACATGAAAGCGAAATAATATCTTCCAGTGTTACAGAGCTCTCAATGCTATATAACTGCTATTTAAACCTAAACATGGAATTCTTTTGTGACTTTTGTTCTCATTTATTCTATTTAGTCCTAAGGTCTGATGTGCTCTTAATGAGCATCATACTGTAATAATTTCGGAAAAGGACTCTAACCACTTTTGCAGCATTCCTAGAGCTGTGGAAGACTGGACCCTGGTTACTGGGCTTGAATGTTATCTCATTAAATATTCATACTCTTATTTCTGTTGACTGTACATAGATCAGACTTTAAATATCATTCAATGTTATTTATTTTACTGTTACTTTTTTGTGACTCCACATCTCCAGTTTGGAGAGAAGATGAAGTCGTGACGTACTGTAAGCAAAGCTGTTCATGGGCATTTTCAGCATTTCCAGAAGCTGAAAATCTCCAAAGTGTTTGTTCTGAAAGTTGTAAATCAAGTCATCTGAAGAGCCTTCTGTACTTAAGACCCAAGCCTGTGGTTCTCAGCTGACTTTCAAACTCTTATATGTATACTACTGAATACAGTTTGAAAAGCTTAATGCAGACTAAAATTTGGTTCCCACCTGATCTATATGCACAGCATTCGTTGTTTATTGTAGTGCAAAATTGAACAGCAGAAATAAGCTGTTTAGTTTGCAGTACTGATAGTTTATATTACAGTAGTGGGTGAAGACAACACAAGTCTGCTCCTGAATGGCAGAATTGCCCAATGGCCAGGGAGGAGGCTGCTTGAGAGGTTGTCTGAGACACTCTTTTCTTGCATCTCCTGTAAGAGTACACATGTCCTTGCCTTGGCTACAATGCAGGCAGGTCTGACCAGAAAGTTTCCTGGGTCAAGGCAAAAAGCAAATGAGACTCTGATTTCCCAAATCACCCAAACACAGTTTGTGCATTCTTCAAGCCAGGTATAGTCTGGCACTGATCATGACCTCAAAACTGCTTATTGTAGCATAGCTGCGACTGCTCGTAAGTTCGTTCTCCTTTAACACTAGTGTACATGAAAAATAATGAAAGCCCTCCTCCTGTTCTGCCTCCCTTCCTTCCTTCCTTCCTTCCTTTCTTCCTTCCAGGAGGTATGTGTCATGAAGTAAAGGGGAAGTGTGAAAAAAACCCTTCTCTATCTTAGAAAGTAACTAACAACAAAAGACAAGTTCCGATTAATGTTTGAGAGTCCTAGTAGTATTTAAAGCAATATCTAGAATGTAAACAAACATACCCTTTTCCCTCCTAGAGATGTTGTGGTCAAACTCCTAAATATATGCTCGTAGAAAATTAATTATGTCTTTTATTATTTTTTTTTTGGAAGGATTTACTCTTTCTCCTTGTCTAAGTTTTCTCTTTTTCCTGGTTCTAAAAAATAGGGTTAAAAAGTAGAACACAATATAAAGTTCTTGGGTAAACTCGAGCTCTTCACTCATTCTTTACTATCCAGGAAAACTAATGGTGTTCCATGACCAGTATTAAGCAACAATACAGTCTTCATAGCTGTATCATCAAAAAGCTTCCCAGAAGTTTTTCTGAAAATAAATGTCTATTTTCTAGAGCCTGAATATTTCAGACAGTCATCTCAGGAATCCAGTACAACTTGAAATACAGTGGCTAGAAGATTAAGTTATTTCAAGTTTTCTTTAGGAATTCTCGAATTATTGTGTGATGCCCTGGACTCCATTGGAATGAAACTTATACAAGTTAAAGTGCATACAAGTTAAAGCAAAATACTATAGTACAATTGTGAAAACATCACCTCTCTATTTCCTAACCAGATGCAGATCTTTAAGGAATAACTTTTCGAAGCATCCTAATCCTACTTTCTTCAATGTGAAAGCTATGTTTAAGAGTATAGTTAATATTAAACATATCTGTAAAGTTTTTGGACTATAACAGTAGGTGATATAAAGCTATTATTGACTTGTGAAATAAATATAAACAACTTTAGTATTGCTTGCATATTTAAAACTCTGATGACAAGCAAGTGTCCTTCAAAACATTCCAGTAAACTATATAAGTCTTAGTATCTCTCTCATACAAAGGAGCGAGGTAGAACTTGTAGTTCCTACAATTTCTCCCTTCTGTGCCTGATAACATCATGGAGCAGATCCTCCTGGACACTATGCTAAGGCATATGGAAATAAAGGAAGTGATTGGTGACAGCCAACATGGCTTCACTAAGGGGAAATCATGCATGACAAATTTGGTGGCTTTCTACAATGGGGTCACAGCGTTGGTGGATAAGGGAAGAGCAACTGGTGTCATCTACCTGGACTTGTCCAAAGCATGTCACACTGTCCCCGCATGACATTCTTGTCTCTAAATTGGAGAGACATGGATTTGATGGATGGACCACTCGGTGGATAAGGAATTGGCTGGATGCTTGCACTCAAAAGTTGCACCCAACGACTCAATGTCCAAGTGGAGACCAGTGACGAGTGACGTTCCTCAGGGTCAGTATTGGGACCAGCACTGATCAACATTTTTTTGGCGACATGGACAGTGGGATCAAGTGCGCCTTCAGCAAGTTTGCTGAGGACACCAAGTTGTGTAGTGTTGTGGACACGCTGGAGGGAAGGGATGTTGTCCAGAGGGACCTTGACAGGCTTGAGAGGTGGGCCTGTGAGAACTTCATGAAGTTCAACAAGGCCAAATGCAAGGTCCTGTGTCGGAGGACATCTAAGGGTTAACGGACAGGTGAACAATCCAGCCTTTCTTGATGACGTATGCTGGAATGCGGAAGAGCTGTAGAGACGTGGACAACCCCCGGATGCGGAACGGAAAATGGACACTATAGTGACGCTGCTTCCTTCAGTACAACCAATCACACTAAGAGGCGGGCTATTTGCTTGCAAGGTTATAAAACACGCTGAATGTAAATAAAGATAGGTTCACTTGTTTGATCACATTGATCGTGTCAGGTGTCCTCATTTTCCCGCAGTCCTGCACGTGGGTCGGAGCAATCCCGAGCACAAGTACAGGCTGGGCGGAGAATGGATTGAGAGAAGTCCTGAGGAAAAGGACTTGGGAGTGCTGGTGGATGAGAAGCTCAACATGAGCCAGCAATATACATTGGCAGCCCAGAAAGCCAACCGTATCCTGGGCTGCATGAAAAGAAGCATGGCCAGCAGGTCGAGGGAAGTGATTCTGCCCTCTACTCTGCTCTCGTGAGACCCCACCTGGAATACTGTGTTCAGCTCTGGAGTCCCCAACACAGGAGGACATGGAGCTGCTGGAGCGGGTCCAGAGGAGGGCCATGAAGATGATCCGAGGGCTGGAACACCTCTCCTGTGAAGACAGGCTGAGAGAGTAAGGGTTGTTGAGGCTGGAGAAAGAAGGCTCTGGGTGATTTTATAGCAGTCTTCCAGTACTTAAAGGGGGCCTACAGGAAAGCTGGAGAGGGACTTTTTCCAAGAGTGTATAGTGATAAGACAAGGGCAATGGATTCAAAAAAGAGGGGAGATTTAGATTAGATATAAGGAAGAAATTTTTTACAATGAGAGTGGTGAAGTACTGGAACAGGTTGCCCAGAGGAGCTATGGATGCCCCATCCCTGGGAGTGTTCAAGGTCAGGTTGGATGAGGCTTTGAGCAATCTGATCTAGTGGAAGGTGTCCCTGCCTGTGGCAAGGGGGTTGGAACTAGATGATCTTTAAGGTCCCTTCCAACTCAAACCATTCAATGATTCTACAACTTTATGAAAATGTCAACAGCAAGGATTTATTTGAAACCTTATGCACTTTTGAACTCCAACTTTAAATCACTTTATGCCCCACAGGAAAAAAACATAAAAAAAACCCTCTGCACGTCTTGCCATGACTTTCTTTCCCTGTTTCTCCTACTTCTCCTGCCCCTTTTCCAAGGCACTTTTCCTTATATTCTTCCTCACACTTACTGTGAGATGCCTCAACAGAGAAACTTGAAGTTATTTGGTTAGGGTATAATCTGTAGTTCACTGAAACAATGTCTCCACACATGTGAGTGATAGTTATGCTTACTTTTGTTAGAGGAGAATCTTCCCCTGTGTTGTGTGTTCTTTCTTGTTTAACATATGATAAAAAAATTGCTATGGAAACTGTAATTTAGGAACTCCAAAACCACTTTCTTCCAACATCCTGAACTCATTGGCTCTGTGTTAAATCCTTCAGTGCAAGAGACTAAAATACACTCAGGATTAATTTGGCCCAATAATTTCTTGTGTTTACTTGGAAAATCTTGATCAAGATGAAATTTGATTTAAAAAATGAAGAAAGCATCTTTGACAAAACATGTTCTAAAATATGTTTTCTATTTTCTGATCATCTCTGAAATTCAAAAAAAAATTCCAACTGCAAACAGGAACAAAATCCATCATAACTTTAACTATTAAACTGATTAATTAACTAACATGATTTGTCTGTTTTGCTGTTCATGGCTGGATCTTAAAGTGAATAACCCCCGTGTTATACAGTCCCATTTTTTAACTAAAAAAGAAGACGTGAAGTCAGCCTCAGGGTTATTTCCTGATCTAAAAATAAAAGGCTGGGTACAGCACAAGATGTTTATGTCAGAAAATGAGGTTGTTGGGCCCCTTTTTACCTGCACAAGGATAGGGGACAGAAGACTTACCCTAGACTCCTTCTCGTCCCACAGATTTTGGCTTGGGCTGTGAAGGGCTCCTGCATGGGTGAGCCCACGTCCCAGACTCATCTGTCCTGTTTACAGTTGAGCAAACCTACTGCTGCATTGTGGTCCTTCTGAGTTACGTTTGCTTTAGAGACAGATCACTGTCTGTTAGGTCATCTGTTCCAGCACTCACCTCCTCTGCTAAAGCAGTAGAGATACTGTGTCGGGGAAGTTTCCTGGCTGCTACATGGGGAGCACCTGTGCCTTGTTGAGACAGGTGCTGTGAGTCACGGTGGTCAGCTGGAGACCACGTGACCTATGGGAAGCTTAAAGGCAGGGCACTCCCAAGAGGGAGTGGGGCATTTCCCTCCTGGAGTTTGGAGTGGTAGCAGCCCCTGGAGAGCTTGAGTTGAAGCTTTCTGTTGGATAACCTTTGGTTGAGATAACAGTGAGATTGGATCAGCCTTCTGATCGTGAGACACATGATGGTCGCAACAGTCGTTTAGTTGCGACCCATCATGAGAGGATACAGGCAGTCCGTGACATCTGGTGACCCCGATGTGATTCGTTGAAATGTGAACTGCCTGGACCGCAGGGTGAAGTGCGGTAAACACAAGATACAGAGCCCAGCAAAGCTTGAGAAGTGGCAGAAGCTGCAGACCGACCTAGACACCTGGGACAAGGTGAGCCGTTGGGAGTTAAAATGGGCCAGAATTTTGTCAAGGAGAATCAGACCTTCACTTTCCTTAAATCTGCGGGAATGACTGCGGGGGCCAATATAAGTAATGAAGACTTATATTATTTACTTAACTGGGCAGCGGGACACGAAGACCTAGTTGGCCTTACCTTCACCTTTAACCTAGAACTTTGGAAAAGGCTGGGGGATAAGCTACTTTGTGAAGCAGTCCTTGGGAAAAAGGACTTAACCGATATCGACCTGCTGCGTACATGGGAGGCCCTGGATAATATAATTCAAAAGGGGTCGGCAGAAGAGGAGGAAGAGGAATTAACAGATTATGTATCAGCGAGCGAAGGATATGAAGGGGGCAACGAACTGTCTGAGGGAGACGGTGTGGACAGCGAATTAGACGTATCCTCGCTGTTCGCGGAGATCAACAAAGTTGCGGGGACTATGCAGGAAATCTGCCCCACCCTCCAGGAGATACTGGAGCGTCCCCACCCTTTGCCCCAGCAGCCCCCCCTTCCTCCTCAGGAGGTATCGAGCCTACGGCTCCGCCGCTTGATTTAATGACCCCACCCCTGGCAATTTCATATCCGGCAACATATATGGCGCAGGTACGAGCAATGCAGCCGTTATAGTACGCCAGGCCATGACGATGCTGCAAGGTATATCCCAACAGTTAGCAGCTGTAGTAGAGATGCTGCAATGGGCCATGACCCCCCCTACAGCAAAAGAAATTATAAAAGAAACCTCTGAGGTGAGTAACAGCTCAGCTGGGAGCTACCGCTGGTTTCTCGACCAAGGAAAAAGTCACCAAAACCCGCCTGTTAGTTGAACCAGACCCCCTGGGAGCCCCCAAAGCACAGTTCAGCCTCGTGACCCGTCTGTTACTGGGATGAGGTTCGGATAAAAGCAGTAAAGGGTGGAGACTGGGACTTGGTCCAAGCCCTGGGGGCACCAGTTGATAATAAAGATTTGACTGCAACAAAAATGGGAGGAGGGCCAGGTGTATTCCCTGTAGAACTAGCCCTCCCGGGCTCCAACCAGCCCAATCGACACTTGGGCTGGTCCTGGAAGGTAATTCAAGATACGCAAAAAGCGGTAGCACGGTACGGAGCGAATTCTCCAGCAGTAACACAGTTATTACGGTTACTGAACTTAGAAATACTAGTGCCATATGACTTCCAACATCTGGCTCAGGTGATGTTCCAGCCGATACAGCGCTCCGTTTTCATGAATGTCTGGAGACAGTTGGCCGACCATCAGGCATTAGAGAACATCTAATTGCCCCAGGGTGACCCCTGCTACGCTGTAGGCACAGACGTATTAATGGGGACAGGTCACGTCTTTAGTAATCCAACAATCCAGGCGCAGTGGCATCCCCAGATTCTTGAACAGGTCAAACAAATAGGGATGCAAGCCCTTATGCGCACAATAGAAATGGCAGAGCCCAGGGCGAGGTACTCCACGATCAAACAAGGAGCCAAGGAGCCCTTTCTACAATTTGTAGAAAGATTACAAGGGGCAATAGAAAAACAATATATGACAGTAAACTACGGGCACTATTGACAAAACAGCTGGCAAAAGATAATGCCAACCCCGATTGTCGGAGAGTTATTGAAGTATTGCCGGGGGACCCCTCTCTAGAAGAAATGGTGATTGCATGTGCCAAAGTCGGGCCCGTAGAAAGCGAGATGACCACATTGGCCACTGCTCTAACTAAACAAAGATGTTATATTTGTGGAGAATAGGTCATCTCGCCAAAACTGCAAATCAAACGGCCGGCCAGGAAACAGCAGAAAGAGAAAGCGTGCACAGATGTCTTATAGTCCAGGCAAGCCCTTTGCGGGAACGCTGCAACAGCCGCAGACCAGTCCAGAAAAACCGCAGAGGGAATGTTAAAGCAGCCGGAAAAGCAGCCAGAACAGCCAGGGTGGATGTATCCAATATCATCAGAACAATGGATATATCCACCGCCAACGTGGTATGATAAAAAAATATGAGAACGACTTCCCCATGACCTGGTCCCAAGGTGTTTGACAAACGGCGACGGAAAATGGAATCGAAACGTTGGAAACCCCTAAAGGCTGCGAGGCATTTTTTTTTTTAAAAAGAAAGGGGGAATTGTCGGGGAAGTTTCCTGGCTGCTACATGGGGAGCACCTGTGCCTTGTTGAGACAGGTGCTGTGAGTCACGGTGGTCAGCTGGAGACCACGTGACCTATGGGAAGCTTAAAGGCAGGGCACTCCCAAGAGGGAGTGGGGCATTTCCCTCCTGGAGTTTGGAGTGGTAGCAGCCCCTGGAGAGCTTGAGTTGAAGCTCTCTGTTGGATAACCTGTGGTTGAGATAACAGTGAGATTGGATCAGCCTTCTGATCGTGAGACACATCGTGGTCGCAACAGTCGTTTGGTTGCGACCCATCGTGAGAGGATACAGGCAGTCCGTGACAATACTGCATCACTTTGCCTGAAATTCCTGCTACATTTATTGTGTCTCTCTCTGAAGCAGATATACAACTTAGGACTTGAGCTGGCTGTGTTTATCTAAACTCTCCCAGTGTCTTGATTTGACCTGAATAGTCACCAATGCAGCTGAGACTTTAAGTGACCTGAATTAAATATTGGATAACTATCTATTGTACCTATATGGATACATGGGGAAGGATCAAAGCTGCCCGTGGCTTGGCCTGGAAAATACAACTTGTCTAGGGTAAAAAAAGAGTTAGATCCACATCTTTGAGGACAAGAGTTTTGATTAGGTCTGCACCTGGTTTTGTGACTTCTTTCCACACCAGAAGTTGCCCTCAGGCAAGTAACCCTTCTCTCTGAGCAAAGTGGTCTTGCTTCCGTGTTAACAAAACAACACAAGCTTTCTTGGTAGTGTCTCCTGACAGTGATTTTTAAAAATGAGTTATAGACACAAGCAGCAACAATGATAATTTATTGCAATCAACAGTGTGTTTGGAGAGGTGAAACCAAGCTGAACCTCCTTCCGTTTCCCTAATAATTAATAGGAATTACAAAGCCAACCCCCTATCCACTGCACTAATGGTTGTAAGATTGACACAAAATGTTGTATGACCAAGATGGGCTTGAGCATTTTTCTAATGATGCTAAACACATTGTTTTTTGTTGTTGCAGTTTTTCAGACATACAATGTCTCCTGAGGCACTCCATACTGTAAATGTGAGCTAGGCATATTACTTCAAAAGCCCTTGAACATGCAGGTTTACAAGTCGTGGTGTCCTCCCTCTCTGCTAGTTTTACTTTCACTTCTGACACTCATCTGTGCTTCTCCCTGCCATCGAACAGGTCTCCAATGTCTCTCTTGCTTCTTTCTCCTCACTGGGGACCATCTGTCCTGAGACTGCATGAGGCCAGTGTCATGACTGCTTTTCTGTCACCTCATAAAACTCATTGTGGGCTTTAAACTTCAGGACATAGACACACATGGCCCCAAAGCTCACAGGTAGCACTTAGCCTTCCCAGAAGTAACTCGGATCTGGCTTAAAATGTCTGTATGAAAGGTGACTTATTCAATGAGCAGTGCAGTGCGGTGCAGATCACAGCTGTAGAAGGACAAAGTGAGAATTGCCAAAAGTCAAGCTGAGTTAGACTTCCAAAGAGATACAAAAAGCAAACTTCTAAAATTGGCAGTGCTTGCTGGCAACCCAGTCAATAGTTTTGGAGGCTGAAGTTCAAGGGGTGTGAAGGAGGATGATCAGTGTCTTGGATGAAAATTGAGGTAAAGATGGCAAATAACCTAGAGGAAAAACCTTGCAAGAGTGTACTAAAGGAGAAAGGTGTAGAAAAAGAAGAAGCTGGGGGATTGGGAAAGAGAGAGAGAGAAATCTAAAGAGTAAAATATGTTAAGAAAATTGGGAGTAGCAACAAGAAGGAGATAGGGGAAAAGAGAAAATTTAAATGAGAAAAAACATTGATGAAAGAAAACCAAGAAAAATGCATTCAACTTTGGGATTAATAAATGCTAGCAACGTTTCTACTCTTATCAGTATTTTCACATCAGAAAATGGGAGGCTGAAAAATCAGAGTCTGTGTGAAATGTAGAGAGGTCTGTTGCAGTCTTGTGAGTTGATGGGAGATCTTTGGGATATCTGTGGCTAGGGAGAGTCCCTAGGGACATTAATTGCATTTCTATTGCAATAATTGGTTTGATTGCTCTGCAGTTACCCTTGTAGATAGCTGAACAAAAGCATTGACAAGATTTAAATATAATTTATCTGGAGAAAGCTTACCATCTTTGGCCAGAAGAATAGGCTTTTGTAACTGTGCAAAGGAGAATATGGAGTCAAGATGTCACCCCAAAACCAGGTTCTCTATCCTCCTTTTCTTACACATCAGCTGCCTGTGTTAAAACATTGCATTTATTTTAAAATACAAAAAAAATACAAAAACATCTCCTCAAATGTGTTTTTTCAGCTCCACACCCCTGATGCAAGCACTGGGATTGCATCCCTTCTTCCTTTGCTTTGCTTGGGAGACCCTATGACATAGTCATCATGTTTATAAGTGAGAAGAAAGAAGGAAAGCGCAAGCAATGGGTTATCTGATCTGAATTACAAAATACACTCTGAACAGGATAGCAAATAATGTAAAAGCTTAGAAAGCGGATCCAAAAAGATCTGCAGTTTTAGCTAGATACAGCCCTGCCTACCGTTAACCCACTCAGCATCTGAAGGTACTTCTCTGTTCTGTGGATGCTTAATGTCATTTCACCCATTTAACAGCTATATGTGTACCATTAAATGCTAAATGTATTCTACAGAAATTGTTATTATGTCTTGATTCTTTACCCCAAAACAAATCTTTGCTGTCTGTGGTGTTACAGAGGACTGGTTTGATCACATCTGCAGCATGCTTTGAAGATAAAGACTGCTAAATATTACTATTATTACTATCATATGAAAACTTACACTGTGTATTTAGTGCTTCAGAAGGAGGAGAGTTCTACTTTTTTATCTGTATAAGAATATGTAGGTGTAAGGTTAAGAGCGTTGGGGTTAAAAGCAGTCAGACGGTGTATATTAAATGGGCATATTTGGCAGAAAGCAGGGAAAAGACCTGGGAGCATAAACACAGTAAACAGAGCCACAAAACTGTCAGCAAAATGTATTTCCACAGTCAGACAGGAAAGTGCCAGAAAGCATACACCGGGACCTAGAAAGTAAGACAGAGGAAATCATTCCAGACATATACATGTGGCATTATATTCTAAAATGTGACACTGCCATACCAAATTTTGCACCCTATATTACAGAGATATCGCATATTACAAAAAGCAGGCACAGGAGTCTAACAAAAGGAAAAGTCTAGAAGAAGTGCTGAAATAGTGGCTATGCTAGATTCACAGTCCCTGGAGAGAAAGTGATTAAAAGTAACGTATGGTTCAGACCGTTACCTCTTTTCTGATTTGTGAGTTTAAGTACACCAGAGGCATGTTCAGTATTTTGTAGATTTTTTAATATATTGTTATATTCTAATGGTTAGGGGCTAAATTATGTGGTCTCATTGTATGGCCATCTTCTATCTTCTATTTCAAACTATTATTAATTTTAGAATACTTAAAATGTCACCCACCAATAAACTTTTGGGGCTGATATACTTACAGTTAGAGTATATATTAACCAAAACAAACAATTTATTTCAAAGTTTGAGATCATGTATTTATTTTTGTTCCCTGAAAATCCTTAATGTCTCTGTTAAGTGGCAAAAGAGAGAGCCACCCAACATAGATCTATTTTACGTGCTTTTTCCCTTCCCACTTATTCTTCTCCGTCATGTCTACATTGGTGGAATTACACAATGTTGATTCACATTTAGAAACTTTAAATATGTACATTTAGTGTTGCTTGCAAATACAGTTAGCCTTTCTTTGTCCCTTTAAATAAAGAACAGACTTTGTGTTCTGATAATTTTCTTTGAATATTTGTGTTCTCTTTGCACCCTCTTATATAAACATACATACAATATAAACATACATATAATTTCTTTAGTTTGAGCAATAAAACCATAAAAGCTACCAAAAAGTAGTTAATGGTCCCTGTATAGATGGGTCTTGCTTCTCTGCAGTCCCTCACACTGTACAGGAGTTGCGCAGCACGATACATCTGCAGGTGCACCACAGCAACATTTTACAATATACATCTTTATTTACAGTTTTACCACATATATCTATATTTACCTGTGTTATAAGCAGAGTATATATACTGAAGCTGCAGGACTTACAGAAGAAATGCCAGTCATAGTATTTATTTGGTGTTATCTTTCATGTGGAAAGACTTTTATTGTTCCCTTGTGTCAATGCAATATTTTGAAGCTATAGATCACTTCCATGGTCCTGAATCGTGTTTAGCAGTTTCTTACAAATCACGTTAGTAAGAGCTATAAACCCCCATCATTTAGTGTCCACATCAGTTCGCTCATTTCAGACTGCTACTGGCCTCTGAGTTAATTATGGAATGTTTTAAATCTTTATTGTCTCATTTATGCTGTAACAGGGAAGGCAAATCTACAGGGGAACTTGCCTTTCTTCAGCTGAATTTCAAACTGCAGGATTAAAGTTGAATATGGATGCTGTAAGTAAAACTTCCTATGTGTAGCTCCATCCCCCTGAGATCACAGGGATTTTTAGTTCTGGACAAACTGCTTGTCTATTACCAGTATAGTCTCAGGATGCTTGTAAAGCTGTTGAGTTTCCTCATCAAACGTCCCTGTGAGATGACCTTGTTCACTCCAGTTCCACCCTGTCATTGTCTGTTACTTGGCAATATTTCATCCCTTCTCTCACTTCTTGTACTGACTCCATGCTACCAGCCTCTGTATAGCCTTACCTGTACAGTTGCACACCAAAACCATAGCGACTCTGCTGATATAGTCTCCCTTGGTGACTATAAAAAGGCTTTAGGTGTTAGATAAGTCTGGTCTGGGCTTTGTCTAAAGATAAATGCTAGCTAAAATTAGATAGCTGATTGTATGCCCTTGTTTTCAATACATACTAGCATGCCTTTGACCCTTTCACACTCCACCAAAACATATATGGCTGAATCATTACTTGCAGAGAAATATTATTAAATACTTTGTTATTTGAATGGTAGAATTTAACTGCTATAGGATTCATCTATTATTTATCTGCTAAACAAAGTGTTAAAAATAACCTACAGATAAAATTCAAAAGCAGTTGAGCACAGAATGTGACAAATGCTATTCTAGTTACTTGCTTAGCAGAAAAATTTTAGGTCTAAAAATCTGATACCAAGTGTGATTGTAGGTATGGTTAAATTGGTCACTGCCAAAGAAAATTCCGATGTATATAGGTAGGAGGTCAGGCACACAGCTTTTCTTCACTTATAGACCAAGAATTTCCTTCTTGGCTTAAATTAATTGAAGTAAACATCTAGTAAGTACTGTTCTGTGAATGCTTGCAATTCAAAATAGAAGCCATTTAAAATAAGACAGAACTGAACTCCAGACCCAGCCTTTGGGTAGCCAGCTGTCTGCTTATGTCAGCATTTGACTTTGCTGACACTCTATCCAAATGCTTTTGTATAGGGGCTCAGCTTTCTTTAAACACTTTGGCCAATTTAATCTTGGCTGAAAATATAACCACCAGCTCTATGATGACTGTTTGAGTTGGCTGCAGGGAAGAAGCCAGTTCCTGGCTAGGTAGTATTGAGAAGGAAGATTAGATTTCATGTGAGGGTGTTCCCTGTATATCTTAGGCACAATCATTTGAAAAACATCATGCCTATGTAATGATTACTAGTTAAGCATGTCCTGGTCATTTCCAAAGGGAAATGTGGAATTTGGAAGATGATCTTATTTTGATTCCATGGGTTTTAAATATGTCTCCTGACAGAAGAATGGGAGCTCCTTGCTGAAACTTGGAAAGGGGTGAATTAAACATCCAATCAGGGCTGGATTATCATGCTTTGTTTTCTGCAGCTTTGATGGATAAGATGATATTTCATACATTCTGGCTGTGACACAGACTAGAAACTGTCTATAGAGACACAGGCAGAAGCTCCCACTGCTTCTGATTCTGTTATTGTCAGCAGCAAATCAAAAGTCTAGTGAGGCAAAGCATCAACAGTGTATATATTAAGTATTCCTAGTATGTAATTAATTCTCTTGGGCAAAATGGACATAATTCAAAACAACCTGAAAATGGAGAGCAGCTACAATTTGAAAGTAAATTACTTTTTTGCAATCTTCCCTTCACATTTGTAATAATAATAATAATAATAATAATAATAATAATAATAATACCCAAAAGAGTGTGAGGTAAGGTCTTTATTTCTGCTTTTGGGTCTTGTGCAACACAGAGCACATCCATGGTATTTTCTAGCTCCAAACAATAGCAGCTGAAATTTGACATATTTAGCTACTCATTTCCAAATTTTCTGTATGCTCTCTATTGTTGGATTTCCTCATATCAACAGATTGCCAGGAGCAATATTGGTAGATTACTTTACAAATGGATGCAGTAGACTGTTACAGTCGCTTGTTTTCTCTCAGTTCTGAGCATTATTATACCAATATATTGTTCAATAAGAAGCACTTACAGTTCATATTAGGATTTTATAGAGCTTCTTCCAAGCTAATTCAATGTTTTTCTCATTCTGGATTGGTCTTTGAAAAGGCTATTGATCTTGAGTGATTTTTTTCTCTTCTGGATTCTCTTTACAGTGTTTTCACTAGGTATTTTTTGATAGATGTCAAGGGACCTTACCCACATTGTTTTGGAAGAGGTCACAAATTGGATTTCTTCTCTATTAAAAACCAGTAGAAAGCAAGTCTGAGCTTTGGACTAGAGAAGAAGCAAACAAGAAACAAAAACAAACCACAGAAACAAACAAAGAAACAACCAAAAACCTCTCACTCCTGATTTATTGGGTTTTGCTATTGCAAGCAATTAATTTGGAAGAGACCTCCTACTCCCACTCATCTGAAGGCAAACTTCTTTTCAGCTTTTTCTACCCTATCAAGATATTTGTACATGTCATAGCTATTCATCTACAGGTGATGTATCACCAAAAACCCACAACATTTAGAACACGTTTTCAGTGGAAGGACTCTACTCTCAGTTAAAAATAGTAAAAGATAAAAGTCAGAAGAATTCATTGCTTAAAGTTTATATGTATTCACTATCTACAATTGCTATAAAAAGCTAGCAGTCCTCTCATTTCGCTTTCAGAACTGTGTGGAAACATAATATTGTTTGTATGAACTTTTCAGAAATATGAAGTAGAAGATTTCTTCCTTAACAAAGAGAAAATATGCTGAGCGGGGGAGGAGGAGGAGACATCTGTCCTTCTATTCTAATTATTTACCTTCTCCAAAAAATAATAAAAAAAACAGGCTACTTTTTCAACAGGAGTATTCAACCAGTATATAGATATCAGTAAGTTGAAGAATAAGAAGAAAAATAAACCTGAATTACAAAGTCTCAGGAAAGCATTAACAGGAGTGGTACAATGTCTAAAGGTACTGGAATATTAGTGACAAGCTACGGTTCAATATTTCAAGTTATCACTGAGACTTTCTGGCAATACGCTTCCTTTACACCTATTTCAACAGTTGCATAACTATTTGTCTGAGTAATTTTCAAGTTTGCTTTTTCACTTTCTTGAAATCAAGTATTTATTTACTTAATTCTGAAATATGTAAAGAACAGATTTATTTTGTATACAATACTGCAGATTCTTTATCCGAAGAACCTCAAAGCTTTCATTAAAAAGGCATACAGCTGAGAATTAGGTTTGAACACACTGTAGTAAAATAGCGTGTTACTGAACACACCAATCAATCTAAGGTAATAGATTAAGTCTTGCTTCTGAAAGTCGTCACTGAGTAAAAGCTAAGGTATAAATATGTGTTTAATCTCATGTAAAATGCTTTTAAATGGGTCAAAACTAATCTGGCGTAACCATAAAATGTCCCAGTTCTAAATTATATAAATTGACATATCAGGATGATATAAAAAGCTTTGGAGGACCACAGCAAGTGACCACAATCCCAAAATGCACTAAGATGGCACAGATGTTTGCTGTCTAAAGTCCTGTATATACTATAATAACACTCACATTGTCAGGTAGGTTTTGCACCTTTTAAATTTTCCTGAGTTCTCAGAGAAAAAATTGGCCTAAGGTCTATGTGAGGATTTTGTCCTGGGTGGAGCAAAGCTAATCTGCCTGAACTTCAAGAGTAGTCTAGTGGCATATTCAGCCACCACATAGCTGAAACCTGAGGTAGTCTGAAACATGATAGGGAAACATGAAATGATTCCTTACCGCTTTGACCTCTTCCTTCATGTATCCCATACAATATCTATAGTAGTTCTGGTATTTCTTGTGAAGTCTTTAGATGCTAAATTGCTTGGATTATGGGGGAAAAAAGTTTACTGCAAGAGCAAGCTGAAGGAACTGTATGTCAGTCTCTCATTAAGTCTTTCATAAGATAATAGGTACCCAACTTTAATTCTAATGCTACTATTTCTCAAGTATAAGAGTCATTTTCAGAAATTATTTCCGTCTAGCTAGTCATACTTGGCAGTGGTGAGGTCATGTCTAGAAAACAGTATCTAGTTTTGAGTTCCTGAGTTCAAGGTATATGTGGGGAAGGGTCTGGCTGGAAGACAAACAATGTGGTCAGAGGCCTAGATCATGTAGCCTATACAAAACCCTGCGGAGGAGCTTGGATTTCAGCCAGCAAAGAAGAAGCTAAAAGACAATCTTTTTGCCTACAACTATTTCAAGGACAGTTACAAAAATGATGGAGCCAAATTCTAGATTCTTGGTAGTTCCAAACAATCTAACAAGAGACAGTGACCAGAGCTTGCAACTTGGGAGATTCAAGTTGGACATTATGAAAAAAATACATATAGGAAATCTCAGACAATCATGCATCGCTGCACCAGATTACCCAGAAAGATTAGAGAATTTCCATCCTCAAAGGTTTTCAAGAAATGGCCTTGAGTCTTTTATTTTTGGAAGTTTTCAAGGTAAAATTTTCAAAGGTTTTTAAACAAAGATAAAACTAACCTGACCCAACATTGATGATAATCCTGCTCTGAGTGGGATGTTAGATTAGATGACTTCCAAATGACCATCTTTCTGTAATTCTATAGGTACTTCTGCCCTAGAAGTCAGTTCCACCCTAATTCCTTCATAACATTCTGCGTGAAGCCCTATCCCAAGTCTTTTAGTCTGTGCTAAAATAATTTCCAGCACCTTTGTGTTATCTCCCAGAAAGTAAAGCCAGCTGCTTTGCTAGATCTGAATAGAGTTTCTGGTGCATTTTCTTCTTCTATTATTTCTAAGTCAAATTTTAAGACCTAGCATTCCTAAAAGAAAAGGATATAATCAGATGTTTGACCCTCATCTCATACATAACCTAGACCAAAAAGTAGAGATAGAGAATCCACCATGTCCCTAAACAGTTTTTTCAATGGATAATGTTGCTTAGTATTTAAGATGGGCAATATTTATAATTTTAATTTTCTTGCATTTACCTTAAGGTCATTAATTCTTATGAAATCTTTCTTTTTTAGATAAGAGCATCCTTTACTACTCAGTATCTCTGTGTACCTCTTATTTGGACAACAACATATGAGCACAAACTATATGTTCATGTAAATACCGAAGACCCTCAGAAAAATTACACCAGTTCTCTGGAAGCCTAGTATAACCACATTTCTGAACTAGAATTTCAGAAGAGTTCAGAATAGTTGGGCAGTTCATTCTTACTACACTTTCCACTGCATTTGAAAATCTGTATATTAATTTGTAGGAGAGCAATCTACCTTTCAGTTTGTAATAGGTGAGATTTTGTCTTCTTTGCCTGCTTCTTGACAGAAATGATCACCTCTTTCCTAGCATTGGGCTTCAAATTCTTGAAAGTTAGGCCATATTCTTTTCTTTTGCAGCTTTATACCAAAAAATGCCTTCAGAACATTTTAATTTCTAAAAGACACTTTTACATTCAAATTAAGTCCTTGCTTTGGAGAGAGTAACCAATGTCATTACATAATCTTCCCTCATGCAATTCTGAAGGTAGAACTATGCCATTCTAACAGCTTGTATCCTCAGTGATATTATCTGAAGAATCAGAAAATTACTTGAAAAACTTTCTTGATATCACCCTGTGGGACACCATTAAATATGGAACTACTGCAAAATATAAATTATATTTCACCTCTTCACCTTTGAGATTCCTTGGCAGCTGAGATTTATTTGTTGGAAGTAGTTTTTTATTAGTTTTCAATTCAATTTACTGTTATGTGTTAATAAATAGTTTCAGGATATGCTTGTTTCCTTCCCTTACTTAAGCTTGAATGATATTTATCAGTGTAATTTTAGTTAAAATTATTCGGTCACTAAGACTCAGTAGCAGTAAAAGAAAAACTGCAGTGATATCACTGTTGCTTTAATTTATATACAGAAAAAATCATTTTATATTTAAAACAGATCAACTTAGCAGTGTATAGTATGAAAATAATTTCTATCTCTTCCTAGGTAAATGTGCACAAAAGAGTTTTATGGATATGAAAGTGATTAAAGTATGAGGAAGATAATGAGAGATTTTTTTCAATGAACACTGCAAATACCATTCTGTTAGCTACTGCAGAACTGTTGCTGATTTGAACATTTCTGATTTTCCCAATGGAATTATGGGTCCCTGTAGAGTTAAAGAGTATTTGTAATTAACTTGCCTTTTTTAGTAGCCTTTCACAGACCCCTGAGAAGTAGTCCACCAACCCCAGGACGCTGTCTAAAGTAACATTGGAATAGGTTGATGATCTCAAAGACTTGCATGAACAATTCAGACTGTAAATACAAAAAGTGCCATTCTTTTATCCTGACTTCACACAGCATCTGGAAAAATATCCATTAATCCATGATTATTTTCAAGTTCCACTGCAATGAAAATTAAAAATTATATGTAAATAATACATATGTTTGTGATATAACCATATTTATAAATAATGATGAGAAAATCAAATTGAAAGATTTTACTTCTTGCCTATAGAATCTCAGACCCAAGTGTACAGGTATATACAGATATTTAAATGAAATACAAGAGATCCTGTAATTGAGTTTTGATGTTGCAAATATTATTTTTGTTTTCTTTTTATTATGTCTAAGATTTAGAACTTACATCTACTGGATCATTCTGGACTTTCTGACTATTTTGCTGCCTGTAGTGTAACACATGTGGACATTAGCTAAGAAAATTCTTTTCTTCAGTTTGTAAATATATCTTAATATCATCTAATGGAAAATGTTGGAGAGGTGGAAAGTATAGTATCTTTATACAGTAAAAGGTTTATTGAAAGATATGAAAGAAAGACACAGGAAAGAATAGATAATACCAAAGAACTTGCCAACATTTTGTGAAAAACGACAGACGAACAATACTGAATTGCTTTAGCCAGACACAGAGAGGAACGTCAGTGTCGTTCTGTCTATGAGAAAAAGATTCAAGTCTAGCACAAATGGACTTCTTGAGTCAGAATGTTTGAGCCGGCTCAACTATATAATGTGAAAGCAATTCATTTATACAGCAATTCTTGAAATAAAAGCAAACGGAAGGTAACTGTTAATTCTTGTCAGTATCAATTATGTTGAAAATACAACCATTTTCTCTTTCTAATTATGGGATCATAATCCATACTAAAGTATATGTTAGCCTAAGCTGAATGGGGAATTATTAGGCTTCATGTAAGTAGTCCATAAAATCAGCATTACTTTGTTACTGGAAGATTATGCAGTCTGATTAATGGAAAAGACCCAACTGGACGAAACACTGTGTTTTATTGGCTCTTTAGTTAACAGCCTGCAGTGGGTAGTCATATGGACTACATTTGAAATACAGTTGAATGGAACCTAGCTTAATGAAAACCCACAGGCTAAAAGTGAATGTTACAAAGCAGAGCACAGAGCAGTGAGTGTACTCAGTACCCCTGACTGTTTTATAAATCAGTAAAAGAATGCCTGAAAATCAAAACAATATGAAAATACATTTCCTGTCCCTCAAACAGGAGCATTTCAATCCCTCTGTGCTCCAATATTTCTTTTCTGTGCTAGGTAACAAGCTAGCATCTTTATCTGACATCTCCATTTGTGAGGTCAGGGAGCATCTATGTGCTCTATTCCCACTCTGACAAATTCCTCTAGCACATGAAAATCTCTCATATCTTTTTTTAGAGGTCCAAACAAGCCCCAAAAGAGCTACTCAGCCTGCAACTTCATTGGACCCAAAGAAATAGGATGAGAATGTCATATGGAGCATATAAGATGTCATATGGAGCATATAAGAGATGGGAACTTAGACTGGGAATCAGACAATAATTAACCTGTAGTGCATTGAACATATCTTACAGCATCAACGAGACTTTTTTGGTCAGCAAAGATGTCGAATTTGTGTTGTAAGTTGCAAATGTGTCCCCATTTATTCTTGCCATTCTTTCTAATCTGGAGCCTCCCTAGCCAGGTTGATTTCAGCTGCAGCTCTCCACAGGGCTCAGCACCATTTTAGCTTTCTGACTCAGCTTTCCTTAGACATAGAAATGACTGAGATCCAGCCCAAGCACACCAGTACTGAGTAGCCCAGGCAACTTACTACTCATCTGCTTAATACTCCTAATTGTATACATCCCACTCATCTTGTGCAGTTACATACGGACTGTGGAACGTGTAAAATACGAGGCCAAAGAGCTCAATCAGCTGTGGACCCTGTGGTCAAGAGCATCACATTCCTGCTTTTCTTCACAAGAATCCTCTGTGTTTTTGAACAGTTCAGAGCCTTTTGATAAACAGTGCGACGTGTAGCTGGACTCCTCCTTGCATAGCCTGAAACCTTTCATGTTTCTGCAGCCCGTATCCCTATAGCACTGTGAATGTACAACCAATTTTATTGCATCTTCAAAAGATGCAAGGTTGTCCTGAATATTTTAGCAACCACACTTTTCTACCTCCTAGCAATAAAGATGAGAATTTTTCTTTAAAATTACTTTGCATAATAATACTTTATTTCAGATCTACCAGTTGTGGGGTTTTTTACTTCAAAAACGTTGTGCACATACTTTGACAGTTTAGGCTTCAATGACCTTGGCAAATGTTCATCTGTGGCAAACAACCTGTTAACATGACAATAATGCTGACCTCAAACTAATTCCTCTCCAAGAATGCAAATTGCAGAAGTTCACATGGAAGTGAAAGAAACATTCAGTTTTACATTGTTTTCGATTGCCTCACACCTGCTTTGGGTCTAGTAAAACAGATTAAAACACACTAAGATACAGCAGGAGAGATCTTAGGTCAGAGCTGTGGAAACAACTGATGTTTGTTTGTTTTGCATGAAAAAAAAAGATCATTTCCTCCACTGAAGCCTGTTGATAAGCACCCCTGGGACTTTTGGTTGTATTCCAGATGAAATTAATCTTTCTGCTTGATGTCATATAAAAAAATTAGCGTCCCTCATTGTTGATTTGCATTTATGGACTAATTTAATGTGGATTGATTTTTTTTAAGCTTTTTTAAAGACAATTTATTAGATAAATAAGGTAGAAATTCCTTACATTTGTGTGTACTCTTTCTAAAAAATAACAGAATTATTGATAAAAGTGTTTCAGAAAAAAAAAAAAAGCAATGCAGACTTCCATTATATTAGGATAATAAAGGTAAGAAATCATCATGGGATTTCCTTTCTTTTCAAATGATCTGTCATAATCAAATATGAATACAAATAAAGTCAAAGGCATCTTGTCAAACATTCTGTATTTATTGTATTCATAAAAATTGTTTTCCATACATCAGAGGGGATGTATAGAAATAAGCAAGTAAAGGTGATTCATGGCAAGGAAAATGGAGGAAAAGGCAGTGAACTGAAAGAACAAATACGAGCCACGTGTACTGCCATATCCTCCCTTCCTCCAGGTCTTAACTCGCAGAAGATGTTGATCCTGACTCTTTTTTTTTTTTTTTTTTTGTCTCCCAGAGGTTAAATGAACTTTATTAAGGACATTGCAAACTTCTAAAAGCCTTGAAGATAAAGCAAGTTTTCCACTCTAATAAGAAATGGATATTACAAGTCGGGCAAGATTTGGAGATGTGTGGTCATGTAGTTCAGCATGTAACTAGTAAAGCTGTGAAAAAATGTACAAAGATCTTTGAATTATACCACTTCAGGTGCTGGTGTATGTTGATGGCTATAAGAAGTGAGTCCCAAGAATTAAAGCATTTTCATGGCCAGCTCCACCTGCCTTAGCACTTCTTTGATCTCTTGCTTGAGCACAAATGAAACTGTGCTTGATGATGTGAAGACTGAAGCTTTGTACTGTTTTGAAGGAATTCTGAATAAAACTACTCATATATGCAGTGGGAGTCGATAGGTAAAAGATATTTCTTTGTACACTGTGAAATTGAGTACATTTCACTTTATACCAGTAATGGAGAAATAGAACATTCTGGGAGATTTGTTTACTTTTTCTGCAAATATTAATTCACATTCTTAATGTTTGTGCTGGTGGGTTCTGGCTCCAGTTGTCATCTTTTGAGAAGACTGCAAAACATGAAAGATCATAAAGCAACAATTACTGTTAAAGAAATTCTCGCAACATGAATCTCAAATATAGGAAGCATTTCAAGAAGACACACTTTGTCTACATGGCGTGTGCCATCACTTCAAATTTTCTCACAGAATATGTTTTGCAGATGTTGATATTATTCAAATTCTAGATTTTGATAAATTTTTAAACACGGTCAATGTTATTTTATTTTTTGAAATATAAATAAAAATTAATGTAGTAGATGGAGCTAAAAAAAGAAGCAAAATTAAATACTAAATTCATCAAAATCTTAAAACAAAATACTTTAGATTGCTTCTCTGGAGTTTTATTTTGAGTCTTTTGGCCCAATTCCAAAGATAAAAATCAGTTTT